>NC_067430.1:6277142-6580357 GCF_009764475.1 Pristis pectinata
TTGGTCTGGTTTCAGTTTCCAATGGTTGACATGCTGTGAGATTCTAGCCTGTATATGAAACAAGTCACAATCTTCAAAGCTAGTAGAGCACACATTAGAGGATCACTGGACTGAGAATCCTGTGGTCTTAATTGGAAAACTGTTGTCTGGCCTAGATAGCAATTAAAACTGTACCAGATCTGAAGAACATGACACTCCATCAATAGCATTCCCATTTTAATGCCCTTATGTCCCATAAAAATGCCAACTAAACTGAATTTAGGACAGAATAAAATAGTCAAAGAACATTTATTAACTTCTGCGTGGGCATATATATTGAAACTGGGGAATAAGTTGTATCACTAATGCAAGGATGATTGCACGATTAGTTTCTGCCTGTTATCATACTGCCTATTAATTACACTGGCTGCAGTATCCAGGAAGAACAATCACACGACTCATGGGCTGGATGGTGCACCAGAGGGGTCAACACCATGGGTAAATGGTACCAATTAACCTAGAGCTGTACTGTTTAATGAACTTCTTAAAGGGGAGTGCTGTAATGCATAGCATGGAGGTTGAACAAATACCCAGCAGCCAATGTAGGGGAAAATGATAAAGAGTCAGCTGGATGGAAGCTGAGATTCCACATGAGTTATCTTTGCAATGGACTCAGCTGAGGACTTTGGTGCAGGTGACTGATGAAGGCACACATGCAATAAAGCTCATCGTGTATCGGGAAAGCTTGTATTCAGGACTGGGGAGCTCACTGGAATACAACACCTAACTTTGTTCAGGCCCGCAAGTTAACTTTCTGGATGTCCCAGCATAAAGTACCTGCTCCCGTTTGCAGACAACCATGATGATGGAGCACCCACTGCAGTACAAACATCATACACCCATACCACCCGCTGCTTCACAAGCCTAGACCTCTGCCATCGTGTCTGTGGATGACATTATGCGTCGTGGCTTGAGGCTCGGCAATCTGTCCTCCAGCAAGTTATTGAAGCTGCTGAGGTGACCGATTGGAACGCAAGGACAGCTCCACGGAGCATTTATCTTCCTACCCTTGGACACCTGACCAAGCGTTGGATGCAGGCTGTCATTAGCCAGGCTGAATGGCCACTGTCTGTGATGATATGTTGCAGGTGAAGTAATTATTATAGCCATAGAGTTACACAGCACAGATGGGCCCTTTGACCCACCACGCACATGCTGACCTTGATGCCCATGTACGCTGATCCCATTTGCTCACATTAGTACCTTATCCTTCAATGCTTTGCCTATCTAAATGTGTGTCTAAATGCCTCCTAATTGTAATAATTGTATCTGCTTCCATTACCTCCTCTGGCAACACATTCTAGATATCAACCACTCTGTGTAAAAACAAAACGTTCCCCTCCAATCTCCCTCTTATCTTAAACCTATGCCCTCTTGTTTTTGAAACCTCTATCACGAGAAAAAGATTTTGACTATTTACCCTATCTGTACCTCTTATAATTGTACATACCTCTATCAGGTCACTCCTCAGCCTCTCACTCCAGGGAAAGCAATCTCAGCCTGTCCAAACTTCCCCCAAGTCCTCCAATCCAAGCAACATCCTGGTGAATCTGCTCTGCACTCTCTTCAGTGCAACCACGTCCTTCCTATAGTGTGGTGGCCAGAACTGCGCGCACTACTCCAAGTGTGGTCTAACCAGTGTTTGGTAAAGTTGTAACGTACCCTAGAATAGTGAAGGTTTTCCACCAAGCCCTTCAGTGAAACACGGTCATCATGTACCAATTATTCTGCAGTCACTGTTCAATTCACATGTTCAATTCTCCGATAAGCTGTCCAGAATCATTCATCTCACATAAGTACATGAGCACTCCAGATGCCATTTAAACAAATATTATCTTGGTCACCAATGACTGCACCAAAGATGCAAGCCTCTTGTGATTTTTGTTCTAATTAAATATCTTCAGATGTGCTGCATTATATTTAATTGTCTAGAAATTGGACACACTTTACATGTTTTATTTGCAAATCATTTTCAGCTCATCAGATCACTCCAGTGATAATATCTGGGTCAACTTTGCACCCATTGGGATATTTATCTGGGTACTTCTGAGCACAATCTCCCTTACCAAAACCGCGTTCAACAGATCATCCTCCATAACTTCCACCAGTTTAAGCAAGATGTCACCTTGAGATACGTCTTCCGCTTCCTTCCTCAGAGTTCACCATGCCTCAAAAATGTTGTCAGCTGCAAATATGGAAATTATGCCCTCTGCTCCCAATATCATGAATGTTGTTACTGAGCCAGCTTTCTATCCATGTTGCTGAAGGCCATTTTTATTCTGTAGGTTCAGTCTTAATGTCGAGCCATTAAGTGGTTCAAATGCTTTTAAAAAGTCATATATAATATATCAACTGAATTCCCTCATTGTCCTTCTCTGTTCCTTCATTATAAACATCTATCAAGTTAGACACCATTTGCCCTTAATAAATCCACACCGGCTTTTTCTAATTAATCCACACTTGAGTCTCTGCTATTTCTGTTCCTGAAGATTACTCCTAATCCATTATTGCTCCCTTCAATAATCACAGCTTTCTTTTAACCAACTGTAAGTTGCATTTTGCATTCAATGGCCCCTTCACCAACTCCCACCTGGAAGTAGCTTGGGGCCAGTGGTATCTGGGGATACAGTTATACCGGTACATCATGTAGGGTGGGGTACCCAGACACAGTGAAGAGTGTTATGGGCCCCGGCTTCTCCATGTTTTTCCTTACTTCAATGGCAGCCCCTGTACTAAGGTTGTCATGGGAATAGTCTCTTTACTAAAGACTCATTCCCCGGACGTCAGCAGAAAGGTAATTGGTTTATCATTGTCACGTACTGAGATACAGTGAAAAGCTTTTGTTTGCGTGCCATCCAGACAGATCATTCCATAAGTAAGTACATCGTGGTAGTACGAAAGGAAACCAAATCAGAATGCAGTGTTAGTTACAGAGAGAGTGCAGTGCAGATAGACAAATAAAGTGGAAGGTCCATGACAAGGTAGATTGAGAGACCAAGAGTCCTTCTTTATCATATAAGACTCTTGAACGGAACTCTTCTAAGAGCTGTCCTTGATCCTGGTGGTATTTATTCTCATCTGCCTAATGGAAGGGGGAGAAGAGAGAATGACCAAGATGGGGAAAGGTCCTTGATTATGTTGGCTGCTTTCCTGAGGCAGTGGGAAGTGATGTGGCAATTGTGAGCGCTGCATGCATCTCCCAACAAGTCTCACTTTAGTGAATGAATCTGTGATAAATGCAACTGTGCTTTTCTTGCATTTTTGCCCAAATTTTCAACTCTTTTTGGCAGATTTGAGTAGATGCAAGTGCAGAACATATTATGCAACCAAGGTAGGATGAAGTCCAATTTCTAGATGATTGTTTTCCTTTAACAGGTCTCCTATTTTTAATCTATCAAAGTGAAAATGTGGCAGTGTAATAACACGAAAAGATGATTGTCTTGTGAGTGAAAGTAATTTCCGTATGTAAATAGAAGATAATAAAACGCAATGCCCCCAAGGTTCTGGGTTAACTGATATATTTTAAACTTAGCATGAATTAAAATTAATAAATGAATGTGGCTGCCTGGACATGGAGTAAGGCCACATAGAGCTGTGGATGAAAATAAAAATAATGCAGTAAATGTATTTACTTCATGCAGATATTGTGTTGTTCGTCAATCTTTAATTGAAGAATGTCAAAAAGCTAATGAATGGCATTCTGGCTCTCCTATACTGTGTCATATTTAAACTAACTGAGTTCAAAATTATATTAAAAAAAAGTGGTCATTTATGGTTTAAGCAGGTTTTTGAGCACATTCAGAATCTAATTTGCTCCTCGTTTTTGGTGTTAAATTCTATATAATTTTGGCTACTTAATTTCCTCCAAACTAATTCACTTGCATTAAAGTTTCCACCCTTAACACATCCATTCCATGTAATGTCAGTATGTTACTTCTCAGGCCATTCACCATTGAATAATAGGAGATGAGTTGCCCTCTCAGTCGCAGACAAACACATCTGCCTGCAAGAATGAACACAGAACAGTTTAACTAAATGGCAAGCATGGGTCTGTCACTCGAGGGACATTCTCCCACTTTTAACTGTTCAGCAATATTGTTCCTTGGTAGTCCAATGGCTTTGTAGTCAACTGCATTTGCAACACACAACTTCTGTTACTATAACCTCTTTAAAATAACAAAATACCACAGGGCACTTCACTGTTATGCATCAAACAAAAGTTGACACCAAGCTACGTGAGTTCATATCACCAGAGATTTGGCAAAATATGTGGGTTGTAGTGACTTAACATATAAAATAGGAGCAGGAGCAGACCACTTGACCTTTTAAGCTTTCTCTGCCTTTTAATGGTTGATCTGATTGTAATCTCATGTCCACATTTCCTTTTACCTAGGGTAACCTTTACTTATCAAACATGTCTTCCCCTGTCGTAAAAATATTCGAAGACTCTGTTCCCACACCCTTCCGAGCCACATGTCCTCCCCAGCTTACAAACGCCTGACTAATGTACAGCCGTACATACAAACAAGTGTTTGAGAGACAAGTGGGATGGCTTTGCTGGCTGTCGCAGGGCTGCAGGCATCTTCTGCCCTGTGTGAACTTGGTTGGCATCCAGACATACTGCTTATCTGATGCTATGTGCCTGTGATGCTGCTGCAAGTAAGTTTTTCATTGCACCTGAGCATACATGTACTCGAGCCTATAACAATACACTCGACTTTGACTTCGATATTTCTGACTTGCAAACTGTTCAGGTTACAAGCAGCCCACAGAAATGGAACCCTGCCGTAACCTGTTGACAAGCTGCAGAGACATCCAAAAAATCATGATTCTCTGAGCCGATTGACACCCTTCAACTGTATGGCACCAGGTTCTAGAATCTGCCGTCTTGTGTCTCCATTTACTACTCCTCTGCGAAGTCTCTTCAATGTATGTTCACTTATGAAGAAGTTTTCCTCCAGTCTAGATGAAGGGTCTCGACCCAAAACGTCGACTGTCTATTCCCCTTTGCAGATGCAGCCCAAGCTTCTGAGTTCCTTCAGCAGTTTGTGTTTTGCTTTGAGTCCTACATGGGTTGTACCTGGAGGGTCAAGAGGAGAAGCTGCGTTAGATCCGATCTACAGTTATAACCCACAAGGTTTTTCCATTGTCTCACTGGAGGAATCAGTTATAACTGTCAGATGCAAAACAAAATCTCTCAATTCTTTCCCCATATCACCAAAATAAAGACATCAAATTACTTTCTTGTATTATTCTGCCACTGAATTTACAAACTGAAGAAGATTGAGTGATTAGATTTAGTGATTAAGAATATGGAGCAAATAACAAACTGTTGGAGGAACTGAGGGTCAGGCAGCATCTTTAGAGAGTGATGGACAGCCAACGTTTTGGGTCGAGACCCTTTATCTAGGCTGAGGGTACAGGGGAGATAGCCTGCATAAAGAGGAGAGGGGGTGGGGTGGGGCAAGAGCTGACAAATAAGTCTCCAGATCAGGAATAGAGTTGTGGAGAGTTGGGAAAAAATTGACAGCCTGGCTCAGTTTGAGCTCAGTTTCATTTGGCAGCCATAGAGTTTCCAGTGGGATCCAATGGATAATGAGAGAGGAGAATCTGGGGCAGGGTTTCAGGAGAGGAGCAGTGCCTACAATGAACGAGCAAAGTCATCAACCTGACACAATAACTATTTCTCTCTCCACAGATGCTGCCCAACCTGCTGAGTCTTTTATACCTGCAGGTGACAAAAAGCCCACACCTCTGATCCTATCGGGGAATGTACAGAAATCGCGGGTCACCTCTGCCAGTAACCACGGAGTTGGTGCAAAAGAATGTCTCCTGCCCTGGGTGAGTGATTTACTGGAGCGAGAGATGTTAGAGAAGGGGCTGAGATGGGAGGAGCTTCTTCATAGTCCAGAACTCCAGCCCCACATGTGGGCACAGTGTGAAATGGAGCTAAATTAAAATAATTCTTCTGAAATGGTATTACATGAGAATCAAGCACTTTTGCGTTAATCCTTGCACAAGCCCATGAAGCTCTCTTAGTATTAGCTGCCAGCCAGGCTTCTGTTCACACAGCTACCTTTGAAATAATTAACCAGTGAGAAATACCTTGCAGACAGTTGTAGCGGTTAGCGTAACGCTATTACAGCACCAGTGACCTGGGTCCAATTCCTGTCACTCTCTGTAAGGAGTTTGTACGTTCTCCCCGTGTCTGAGTGTGTTTCTTCTGGGTGCTCCGGTTTCCTCCCACATTCCAAAGACATACAGGATAGGAAGTTGTGGGCATGCTATGCTGGCGCCAGAAGCATGGCGACGCTTGCGGGCTGCCCCCATAACACTCTATGCGAAAGATGCATTTTGCTGTGTTTCGATGTACATGTGACTAATAAAGATATCTTTCTTTATCTTATCTTACTCTCCTGTTTCCGCAAATGGCTAGCAACTACTTGACTGGAGAACAAAGTTTTGAAATCTATATTTCAATGGAGGTAGCTCTGACTACAATGAACAATATTGGAGAGAGGAGGGGTCAGTAGGACACTGTACGGGACGTCAGGATCTGACATGAGGGCAGTTAGGCAGCCCTTGGGATATGTGCAGAAGATCTGGTCCAATCAGCTGATTCATTCAGGATAAGTAATTTATTTTATGTTACCATTTTTGTCACTGTCAGAGAGGGCTGATGTACTGGGGAGAAGTGATTTTTAATTTACTGAGTCTGCAGTCTCTCAATTTTTGTTATTTGCCTTAGTCAATGCACATTTAATTCTTTGTCAAGACTGTAATAGTTTGTGTGGGTATGCTGGTCCACAGGAGCCGACAGCTGGAATGAATTCTCACAGATCAGGAACCTGTTGGGAAACATTTTGTCCGCACCATGGCTTAGTCTGATCCCAATCTCATCTGACAGCCACAGACTTTCCAGCAGGATTGAGTGGATAACGAGGGAGGAATAGGAGAGGGGAAGCCAATGAGGCGCCTGGGGCAAGGTTCTATCTTTTGCTCTTACTGAGCAAGATGATTAATCATCAGCTGCTGGAGACTCTTGAATCCAGAGAACACTGAGGCTAATTTGAGGAAATGAGGAATGATGCCTGACACTCTTGGTCCTTGCTGGCCAGTTCCATACGTATCTAATGAGTCACCGAGAGAGCTCAATGCTTAACTAACCCATGGAGTAGGCATGTCATACTTTCCATCCAGCATCTTACCACTTGGTAGATAATGAGGCCATAAAGGAGATGTAAGGTTTCAAAACTTTGTGTATCTTTTGTTTTTTTTTAATTCAAGGCCTGGACTTTGAACAAAGTATACACGTGACAATTCCTTATAGGGAGCAACAAACAATATACTGGAGGAACTCAGCGGGTTGACCAGCATCTGTTGGGGGGAAAGGAAATGTTGACGTTTCGGGTCGTAACTTTGCATCAGGACCCTCCATCAGTTCCGTTCCCCCGAGAGATGCTGCTCGACCTACTGAGTTCCTCAGTGGGTCCACCATCTGCAGTCCCCTACATCTCTATTTCTCATAGGGGTCTGTCCTGTCTTCAGGATGTAGCTGAAACACTCCATCCCAGGTGAATCTCCTCTGCACACTCTTCAGTCCAATTATGTCCTTTCTTTGGTATGATGACCACAAAGGTAGATAGCACTTCAGCTATGCCTCACCAATATGTCCTGTCTTCAGGATGGAGCTGAAACACTCCATTCCAGGTGAATCTCCAATATGTAGCTGCCTTTAAGAAGTGGTGGTGTAATGCTCTCCTCATCTGCTGAAGCTCTTCAACAGGCATGCTTCCACAGTGCTGTTGAATAAGGAGTTCCAGGATTTAGATCCTGTAATGGACCAATATTTCCAACCTAGAATGGAGGAGTTCTCTGCTGTCTGCTGCCTTTATCCTTATAAACAGCAGAAGAAAAGGGTTTGAGAGGCACTGATGAAGAAGGGTTGCAATTATTATGCACTGGTGTTGGATGGAGTGAAAGTTTTGGGGTAGATTCTGCTCTGTGGATAAGGATTACAGATACATGAGAGCATCTCTGGAGATTACCTTCCAGCTTTCTCTCCTATACTCTGTGGCAGCGTTGAGTATGATGGCACTTCAATAACACAATATGATCAACATAAAACATGCCAAAGGCTGTAGTGAGGTTGAAAAAATGTTTTGTGCAGTGGCTGGGGCTTCTCCCTGCATTTCTCTTAGAGTTATTGTGTGGTGAAGATCATGTAAGTTCCTTCTACATGGAAGGAACCCACATTGTGATTTGGGACACGGCTGATCAGCCACTGTGAGAAGGAGGTTGAGGAGGACCCAAACAAAGATTTCTCCTACGGGAGACCCTTCTAATGCACTTTGGGAGGACTACTGAGCATAGGACATGCCCAATGAATGGTAGGGCCCTAGGGAGTATTGAGGAACAGAGGAACCTTGGGATACAAGTCCATGGATTCCTGATGGTGACAGGATAAGAAGATAAGGTGGTGCAGAATGCAGTTGGGACACTTACTTTCCTTAGACGGGGCATAGAATGTGATAGGGAGATTATGGTATGACATTGTAACATATTGGTGAGGCATGGCTGAAGTGCTATGCACCTTTGTGGTCGGCACACTGAAGAAAGGACATAATTGGACTGAAGAGGGTGCAGAGGAGATTCGCCTGGGATGGAGTGTTTCAGTTATGAGGAGGGACTGGATAGGCTGGGTTTGTTTACCTTGGATCACAGAAGGATGGGGCAGAGCTGACTGTGGTACAGTAAATTACGAAGGGCATAGATAGGGTAGGAAACTTTTCTCCATAGCAGAAATATCTAAAATTGGAGGTCAAATGGACTAGGTAAGGGGTTTAGAGGAGATATGAGAGAGAACATTTTTCACCCAGAGGGTAGCTAGAATTTAGAACACACTGCCTGAGTGGGTGCTGGAGGCAGACACCCTCAAGGTTAAAGAAGTATCTAGAAGATCATTTAGATCACCAGGTTATGGACCAAACACTGATAAATTGGATTAGCATGGACAAGTACTTAATGGTTGGCATGGACATGGTCAGCTGAAGGGCCTGTTTCTGTGCTGTATGTCTCTATGCCTCTATGATGATGATAACCATTCTTAGTGAAAATTGATGTCAATCAAAGCTGTGTGATTGCCCAACACTTTTCTCAGTCTTTCTTACCACAATGTTGCATCTTACCATCAACACACCTCCCACAGTTGTATAGCTAATCTTTGGAACTAATGGGAAGCTGTTCGACCGCTGGTGACTACAACCCAGAACCAAGGTTACTCAGTAATCGAGCTTCAGTACGCAGATGACACTTGTGTGTACGTGAGCTCTAAGCCATTGGTGGCACTTCGACTAAAACATAGGAGCAGATGGACATTGCACTCAACATTTACAAAGTAAAGGCCCAACATGTCCCTCCTGCACCAACACAGTTATTCGGCAACAACATTTCATGTCGAGACATGTCTGATATCTCAGAAGCTTGGTTTATAGAGCTTGCCAAGTGGGGGGCAATACCAGATTGTGGTATAACAGCGTGACACAGAGTGTGACATATTCTTTTTCTTATGTTAGAGCTGACATTTGTTCTTGTTACACCTGTGAGTTAAAACCCATCTCATCTAATCTTCCTGAGAATGTTACTAATGTTCCATGCAAGAGTGAAGCTGCCAGCTTCACAGGAGAATTGTGATATTTATGAGTGACTGTAGGAGGATAAAAAGGGGAAAAATTATAAATGCATTAAATCTGAAATAAAATCTAAGCCACAGCAGTTCCCACAGCCACTGTAAAGGAATAGAGTCAGGTCAATGGTTTGGCTGCAGATCCCATCGCAGAAGTTTCCGGAATGTTGCTGAGGGAGAGTAGGTTTTGTGAGATTAGGACCAGAATTTCCATTCTTGTGCTATCTCCAGGACATATGTAAGAAAACAACTAGGATCCAGTTTAAAATCTACCTGCCACTGTCTAGACTCACGTGGTAAGAGTTGTTGGTTAGTTCCCATAGAACAACTCAGCATGAATCTCTACAGCAGGAAAGAAAAGGTTGTTGGTGAGACTGGATGAGGAGGGGGCAGATGGTGAGTTGCGGGGGGAGAAAAGTAGGTTTAAATTCCCAAGTGCTGGTCAATGTGGACCACCAAATCAACATTCCAAGCAATATTTCTATGTCCAACCACAACACAATACATGCATCAACTAATCCACCTCAACACACCTTCTGCGCTTGACTTCAGGCTGCTGTTGTCTGCCCAGCTTCTCGTACTCAGTGCTCCACAGTAGCTGTATAATGGCTGCAGGGGAAGAGAAGAGCAACAGAACTGATAGGATTGCTCTGCTGGGAGCCAGCATGGACCCTTTGGACAGAGTGGCCTCCTTCCATGCTGTAATAAGTAAATAACTTAGTAAGTAACTGTGGGAGGCAAAACACTGCAGATGCTTGAAATCCGAAATAAAAGAGAATGCTGGAAATAGTCAGCAGGTCAGGCAGCATCTGTGGAGAATAAAACGGGGTGACTTAACAGTTAAATAGTGAAAAAAATGGAGGAGAAGAATGAAAACAGAGGAGAGAGAAAGAAAACCAGATACTGGAATTCTGAGATACAAAATGTCACATACTGTAAGTTGGAAATATGAATTAAAAAGAACAGAAAATGCTGTAAACACTCAGCAGGTCAGGCAGCACCTATGGAGAGAGAAACAGATAATCTTGCAGTTCTATGACCTATCATCAAAACCAGCCAGTTCTGCTACAAAGTGGTGATCTGAAATTGTTGAATCCATTGTTGCGTCCTGAGGTTGCAGTGGGTTTGTTCAGGAGGTGAGAAGCTGAGCCTCGAGCTTACATTGCGCTCTGCTGCAACCGTGTAAGAGACAGAGAGGTCAGATTGACGTGCGATGGAGAATTAAGTTGCTTTTGTATAGTGGGCTAACATTGACACACCATAAGGTTGGAGACATCTGGAAGTCTGCACACTGTTCCATTTGGGGAAATTGAATTGTGTGAGGTGTAAATACACACAAGAACTCTGAGTTTTTAAGATTTAAAACCTGCGTGTGAGCCATTCATTGGGATCCATGGCGAGTTGGTAAGTTGGATACAAAATTGGCTTGGTTATGAAAGGCAAAGGATAGTGATGGAGGGGCTGTTATTCTGACTGGAGGTCTGTGACCAGTGGTGTTCCGCAGGGATCAGTGCTGGGACCTCTGCTGTTTGTAATATTTTCATGTCTGGATTTTCATCCAGATCTTATACAAACGATCTGGATGAAACCGCAGACAACAAAAATCAGTGACGTTGTGGATGGCAAGAAAGGTTGTCAAAGGATGCAGCGGGATTTAGACTGGTTGGAAATCTGGGTGGAGAAATGGCAGATGGTATTTAATTCGGACAAGTGTGAGATGTTGCACTTTGGGAGGTCAATTGCAAGAGGAAAGTAAATAAGATAAGATCTCTTTATTAGTCACACGTACGTCGAAACACACAGCGAAATGCGTCTTTTGCGTAGAGTGTTCTGGGGGCAGCCCGCAAGTGTCGCCACGCTTCCGGCGTCAACGTAGCATGTCCGCAACTTCCCGACCCGTACGTCTTTTGGAATGTGGGAGGAAACCGGAGCACCCGGAGGAAACCCACGCAGTCACGGGGAGAAGATACAAACTCCTTACAGGCAGTGGCCAGAATTGAACCCGGGTCGCTGGCGCTGTCATAGTGTTACATTAATCGCTACACTACCGTGCCTGCCCGCACAAATAGCAGGACCCTTAAGAGCATTGACGTACAGAGGGATCTTGAGGTGCAAGTCCATAGCTCCCTGAAGGTGGCAACACAGGTGGATAGATTCGTAAAGAAGGCATATTGGTCAAGGCACTGAGTACAAAAGTTGGCAAGTCATGGTGTAGCTGTATAAAACTTTAGTTTGGCCACATTTGGAGTATTGTGTGTAGTTATGGTTGCTGCATTACAGGAAGGAGGTGGAGAGTTTGGAGACGGTGCAGAAGAGGTTCACCAGGATGTTGCCTGGATTGGAGAGTATTAGCTCTAAGGAGAAGTCGGACAAACTTGGATTGTTTGTTTTGGAGAATCAGAGTCCAAGGGTGTGACCTGCTATTAAATCGGGTGGATAGTCAGTCTTTTTCCCAGGCTGGAAGTGTCAAATACTAGAAGGCATAAGTTTAAGGTGAGAGGGAAAAAGTTTAAAGGAGATGTGCCAGGTAGGTTTTTCTACACAGCGTGGTAGGTGCTTGGAACATGCTGCCAGGGGAGGTGACTGAAGCAGATACGACAGACACATGGACAGGCAAGGAATAGAGGGATACAGACCATGTGCAGGCAGATGCAATTAATTAGATTGGCATCATGATCAGCACAGACATGGTGGGCCGAAGGGCCTGTTCCTATGCTGTACTGTTCTTTGTTCTATCTCCACAAATCATGAATAATTCAGGGATAGATAAATGGAGGAATATATTTTCCTGCTTTGTTGGAAAAATTCAGACCGTATATAAAACAACAATTAAGAGAATGTTGTGGCATAGATAAATGTTAATACATGGCTGTCTTGTCAGCAAGGAATTTTTGAAAACGTTTTCATTGGTCCAATCTTGCTTTGGTTTACAGGTCCCAAATGCAGCCTCCTCAATCAACTATAAACTAAATGGATAAGTTCCTTGTCTGCCAACTAAATAAGCTAGTGCTGCATTATGCAATAGGAAGTTCATCACCGACACTCACCATAGACTCAATGGAAATGAATGATTCATTCAAAACCTTTTATGAGATTGCATATAAATCTGAAACAGCACCAAAAATATCTGTTGACATTTGCATTTATAGCTATTAAAACATAACGGGCATTTTGTGAAGGTGATGGGTCACAGTGGAACTTAACACATTTCACACTAGAAATGAGTGTTGACAGCATCCACTGACAAATGCTTAATACACTTGTAAGTAGTCCCTTTGTCTACTGTTTTACTGAGGACAAGTCACATAAACATCACACCTATTCCAAGAGCAAATTGTAATAAAAGTATCCTGGGTCCTTCCTCCCCTATATCCTGTTCCCAGAGCAACACCTCAAGTTATCAGATTCCTATCCCTGTTCCAATATTCCCTTGTTCTCTTTCCATGCTCGTCCAAGACTCCTGGATATTTCTCAAAGCACTGCAGATCCAAAGCTTCCTTCCCAGTGCTTCCACAACTAGAGTCACTCAAGTTGACAATCAGCATTGGTACAACTTATACTCCTCTTTTGCTACCTTTATACCATTGAGGGTTTAGACACATTAGAGTTGGTGTTAAAATAAAATCAGAAAATGCTGGAAACACTCAGTAGACCAGGCAGTATCTATGGAAAGAGAAACAGTTAACGTTTCAGAAGCGAAAAAGAGAGAAAACAAGTTAATTCAGGTCGCAGAGAAGTTGGAGAGGGCAGTGGGTGGAACAAAGGGAATTTCTCTGATAGGGTGTAATGATGTAGCTGTTAAAGGACATTTAAGGCCCTTTCTCTAATGGTGTGGGGCACTGTTTGGTGTCATCCTCATCGGCGATTCCAGACCACTTGAAGTCTCAAGTCAAAAAAATGTCAAAGTATCCTCCTAATGATCACCAACAGCTTCTTGGACTCTACATGGTAAACAACACTCAGAGGAGATGCTGAAGGATATAATGGGCTAGAATGCACTTCGGGTAGGACCTTCAATGTCAACCATGAAGAATGACGTAGTGGGGACACCACCACCAACTGCACTGACTATGGTTATGTCTTCAGGAATCAGACTTGCCTGGGTCAGAAAATTACTGGAAGAAGTTGCTTCTCTGACCTTGATCTCATCAATTCATCTGTCTCAGAAGCATGAGTTCAGCTAACCATTACACTATCCCTGTCCAAACATAGGGACCTAACTTGAAAAGCATCAGATATCTGATGCAGGATCACTATGTATGGTTGACCTTTGCCTGTTTGAATTGTTTAGCCCCAAACAAAATAAATCCTGTGAATTGCTTTGCGTGGAACCAGTGACCAGGTGCTGCTGACCACGTTGATGCTAACCGTATAAGGCTTGAGTTCGGGTGTGCAAGGAACCAGCTCAAGCTAGCCAACAAATAGTTAAAGTCAGCTCCACACCTCATGAAGAACTGTTTTATGGCTGTGAATGTTTTTAAAGAAATACAGCTACAGGAATTGGCTGGCCAAAGCAGGAAGCAAGTTTCCTCGCTAATTTTCAGATGTCAGTCCAGAAGTAGGGAGGAGGAGAGAGGTTGTTTAGCCCCTAGAGAACCAAGGAGTCATATAGTCAAATGGCAAATCAGAGAAGCCAAGAAGTCCCACAGATATGGATGCAATGCAAAGCAAGGCTTAATGATCACATAGGAGTAGTCAAGGCCAGTGAACATATCAACAGGTCATCTAGCCCACCAAATGCAGCACTGGTCTCAAATCCTGGCAATAGAATAGATGAGTAACAGATAGTAATTTTATGTCTCACACTGTACTGCTGCTGCAAAACAATATATTTCACGAGATATGTCAGTGATAATAAACCTGAACTGAACTTGCCAACAAGGTCCAGCTAGCCTTCCAGAAAGGGCTAGGAATGCACTATTGGCAGCTTGTGGAGAATGTGGTTGTTGACAATGAATGATAAGCCCCTCTGGTGGGGAGACTTCCAGAATGGTCCAGTTGCAGGGGTGTTACTGTAGAACACAGTTTGTCTGCTCTGTTATGTTACAACTGACGGTATAGGACGGGTCAGATGATAGTCCTTATCTCCAAGGGAGCCACTCATTCGATTGCTTGAAAGATACATTAGGTTGGTAATGGATAAAGTTGTGTCCAGCTGCAACCAGACATGGCTGGATTGTGACTGTTCCCTGGATATTTACACATGGTTACAAACCAGATGTACATTGAGGGAGTAAAATCGCTGCAGTACCCTGCAACATTGGGAATCTCAGATTTCTAGAGAACCTTTATACGTGATCCCCCTGCTGTGCTCTGCTGAGTGAGACGTATGTGAACCCACTCTCCTCGACTAGGAACTTCACGATTTTCCTTATAAGTCGGTGCGATCCAAACCAAGAAAGGCCACTGGTGTCACCAACACAAAATTGAAAAGACACAAACAAAGAAATTCATACCACAGTCACCTAAACAGCCAGAGGCAGACCAGCCCTCTCACATCAGCTACGTGATCACTCTCTGTTAGTACCCGCATGCTGAAATGGATTCACTGTTAAAATTACTCCTTATTGAAGGGTTCATATGAGACTTGCTCTTGGAGGGCCTTACGTTGATGGCCCTTCTCCACCTCTTCCTCCTCTTTCTGGCTGGCTGCCCTGCTCTGTGGGCCTTGTCCTCTTAAAGACCCAGAGCAATGGTCCATTGCAGTTATGTATAAAGCCCAACATCAGTCATAACCATTCCCTGAAGACTTTAGAAACATTTAGCTCTTCAAAAAGCAAATGCCACGCTTCAGTTTGGTATCAGGACTACCCAAGCATTGACTTCCTGATCTGCCAATCTGTACACTTCAGGCTGTACTAGTGATGCATCTGCATGCCCTAACCAATTTTTCTGGATGGAATGAGCTATCCCAAAAATGCACACTCCTGATGCAGGGTCTCAACCCGAAACACAAGACCGTAAGACATAAGAGCGGAATCAGGCCATTCGGCCCATCGAGTCTGCTCTGCCATTCGATCACAGCTGATTTATTTTTCCCTCTCAACCCCATTCTCCTGCCTTCTCCCCGTAACCTTTGACACCCTCACTAATCAAGAACCTATCAACCTCCGCTTTAAACACACCCAATGACTTGGCCTCCACTGCTGTCCATGGCAATGAATTCCACAGATTCACCAACCTCTGGCTAAAGAAATTCCTCCTCATCTCTGTTCTAAGGGGACGTACTTTTATTTCTGAGGACGTGCCCTCTGGTCCTAGACTCTCCCACTACTGGAAATATTCCCTCCACGTCCACTCTATCCAGGCCTCTAAATATTCAGTAGGTTTCAATGAGATTCCCCAAAACATTGACAATTTCTCCCCTCCCCCCCCCCCCCCCCCCCCCCCCGATAGATGCTGAGTTCATCCAGCAGATTGTTTGTTGTTCCAGATTCCAGCATCTGCAGTCTCCTGTGTCCCCATGAACACTCTTGATCTGGACAAGAATTGGATCAAATTTACTAACCATAATGCACAAGCAATGAGCCCAGTTTCTTCGCCAACATCCTGTTTCCACAGCAGGAACATCCTTTATTGGTTAAATGCCTGTGGTATTGATCTATGACTGATGCCATCAGGTGCAATTGGGAATTTGATAGTTGCAGTAAGAAGACATCAAGAACCACAGGAGTACTTGTTAATACAATCTTAGACCCTGTTAACCATCTAGCCAAAAGGCTAATCTTCATTCAAAGCAAAGTGTAGACAGATATCGCTGAAGCCACAGCAGTTATGTACCTAGAATCAAGCACAAGGTGAAACTAATCCATTGTGTTACAGCAGTATCCAAGAAGGACAAAAGCATGTCATGGTAATATATCACCAGCAAGCTCCTCTCCATCTTTAGTTAGATATACTTCACTGTTGAATCATCGTCACAGAACATTTGTGCTCCAGGTTGTTGACTCCCCATTAGGAAAGCCACATGAGATCAGTTAGTATATGAAAAAAGCTGGTAGAATATCAAATATTGTGCAATTCAATACTCAGGCAGTTCTTTTCTCTCCTCATTGTAAAAGAGTTTCCAAGCCAACAGAGCATTTTCAGTGTAGTTGTCTTCAAAAAAATGAAGAAAAATCTAAAAGTAACAAACAGTAATACCCAAACACTACTTAATGTCAGATTGATGGATGTCTTCAATTGCTGTGATACCCATTTGTCCTAAAATAGGTCATCTTTCGAATCTGTGGGATTATTCTCTCTTGTTTTACCAGTGAAGTTCCATTAAAGTATGTATATTAAAGCGAAGGATCATATTTCATGATCGCTTTAATGATCTCTGTTAACTTTTCAGCCTGTAGAAAAGTTAGAGAATGTGAGGAAACTTTTAAACAACATCTATATATAGTAATGATTTTTGATGAGATGGAGGGTATTGCTGATCCGAAAAAATACAAAGATTAGACTTTCAACCACAGAGCAATTGTCCTACACAATGTTCAACACATTGTTGAATATCGCTGACTGCATTGGCAAATTTATGTTCCAATTAATGTTTTTTACATTCATAGATATTAATTTTAATCACCCATTTTCACCTCCAAGGGGTCACCAGCCCTTCATTAGCCTACTCCAGCAGTCATTCTTCCCCTGTGATCTAAGAAGGGAGCATTTAAGAGTGAGGGGTATTGCAACAGAGTTTAAACCAGTACTGACCTGTCATCAACACAGGCAGAATTTCCAGGTATATTATCTGAGACCAATCAAGAAAGTGAACTATATGTGACTTTCTAACCAAGGCTACCTAGACTGTCTGGACTTCCTGGCATTTCAGATCAAGCATCTTTGCAGCTACTTGTAATCAGTTCTGGGATATTTCCCATTCTCATAGAATCATAGAGAGATACAGCACAGAATCAGGCCCTTTGGCCCACCAAGCCATGCTGACCATCAACCATTTTTACACCAACCCTACGCTAACCCAGTTTATTCCCCCTGCATTCCCATAAACTCCTCCCCCAGATTCTACCTCTCATCTACACAAGTGACAATTTACAGGGGCCCCTTAACTTACCAGCCTGTACATTTTTGGGATGTGGGAGGAAACTGGAGCACCCGGAGGAAACCCACATGGTGACAGGAAAACTCTCACAGTCAACACCCAAGGTCAGGATTGAAGCCGGGTCCCTGGTGCTGTGAGACAGCAGCTCTCCTAGCTGCACCTCAATATACAGAGAAACATTACAATGGCTCTCACAAGGAATCAAAATTCAATCAGTGTTAATACAAAACCAGGAGAGATTGCACCTCGTATTGATGGAGAGAGAGAGATATGGAGATCAAGGGGTGCTCAGAGGGGTCACTTGAGTGTGGTCATATGGGTAAGTCCAGGGACATAGGTAAATACTTACCTCACAGCTGTCTCAGTTTGGTCTTGGGAAAGTGAGACTATGTAGTTCTGATGCTGGCCAATGACAGATGGCCCAGGAACATATAACCCAAAATTTCCTGCAACCCTCACCAAAAGAGTGTTACATGTTGAATGCCCCCTGTCTTTCACATCCTCAGGATGCTACAAAGCTCCTTACAGCCAATGAGGTAAGAAAGATGGCATAACATTTACAAACCTGTTTGGGATCTGGACCAGCAAGTGCCAGGTGAAAGTCAAGCTAAGGGTGAATGCTAATGGGTGCCATCATCCACCGTCCCTCGGTGTTTGCTATCGGAGGGAACCGTGGGTACATGGTGTATGCAGGACAACCCAGACAGAGCTGTAACAGCAACAAGTCTGGACCTGTGGCAGCCCAAAGCAGTGCAGTCACTTGCAAGAACTGCAAGCAGGAAGGCCACCAGACCAAGGACTGCAGAGATAGCAAAAGTTGCACTCTGTGTGGAGAGACAGGCCATCTCTACAAGGCCTGTCCGAAACGTGCCTGTACCTATGCACAGGCAATAAGAGGTGGAGCTGGCACTGACAACTCCCAGAGGAATACTGACACACCCCCACCAGTGCAGAGGCCCAAGCAGAGACTGAGACCGGGGCGGAGGAAAAGCCAACTGCCTCAAGCTCCCAAACCCCAGCCAGAAACCCCCAGGTCCCTCCAGGAGTCAATGGAAGAGGGAAGGGTAGAGGTGAGGAAGTGTAGGATTAATAAACTATAACTGTATTCGTATCTTAAGACGGATGAGAATTATGGCTGCTCGAAATACTGATTTAAAAAGTGTCCTTCAGGCCAGAACAGCCACACTGCTGCTTACCTGGGCCGGGTGCTGTGTGGTAATTGCTGTGTCTGGAACTTTATTGGATTCCCATTATGTTTGACTATGGAGATAATGGTCAATCTTAATGGGAAATGGGAAGGCTGTCTCAAATAATGAAGGTGATACCTGCCTTTGTTTCACCAGATTGCAAAATGATTAGCTGAACCTGGGGGGTGAGGCTGCTCTTTGTCCATCTGCAGTAGCCCTTTGTCCGTTTCCTGTTCAACCAAGAACTCCGGCGCCTGACTCATTAAAGTGTGCGTGACAATGTTTGTATAAATTACTGTCTGCCCCCTCTGTACCTCGGAGAACTCCGTCACGGACTCTACCTGAGAGTAAAGAGGTTTCTCCCTAGCGATATATTGCTAAATAAACGCGTTTGAAGTAAACTGTGGCACTGTGTGATTTACAGCAGATGGAAGTGGGACTTGAAAATCGGGTTAACAGAGGGACAAGTAGGGGAATGGCAATTGGTGAAAAGAAAGAAGTCCCAGAAGACACCACCCAAGAGACAACGGGCTGCAGAGAGTAGAGGTAATGGGCAATGCCCCGACGCACCGGGTGACTGTAGATCAGCAGTGTCGGGCTGAAGTGCAGCCAGCAGCCTCTCCTCATCGGAGGATGGGAAACCAGGCAGAGAAAGTGCCAAACTGGAGGGGAAGAGGAGGAGGGGAGGCCACAGACGCACAGATTTTCTGAGACGGTTCACCGACAGCCCAGCCACGTGTCATTTCTGTGGCCGGGAGGAGACGGTGTACCACGTGTACGTGGAGTGCAAGAGGTTGCAGACCCTCTTCGCCTATCTGAAGGGGTTGCTCCTCAAGTTCTGACTGCACTTCAGCCCAACGCTGCTGATCTATGGTCACCTGGTGCTACGGGTCGTTCGGGAGATCTCCTGGTCGGTCTTCTCCTGGGCCTGGCCAAGCCGGCCATCCACGGGTCCAGGCAGCCGAGGGTTCCGGCCGGGCTGCCTGCCTGCCCCTCTTCCGGGCTTACGTCTGCACCCGGGTGTCCCTGCAGAGGGAGCATGCAGTATCTGTGGGCACCCTGGGTGGATTTCATGATCGGTGGGTCCCTCAGGGGATCGCATGTGACGTGGACGGTGTGAATGAGATTCTAATCTGAAGTAGTGCGTTTTGTGGTCATTTAGTTAGCATTATCTGCTCAAGTTGTGTAGTTAGAATATGTCTGTGTCGTTTTTTCTTTCTTGTATGCTGCAGTTTTGACACTGGATGTCATTTTGTAGTGCTTTTAGTCAATAAACTTCTGTATGTTCACAAAAAGGACACCACAATACAGATGAGGAAGAAATTCGGCCTGCTGCCCCCCAACTCCAGGAGTACAGAGGCCAGCAGCGCACCCCAGCTCCAGGAGACCGGGAACAGCACAGCGTCCAGTGCACCCCAGCTCTGGGAGACTGGGAGTTGTACAGAGGTCAATGGCCCTAGCTCCAGGAAGCTGGAAGCAGAACAGAAACCATCAACCCCCAGCTCCGGGAGACCGGGAGCGGAACGATGTCCGGCACATCCCAGCTCTGAGAGATGGAGGGGACAGAACAAACAGAGCCAGAGGGCAGAACAGGAATAGAGACTAATTTCCCCCCATTGACACCACCAGCATCGCCACACCCTGGGGAGGACCATTCCCAGTACCTGAGCCCAAACGCAGTGGTGCAGTTCACCAAGGCTGTGGGCCTGAGGGCTCAGGCTGATTGACAATGGACTGCATTTGTGATCTCTGAACTTAAATAACTATGGAGATAAATCTGGCATCTCTAAACGTGTGCAGTGTGAAGAGCACTGTGCGATGTGTGAATACCTTGCCAAGGTCAAGGCTGATGTAATCTTTTTACAGGAGTGTGGGCTGCCTCACCTCTATAACTATCAGAGGTGGTCATGATGGTGGTCCCAGGGATTGTCTACATGGTCGGGGGAGAATGATAGTCATACATCCAGACTGGGGATTCTACTGCGGGGAGGTAACTTCTCTATCACTGGTCAAAGATGTGGGGGGGTGGGGGGGGGGGTGGGTGGCTCCTTGTGGCTGACGTAAAGTACCATAACACCGCTCCGGCTAATTAATGTGTACACCTCACCCGTGCTGAGCGAGCAGCTGGCTGTCCTCACGCAGCACCCACCACTGCTGGTGACATCCCTACCAGTTGTTCTAGCCGCTGACTTCAACTGCATCATCAATGCAGCTGGACAATCCGACAGTGCTGACAGGAGACTGGACGGCAGCTCCAGACTCCTGATGGAAACGGTTAAAGATGCAAAGTTGCGCGATGCCTTCAGCACTCCTGCAGGTCCAGCACAGCCACGATACACTTGGACCAGAACGGACAGCTCAGTGCGGTCCCAGATAGACTTCCTCTTCACATCGAAGGCAGTCACAGTCAGATCCACTGACATCATGCCAGTGTTTTTCTCTGACCATTGCCTCCTTCATACCTTGATCACCTACAGGAGGACGTGAAGGCAGGCAGGGGGACGTGGAAGTTGAATGTCAAGCTGCTGACCCTAGAGAACATCAAAGAACTAAAGAGGGATTACACAGGTTGGAGAACCATGAAGCCCCTCTTTGACTCCTTGATTCACTGGTGGGAAGCATCAAAGGAGAACATCAAGAGGTTCTTCATCCTCAAAGGTGTTCAGAAAGTAAGACAGAGTCAGAGGGAACTGTGTCAACTCCAGACAGACTTGCAGCAACTCCTCCTTCTGCAGTCTTGGGGAGTGGATGTGAGAGAGGAACTCTGAGAGGTGAAGAGCCGACAAGCCGTGCTCTTTGCCTCTGAATCCTCAAAGATCATCTTCAGGTCCAGGGTCCATTTTGTGGAGCTGGATGAGATGTGCTCATGCTTCTTCTTCTGAAAGGTTCACAGGAGGAGCTCTGTGATCCTCAGCCTTAAGAAAGAGGGCGGCTCAGTAACATCCTTACAGACAAACGTACAATCTGCAGATCCTTCTATGCTGGTCTATGTGACAGTAAGACCACGGACAGCACAGCCTCCTAAAACTTCCTGTCCTCTATCATGAAGGTGCTAGGCGACAGCAAGCGGGAGGGTCTGAATCAACCACTGTCCCTGGAGGAGCTGACTGGCTCCATCCGTTCCCTTGGCACGAATAAAACCCCGGAAATGACGGTTTACCGGCAGAGTTGTACACGGCCTGTGGGATTGGATAGAAGTGTATAACACAATGCTTCCGGCTGGCAGCATATCAGACTCCATGAGGAAGGGCATCATTACCCTCATCAACAAGCAGAAGGGGGAGAAGGAGGATGTCAGGAACTGAAGACCCATTTCACTGTTAAATATGGACGATAACATCCTGTCCAAGGCCATCGACAACTGGGTCAAGTCTGCTCTGGGACAGGTGATCTACCCGGACCAAACCTGAGCTGTACCTGGCAGGAAAATCTCTGACAGCCTCGTGCTGCTCAGGGATACCATCGCCTATGTGCAGGACAGAGGGGTGGACATCTGCCCGGTCAGCTTGGACTAGGAGAAGGCCTTCGACGGGATATCACACATGGACATGATGAATGGGCTCTTCAAAATGGGTTTTGGGGAGGGAATCAGAAATTGGATCCAACTGCTCTACACAGATATCCGTAGCGCAGTGCAAATCAATGGGTGGGAGACAGATAGTTTCCCCATCGAGTCTGGAGTCAGGCAGGGATGCCCCTCTCCCCTGTCTTGTTCATGTGCTGCATAGAACCCTTTGCCGAATCCATCAGGAAAGATGGGAGCAGAAGAGGGGTGACGTTGCCAGGCAGTGGAGGCACACAAATCAAAACCTCCCTGTACACGGACGACGTCGCCATCTTCTGCTCGGATCCACGGTCAGTTCGCAGATTGATCAGCATCTGTGACCAGTTTGAGTTAGCATCGGGGGCCAGAGTCAACCGCAGGAAGAGCGGGGCCATGCCCTTCGGTAATTGGTCCGACCGATCCAATGTCCCCTTCACCATCAGGTCTGGCTACCTGAAGGTGCTGGGGGTCTGGTTCGGAGGGGCTGAGGTGCGTAACAAGAATTGGCTGGAGCGGATTGGGAAGGTAAAACAAAAACTGGGTTTGTGGAAATTAGGTTCTCTGTCAATAACTGGGAAGAACCTGGTCATCAGGTGTGAGGCGCTCTCAGGGCTGCTGTACTTGGCACAGGTGTGGCCTGTTCTCCGCTCCTCTGCCTCGGCAATCACCCTAGATGTCTTCCGGTTTATCTGGGGCTCCAAAGTGGAGCGAATCCGACGGGTCACGCTGCACAAGTCCCTTGAGAATGGGGGCAAGAGTGTACCCAATGTTGCCCTCATTCCAATGACCACCTTCGTGTGTGGTTGTATCAGTCGGTGTGTGGACCCCAAATTCGTGGGCACCAAGTGTCACTACGTGCTGAGGTTCTGCCTGTCCCTGGTGTTGCAGAAGATAGGCCTGGCCCCTCTACCGCACAACATCCCAGTCAGCTGGACATTGCCACACTACCTGTCCTTTGTGGAAGAGTTCTTCCAAGTCCATCCGGCAGTGGAGAGGGCAGAATGTACTTCATACACTGCGGGATGGGGACACTATGGATTCTGTGGGTTTGTTCCCGGTGCAAGCGGCCCAAACCATATGGCAGGATGCCTCATCGCCAGACCTGACCAACAAGCACCTCGCTTGGCTGGTGGTGAGAGGTGCCCTCCCAGTCAGAGCTTTCCTTTATTGATGATATATCACCCCCAATATATGCATGTCCTCGGGATGGCTGCAGTGGGGAGGAGACGGTCACCCACCTCTTTGCAGACCGTGCATTTGCTAAGGGGGTGTGGAGACGGATGCAAGGGTCTATGTCCTGGTTTATCCCCAGCAGCTGTGTAACAGAGGACTCTCTGATCTACGGGCTGTTCCCGGGGACGCACACAGAGACGGACATCAAATGCTGCTGGAAGGTCATCAACTCGGTGAAGGATGCCCTTTGGTCTGCCTGAAACTTCTTAGTCTTCTAGCACAGTGAGATGTCTGTAAGGGAATGCTGCTGACTGGCACAGTCCCAGCTGCAGGAGTACGTACGTGAGGGACGCACTGAAGCTCGGTGCAGCCAATGCACAGGCTCTGTGGGGAAGGACCACAGTCTGGGCTCCTTCCGCTACCGGAGTCGGGTGGGGAAGCCCCTCGAACAATGAAAGGGGGATCACCTCAGGGGTCCACGTGAGTGGCAATGGTGCTATCTTTGTGTGTTTTTTTCTCTCCACAGAAAAAAGCAACAATTTTTCACTAAACAACAGGATCTAAATTTACATAATGGTTTTGAAATTTGTTTGCACAGAAACAAAGAGTGCTCTGCAGTCAACAATCACTTCATCATTTTGTTAACCAAAGTTGCATGCTTTTCTAGAGAAGTTATTGGATTTGTTAGGAGGCAATAGATGATTCAGTGCAAAATCTTTGTTTTCTGGAGCTGGGTTACCCAAATGACATCAATAGTGATGTAATTCCCAAAATTTATCTTTTGCAAATTGGTCTTAGTAGCAACTGGTCTTGTTTATTTATAGAAGACCTGCCTTTTAATAACAGGTGAATGCTGAAAATATATGTTATGTAAAAGTTCAGATATGTTTCTCCTGAAGTCAATAGGCAGAGAACTGCTCAATTGCTCCTCAAAATAAACTTAAAGTAGACAGAACCAAGCTAGATTTTGATTTTGCACTCATTCCCTGCTTACACTCCCCAGCAGCTGGTGTTGGATTTGACTGTTTTAAGTAGTTTTTTAACATGTATCGTGTTTAATACACCTCAAGTGGCTGCACAAGGTATAACCGCTTTTTAGCTTATTGGTTCGTCCATCAGGTGAATACGTGTTTTCTCATTGGTTGGTTTTGCCACAGGTATCTAATAGGTTTTCTGATTGGACTATTGTTAGCTAAGGAGTGCCTCTTATCTCAGGTATAAAAGGTGTTGTTTTTCTTGTTATCACTCTCTTGCTTATCTTGCTTTCTTTCTTGCCTCTCTTGCTTGCCTCTGTCTTGCTCCTCTTGCTCTCTTCCCCCTCCCACTAGCTCATTCTTAGTTCCTTTGTCTCAGCTCATCTCCTAGTAGTAAAGCTAGTGCCATGTGCTCTGTGACTGTTCCTTTGTTTTAAACTTTTCCAATAAGACTTTGTGAAGAACGAAGTTGTTTTCAACTCATTCTTGGACTCCTGAAAGAACCTCTGGATTCGAAAATAACCGGATCTGACGCTGGTTATGTTGTGGAGTGACCCCTTTTGGGATTAGTTTATGAGGTCAGAGCTGTGAGATAAAGTGTATCTGGTACAGGATATGTGATTCTGAATGCCTCCTGTTCCCAAAACAGTGAAGTGTTACATCAGGTAGTCAGCTGGTGTTGTTTGGACCTGTGTATGGAGATAAATGACACTATTTTAAATCCGGAACCAGCATAGACAAACTTCTGGCTGCCTGTCTTTCACAAACTTTGCATGCCACAAAGCTCTTTACAGCCAATGAAGCAAGAAAGATGGCATAACATTCGCATAAAATGACATCCCCTGCTCCAATCAGTCTGCCTCACACAATTATATCTTGGACACCACCGCACCTACCTTCCCCACTCCATCTAAAACCGAGCTATCTCCTGGGAGATGGGGAAAAATGTTAAAAGTCCAGTCTGATTTGGGGGGGAAAAAAAAATCGAGGACATTCTTCTCCAATTACCCAGCAACTGAAACCAGCCCAAGAGATCAGCCCTGGTTCACGTCACGTAACATCTACCTATATAAAAATTAGAGTGTTCAATCATTAGGACTTCTGCTTCTCTGGATATACCAGGTTTGCCCTGTGCTACCATCTTCTCCAACCCTCTCTCCAGCTCCCCATAAGTAGGAATGAAGGTTCTGTGCAGTGGCAATACGTTAAAATGGAACATGCTGAATAATTTTGGATATTCATAATTAAATTTCATTATACCTCTTACAGGAAAAAATATATGGTACTGATTAATTCAACGCTTAGTTCATTGGAAGCTTCTAATGAGATGTCAAATAAAGATTAAATTCTTCACTCTACACAATGACTTATCTTGGTCATGGCAATGATACCAACATATGCTGTCCCTCCCTTCTGTGTAAAATTAACTCTAAACTCCGAAGCCAGTATGTCAGAGCAGTCAAGAGAAATAAATGATTCATCATTTTATTTCCCAGTCCAATTTCTCCATTGTGTTCCACGTTGCTATCAATTACTTGGGTCAAGTTACTGAATTATAACATTTCAAAAGCTCGGTCCTCCAAGAAGGTGCGAACTATCTTCATGCTGGTTCATCCTCACCAGCTTCATATCTGAATGATGACTAATCTCTATTATGGTTAAAAGAGTCCCAGTGCAAGGTTATACTGCCGAAGCCTTACAAGGCGTTGGTCAGACCGCATTTGGGATATTGTGAGCAATTTTGGGCCCAGTATCTTAAGAAAAGATGTGCTGGCCCTGGAGAGGATCCCTGGAATGAAAGGCTCAATGTATGAGGAGCACTTGATGTCTCTGGGTCTGTACTCGATGGAGTTCAGAAGGATGAGGGGGGACCTTATTGAAACCTACTGAATATTGAAAGGCCTGGACAGAGTGGGCATGGAGAAGGTGTCTCCATCAGCAGGAGAGTCTAGGATCCGAGGGCACAGCATTAGAATAAAGGGACGTCCCTTTAGAACTGAGACAAGGAGGAAGTTCTTCAGCCAGAGGGTGATAAACCTGTGGAATTCATTGCCATGGAAGGCTGTGGAGGCCAAGTCATTGGGTGTAGTTAAGGCAGAGATTGATAGGTTTTTGATTGGTAAGGGGTTAAGTGTTATGGGGAGAAGGTCGGAAAATGGGGTTGAAAAAAAAATCAACCATGATTGAATGGTGGAACAGACTCGATGGACCGAATGGCCCAATTATGCTCCTGCGTTTTATGGTCTTACAGTGCTATAAACATAGCAGCGGTTTGGAAAAGATCAACCACTAGCTTCTCAAGGCAACTAGGGATATATAATAAGTATAGTCTTCCCAGAGAGGACCTCATCTGGGGAAAAGCGAACAAAGGTTCAGACAATCCTTAGGATTATGAGCGGCTCCAGATTGAACCATAACTTTCCAGACAACTCCCTCAGAAGAACATTTCACAAAATAACAATGTGACCAACTCTGAGTTTTCTGAAACTGTCTTAGAGACGAGAATCAAAGTGACCGAATCTGGATTCTTGTATACCCACAATATACAAGATGGGTGTGCGGGGCAAGTTTTGTACACAGAGACTGATGAGTGCCTGGAATGCACTGCCAGGACTGGTAGTGGAGGCAAATATGATAGAGGTGTTTAAGACACTCCTCGATAGGCACATGAATGTGCAGAGAATAGAGGGATATGGACATTGTGTAGGCAGAAGGGATTAGTTTAGTTAGGCAGTTTAATTATTAGTTTAATTAGTTCGGCATAACATCATGGGCCGAAAGGCCTGTTCCCGTGCTATACTGTTCTATGTTCTATGGTAGCAGCCAGTTTTAATGAAGGAACTAGATTATTTACATATTACAATCAGACAGATTGTAATTTTTTTCTGAAGCAGCCCCTATAATTAATGTGCTTATGCCCATTCTTAAGTTGATATTTGTCATTGGTAAATTTGCGCCTCGTGCCTCAGCATCATTTTGTACCATGTAAACTTTATTAATGCTCAGTTCCCCATGTGGAAAACAAGTGAAAATTAATACTGTTCTTGGAATGTCAAAATCTGCCAGAGCAAATTCAACTGTCTACATAAAGCAAAGGCTTTTAAATGCCCTCTTTTCGAACCGCTGGACACTCTGAAATATTTCACAGCCAATTAAATCCTGTTTAAAGCGTAGACGCTGTTGTAATATAAGAAACATGTCAGACAATTTGCACAAAGCAAACAGCAGATTTCAGCAGAAAGGAAAACATAGCTAAAAATCAAAATTCACACCTGGTACCCGTAGCATGTTCTTCTTTCAAGATGGAAATCATGACCAGTGACCCTGTGTGATACTGTGGATCTCACAGTCTTCCTTAGGCTGGGAATTCTGCCTGCAAAGCCCAATGCCAGGTTAAATCTGGTCCAAGTTTGGCAGTCAGCATTCCAACCAGTGGGAGACAGTGGCTGCTGCCAGAAGATGAAGATAATTTCTTATCGTTAATTTGAGTGTTTGAATGTTTTTAATTGTTTCTTAATGTAAAAATAATCAATGTGTTTAATGAATAATATTTCCAAAGACAGCTTTGAGAGCCATGAGCCTGGCGGCAGGCTCTCACCAGCTGTCAAAGCCGTTTGGTAATGCAATGAGGCAGCCCTTGGGAATTGCTGGGAGCTGAGAGATGCACCAGGGGTCATGCTGGCACAAACAGTGTTGCCCAGTCGAAGTAGACCAGTGACTTATGAGCGACAAATGGCTTCCCAACATGCTTCCTATCATTGCTATAAGTTCCACTAATGTTTGGTTGCCAGCAGGGGTCAGTAGACTGCAGACTAGCAGATGTCTGCTTTGTTCTCATCGAGTCTCACAGTTCTGAGGAATCACAGCCCTCAATCAACAAACCAATCCATTGCAGCCCGGGACTGAGCCTGAGACGTCGGTAGTCTGAGGAACTCAGTTTCACACCAAGAAGTGGATTGGATGACAGATAAATAGAACTGAATAAAACAGATGAGAGTGACTGAAACATAGGAAGAGATTTTTAAACAGTGCACTCTTAAAACCGATATAAAAGTTGGCTCTTCTTGGCTTAAGGATTAATGTTACCTCTTACTAGTCAACTAGTCAATAAACATGAGTGACAATGAGCTACAACAAAGTTATAGTGATCCATATGATGTTTAAGACAACTTGCCTCCTCTGAGCAATATAAAAATCCAAAGCTTAAACAAGGAGGAGAAACATATGAATCTAAGTATAATGTGGCTCTTTGCAATACAGTGCTGGTCACAAGAATATCTAATAGCCAACACAAAAGCATGGGAGATGGGTAGAGGAGGAACTAGACACGTTTATCCAGGAAATGTCATTCCTACGTATATTGACCAGGTGAAAACATGTGTTTATTGGGAATTCTGAACCTTTATTTTCTTTTTAAAGCATCTAAAACATTCCAGGTATATTTGCAATGGACAATTGAAATCAGGTTCCCAGCATCAACAGATTGTAATTATTTTCAAGCAACCTTTACTTCCTACAGGTCCCACAGGAAATAAGCTTTCCTTATCATTTTACCTGCTAGTATTCTTTTGTGTACAGTAGGTATTGATAAGATAAGATAAGATATCTTTATTAGTCACATGTACGTCGAAACACACAGTGAAATGCATCTTTTGTGTAGAATGTTCTGGGGGCAGCCCACAAGTGTTGCCACGCTTCTGGAGCCAACATAGCATGCCCACAACTTCCTAACCCATACGTCTTTTGGAACGTGGGAGGAAACCGGAGCACCCGGAGGAAGCCCACGCAGACATGGGGAGAACGTACAAACTCCTTACAGACAGCGGCCAGAATTGAACCGGGGTCACTGGCGCTGTAATAGCATTACCCTAACTGCTACACTACCGTGCCTGAAGAGACTGTCATTGCTTAAATGACACTGGAAACTCACCACCTCCAGAAACAAGCAAGTAAAGAAGAACTTGAGTTATGTTGCATTATCCATAGCCAGGTCATCACCAAATGTTTCACAGCCAATGAAATATCTACCCAAATGTAAGAAAGAGAAGAGCAAAGTTGTGCACAGCAAGATCCAGGAAACACCAATAAAGTAAATCTCCAGAACTCTGTGGAAACACAATAGACTGCAAATGCTGGAATCTATTGGAGGAACTATTGGAAGAATTCAGTGGGTCAGGTAGTATCAGGATCAGGCGAAATGTCGACTGTCCATTTCCCTCCATAGATGCTGCCTGACCCACCGAGTTCTTCCAGCGTTTTGTGTCCAGAACACTGTGACAGATGTTGGGCAGAACTCTATGAAAAGCTCCCATGCCCTTCACTATGTCATACCATACAACCTTTTACACGGTAGTGTAGCGGTTAGCGTAACGCTTTACAACATCAGCGACCCGGATCCAATTCCAGCCGCTGTCTGTAAGGAGTTTGTACATTCTCCCCGTGTCTGCATGGGTTTCCTCCAGGTGCTCCGGTTTCCTCCCACGTCCCAAAGACATACGGGTTAGGAAGTTGTGGGCATGCTATGTTGGCACCGGAAGCGTGGCGACACTTGCGGGCTGCCCCCAGCACACTCTATACAAAAAGGTGCATTTCACTGTGTGTTCCGATGTACATGTGACTAATAAAGAAATCTTATCTTATCTTGTCACTTGAGAGAGCAGTCTGTTTATCACCTTGTTTGGAAGGTAGCTCCTCCGGCAGTGTAGGCCTCTCTCAGTAACGAACATTTGAGTGTAAGCCTCGATTATGTTCTTACCCCGGGATCAATGCTCATGGGCAAACAATTAGGAAAACAGCCTTTTTCATCCTTACAAATCATTTGCCTGGCAAGGTTTTGTTAATACTGTAGTACTTTCAGAAGCTGAGTACAATGAACATGGGACGGCACAGTGCTGTAGCTTGTAGAACTGCTGCCTCACAGGTCCAGAAACCTGAGTTCAATCCTGACCTCTGGTGCTGTCTGTGTGGAGTTTGCACGTTTTCCCTGTGACTGCATGATTTCATCTGGGTGGTCTGGTTTCCTCCCATGCTCCAAAGATGTGCAGGTTGGTGGGTTAATTGGCCGCTGTGAATTGTCCTGAATATGTAGGTGAGCGGTCGAGTCAGTGAGGAGTTGATAGGAATGTGAGAAGAATAAACTTGCATTGGTGTAGGATTGGTGTACGTGGGCAGTTCATGGCCTGTGTGAACTTGGTTGGGTTAAGGACCTGTTTCCGTGCTGTATGATTCTATAACATTCCCACTTTGACCTCTGCTGTGACCTCCTGTACTGTTCCAATGAAGCTAAGTTTGAGGAACAACACCTCATCTTCTGCTTGGGCATTTTGCAACCTTCCAGACTCAATATCGAATTCAATTATTTCAGGTAATTTAATTTTTATTGTGTGTATCCAACCCTGCCAGTTCTGCTGTAGGATTATCCATCTCTAACATTAACCCCGTTATTCTGTCTCCACAGATACTGCCTGACATGCTGGGCATTCCCTACATTCTGCTTTTGGTTTCAGTGTTCAACGACAGCTCTGACCTGCATTTCCCAGCCTTTATATCTCCTTTTATTTGCTTCCCCTCTTTGCAATGACCCTTGTTAATCCATTAGCAGACAAGATCACTCACCTCAGCAATCTTGGGCTCACCCTATCAGAGCTCCCCCAACCCTCCCCACTGGTTTTGCATTTGTCATTGTATTTATTGATTCATTTATTATTACCGCATATACTGTTTACTCTGTGAGCTTCATGAAAGCAAACAATTTCATTACTCTCTGGTGTATATGACAATAAACTAATCTGAATATGAACCTGAAACTTGATACTAGCTTGTTTTCTCTCCTTCCCATTCTGACAACAAATCTTTAGTCTGAAATCTATTTCCGCAAATGCTGCCTAACTTGCTCAGTGTTTCCAGCATTTTCTGTTTCTATTATGGTTAGTAGAGTGCACTGACCAACCACAGCACGTTTAGTTCTACGAACTGACAATGAATATCCAGGGAGTTTTATTTTAATCGAGCATTGAGGAGCAAGATTGTTTAAGATTGTGAGGTGAAGATAAGCTTGGGCTGTCCATTGATGAGGAGGCTGAGGGGGTATCTGATGGAGGTGTACAAAATTATGCAAGGGTAGATAGGGTTAATAATAAGAAACTTTTCCCCATGCAGAAGTGTCTAAGACTAGAGGGCATAGGTTTAAGGTGAGCAGCAAGAGTTTTAGAGGGAATCTGGAGAAGAATTTTTCCACCCAGAAGGTGGTTTGCAATCTGGAACACACTGACCTTGGAAGGTGATGGAGGCAGGTATATCTACAATTTTTAAGAAGCACCTGGATGAGCACTAGAATCACCAAGCCAATGTAGGCTGCAGACCAAGTGCCGGTAAATGGGACTAGTATAGATAGGTACGTGATGATTGGCATGGACTGGGTGGGGCGGAAGGTCTGTTTCTGTGCTGTATGATTCTATGACTGAGTGCAGTGGTGAAGAGGCTTGAAGCTTAGAGAACACTTGTTGAACATGCAATGACAAAACACTACTTTGTCCTGCTCTGGTTCCTTGTGATCTGAGGTGATTGATGGGGCCAACGAGGCGCTCACAGACCCATCCACATATGGGGTGGTAGGGATGGAAGTAACCACACAGGCTCAGAATTGTTTAAACTGTAATAGACTGAAATATTTAATATCAGCAGCTTACAGTAGTTGAAAGTGATCCATGCATATGACATCACTCTCTACGTTATTCTGAATCAGAAATCAGACATTGAACAATTTGTTTTAAATGGGTGAAACTCTCTGTTGGAATCGTGCACAGATAAATGCTGTTCGGGTGCAATAAGGTTCCATTTGCTAAAATTGCCAACAATATTTTATGGGCTTGCACTCGTCACTGCTTTCTCCACTTGTTTCATGGAGATAGGAACATTTTAACCCCCAGAATGCTGATGCATTGGACTTCAGAAATTTAAATCTGTCCCCAGCTGCTTCCAACCCATTGCTTTTAAATGTCTCCAGTGTTACTTGATTACTTAGTGGCAGCCATCTTTTGCTACCTTGGTTATTGCTGTTTCTACATCTGGAGGGATAGGCAGGGGTGGATAGACAGAGAGACAGGGGAAGAATCGTGTTATTGAATCTACCGAGTTGCACATCCATAGAGAAGTGTGTAACAATTGCTTGTCACATCCATCTTTCTCATTGTACAGTTCATCAGTTCCAGAAGCCTTCAGGGAATTTACACTTCTGACGACCAGCCTTTGAACATAATCACCCATCCCACAGTTCCTGCTTTCAGTTAACATGGCTCTAACCTTTGGAATTCCCTCCTTAAACCTCTCTGACTTTGGATCTCTCTTTACTCGTTTAAGCCCCTCGGTAAAACCTAATGTATTGACTGTGCATGGCAAGGTGGAGCTGTAGTTGGTGCTGCTGCCTTACAGTTCCAGGTTACTGGGGTCAATCCTGACCTCAGCTGCAGTCTGTGTGACTGTGTAGGTTTCACCAGGGTGCTCTGGTTTCCTCCCTCATGCTAAAGATTTTAAGATTTAAGATAAAGATGTACTGAATCAGAATCAGTTTTCTTATCACCGACATATGTCATGAAATTTGTTTTGCGGCAGCAGTACAGTGCAAGACATAAAGACATAAAAATTACTGTAAGTTTCAAAAATAAATAAATATTGCAAAAGAGGAATAACGAGGTAGTGTTCATGGGTTCATGGACCATTCAGAAATCTGATAACGGAATGGAAGAAGCTGTTCCTGAAACATTGAGTGCAGGTCTTAAGGCTCCTGTACCTCCTCCCTGATGGTAGTAACGAGAAGAGGGCATGTCCCAAGTGGTGAGGGTCCTTAATGATGGATGCCACCTTCTTGAGGCACCCCCTCTTGAAGATGTCCTCGATGGTGGGGAGGGTTGTGTCCATGATAGAACTGGCTGAGTCTACAACCCTCTGCAGCCTCTTTTGATCCTGTGCATTGGAGCCTCCATACCAGGTAGTGAAGCAACCAGTCAGAATGCTCTCCACTGTACATCTGTAGAAACTTGCAATTGGCCCTAGTATAGGTTAATAAGAAGCAGAGGGAAGATGTGAGATGGAATAGGTTGCAGAGGTACAGGGAAATCAAGAGAGGTAGAATGGGGCTAATGGGATTGCTTCCTTGGATGATGGGCTGAATGGCCTCCTTCTGTGTCATTATAATTATAAAACCAAGCTTTAGGACAATTGCCCCAATATCTCTGTATGTGGTTTGGGCTCAAAGATTGTTTACAAAGCTCAGGATATTTTTTCTGTGTTAAAGGTACTAATTAAATATACATCGTTATTGTTGTTGAAAGTCTACAGAGGCAGTTGTTGGGTGGTGACAGTGTGGACCACTGTGTTAGTGCTTTTAACAGCATGGAGACACCAACTCTCTTGGCACACAAGTGAAATGGGAGCCACCTGGACTGTCAGCCCGAGAACCACTGCCGAACTCAAGTTACCTGCTGACGAGAAAATGTTGAGTAAAGGGGAGGTGAGAAAACAACCAGCCGTGATTTTTAACCAGTTTTTCTGGACTGCTCCAGCAGAATGCGAAGTCAATTAAACTTAATTGGAATCTGTCCCGAAACAGTAGATACTTAGTATGTGAAAGTTGGATTTGTCATTCTACGAGAAATGAAGTGAAATGAAGTTATGCATTTCAGTGGAATATAAGTAATAGTGGGTTCTACTGATGGAGCTGGATGGAATAAGAAAGTTCATGTGAAGCATGGACCAAAATCCAAGCCATTAAGAAAACCAGCAGTCCTGATACCAACCCCCTGGGAACTCCATTGAACATTTCCAATCAGTCTGAAAGACCCTGCACTTCCACTCTCAGTTTCCTGTTACTTAGACCATTTTCTATCCATTCTGCAACATCCCTTTTATTCCGTAGCTTTCAATCTTGATGACAAACCTATTAAGTAGCACCTTATCAAAAGTCCTTATACACCACATGAATTGCATTTCCCTCTCTGTCACTTCATTAAAAAACAGCATCGTCAGTTAGACACAATTTGCCATTAACAAATCCACGGTCACTTCTTCCAGTCAATCAACAATCAATTTACACATGTATATATTCTTGCAGGTTCTGTCCCTGATTATTGTCTTCGAACTTCCCCCATCACTGAACTTAAACCAAAGCTCACCTGACTGGTCAATGAGTGCTGGATTTATCCTTACACCCTTCCTACAACAAGGGTGTTACCTTTGCTGTTTTCTAGTTCTTGGGCACCATACCTTGAATCTATAGAAGTTTAGAATTTATGGCTACTGCCCTTGTAATTTCCTCCTTTACTTCCCCCTGCAACCCTGGGTACATCCCATCTGAGCCAGGTGACTTATCCACATTAAGTGCATCAACTATCTTTCTAGGACCTCCTCCAAGTACCTCCATCAGAAGATAAGGATTAATTCAGTAGTTGTATGCTTTGAGAAAATATACTTTTGGAAATTAGGGCAATGCAATCAGCTTGAGTTTTAATTTAATAGACTTAATGTGGAAAAGATCAGACATTGTCACATGCAACTTCTGGTATTGTATTGCCAACACCTGGCTCCCCACCAGAAGGAAGGGTCTCAAAGAGTCATACAGCATGGAAATAGATCCTTTGGCACTAACCATCAAGTACTTCATTACACACATCGTGTACTAATTCTGCTCATATTTCCCACATTCCCATCAACTCCTCCCACACTAGGGGCAAGTTACATTGGCCAACTAGCTTACCAATCCGTACATCTTTGGCAAATGGGAGGAAACCAGAGCACCCAGGGGAAACCCATGCAGTCACAGGAAGAACGTGCAAACTCCACATAGACAGCACTGGAGGTCAGGATTGAACCTGGGTCACTGGAGCAGTGAGGCTGCAGGTCTATCAGCTGCGCCACTGTGATTATAACATTAATTGCACTTATAAAAATATGGGCTGTGTGCTTCGAACTGTTGGAAGGATTTTCACCCAAATTGTGTTCTGATCTTTATGCCTTTGTTATTTCAGATTGTAGAGCTGCTGCCATGTTCAATAAACTCCTTGTTCCCTTGAATTTACACAAAGATCAATAGGATGCTATAGTTGAAGGAAATCCTAATTGCATTCTCTGAAACTGCAAAAACCACTAGTGTCCAGATCAGAGATACTTTGATTAGAACAGTGTTCTAAATGATTTGTGCTGGTTGTAGTTTAAGACCTCACTTGATCTTTTGTGGCTTTTGGTAGAAGAAAAGAAATAAAGAAAGTACTTATTTTATGCTGTGCATTTCATATCTTCAGCTTGTCCTCAGCCTTGAACATATTCAATAACTGAGCATTAACAGCTCATTGTGCTAAAGAATTCCAAAGATTTCCAATCCTCTGCAAAAGTCCCCTCCGTCCTTTTTAATCCAACCCCTTATCTTGAGAGTGTGTCCTCTTGTTCTAGATTCTCCCAGTGGAAGTAAAAGCTTCTCATCATCCGCCCTGTCAATCGCATTCAGAATATTGTGCATCTCAATGAGGCCACCTCTAATTCTTCTCAACTTCATTGAGTGAAGGCCATTCTTACTCAGTCTTTCTTCATCGGACTATCCAGTAATCTCTGGAATCTACCTAGCAAATGCACTGACTCCAAAGCAAGTACATTTTTTGGGTACAGAGACCGAAAACTGCACTCAGTCTGTCAAATGAGGTCTCCTAAAGAGTTGAATCACCTAAGGAAGACTTCCTTACTTTTCTACAGCAGCCTCTACCTTACAATAAAGACAATATTCCATTGCCTTCATAATTGCCATCTGTACCTGTCTGATAAGTTTCAAGTTCTTATAAGCAAACACACCAAGATTCTGCCAAACACCATTCATTCAACCATTAAAAAGCATTTTTCCATTGATCCTACAATGCAAATAACCTCTCTTTTCCCCACACAGTCACCATCGCGTTCACTTGTCGAACCTGTTTAAGTCCCCTTGCAGGCTCTTTACATACTTACTCCTCATTCTCTGCCCCCTCCCCATTTTGTACCATATAACACGTTAAGCTATTCCTTTCCTCCTACGTCATAAACTCTGGCAGCAAGGACCCAGTACTGATTCCACTGGTAACAGTTCACCAATCTACATATAACCTTTTTATTCTAATTCTCTTCTTTCTGTCTTTTAAGCAATCCTCTGTTCATTCTATTGTGTTACCCCTCCCACCATCCCTTAACCCTGTGATCCCTTATCTTGTGCAACTATTGTGTGGTACATTTTAATACATCACACTACATTCATTGCATGCCACTTATTGAGCCTGCAAGTTAGGTCTTCAGAAAGGTATTAGAAATGCCAAACTTGATTTCCTCTTCATAAATCAATGTTAACTCTGCCTAATTATTTTCGGATATTGTAGGATTTCCAATATTTTGACAACTACGAAGGTCGGGCGGACTTGCCTGTAATTCCCGATTTTTTCCCTCCATTCTTTCTCATAACATTTTCTATTTACAAACTGCTGAAACTAGAATCCAGAATCTATGGAATTTTGGAACATCTTCACTAATTCTTCAATTGTCCCTGCAGCCACCTGTTCTAAAATACCAACATACAAGATATCAAGTCCAGGAGATTCATTCTGTTTCAGTCTTCCCGATTTTTCCAGTGCTTTCCCTTTAAAGACATTGAAAGAAGGAGAATCATAATCGTATAGAATTGAAACAGGCTCTTCAGCCTGCTGAGTTCATGGCAACCATCAAGCACCCATTTACACTAATCCTACATTCATCTCAAGTTTTTATTCTCCCTGCATTCTTATCAGCTCCCCTCAGAATCTACCACTCACTAGGAGCAACTTACAGTGGTTGATTAACCTACTGCCCTGCAAGTCTTTGAAATGTGGGAGGAAGCCAGAGCATGTGGAGGAAACTCAAGCAGTCACGAGGACAATGTTCAGACTCCACACAGACAGCGCCAAGGGTCAGGATCGAACCCAGGTCACTGGAGCTGTGAGACAGCAGCTCTATTAGCTGTGTCACTGTGCCACTCACATAGGTTCCTCATTGTTATTAGACCCTTTGTTCTCCTCCATTTATTGTCCAATTATTGTGTCTTCTGCAGTGAAGACCAAACCAAAATATTTGATTTAAGCCCCAGCTGCTTCTTTAATCCCCATCATGCCTTCCCCTGTGTTTGTTCCTTTTGGAATCACATTTAGTTTTGACACCTTCTCCCTTTATACATAGTTGTGGAAGCTGTTGCAATCTTTTCTATTTTTTTTGCTAATTTTCTTTTCTGAATTGTATTCTTGACCCTTACTCATTATTCCAGCATCAACAGATGTGATCGCTAACTTCTCCACCACAAGCTGCTTTGAAGTGAATGTTTTGTTGTTATTAATTGACCTTAAAAGGTCCAAGACTTGTCAAAGCGCAAAATCAAATTCATAGGCTCGGCGGAAGCATTAAGGGAGATAATCAGAAGTGTGGTGCAAAAATCAGCTTTGAGAGCCTTATAAAGATGAGGAAAATAAAGAAGCTTACAGATTTATGCACGGTGTTTAACAGACTAGAGCAGATATCCTGAGAGCGAATGAAGAGGAGGGCTCTCCGAAGCTCAGAGTCAGTAAGTAAAGATCTCAAGAAAGGAGTACAGTGGAAGTGCATGTTGTGGAGAAAGATATTGTACAGGTCCTTCCTGGGTTACGAACCTCCAATTTATGGACACACCATGCATTTGGGAGACTGTCAGGATGGATGAGGTTGGATTTACTGGCTCCTGTGGGGCTGCAGGCATCTTCTGCCAGGTGGAACAAGGCATTTCCTCGTTCCCCCTCTCTCCACCCACCACCATCACCATCCCCCACCCCCACCCCCCCACCCCCGACCCGCAACTATTCGGGGGCTGGGTGGAGCCAAGCAGAGCAGGGAACGCTGAGCAGACTCACTCTCTCACTGAGTCAGTGAGGCCGGCTGGCGGCTGCTCTTCATAGAGTCAGAGGGTAATAGAGCACGGAAACAGGCCCTTCAGCCCAACTGGTCCATGCCGACCACAGCATCCTCCCTGCTAATCCCAGTTGCCTGCACTTGGCCCATAACCCCCCCAAGCCCCTCGCCTCCATGTACCTGTCCAAATCCCTCTTAAGTGTTGCAATTGACCACTTTGACCACTTCCTCTGGCAGCTCCTTTCAGGTACTCACTACCCTCTGTGTAAAGAAGTTACCTCTCAGGTCTCTTTTAAATCTCTCCCCTCTTATCTTGTATCTGTGCCCTTTAGTTTTGAACTTACCAACCCCAGGGAAAAGGCTATGATTGTCCACCTTATCCATACCCCTCATGATTTTATGAACTTCTATGAGGTCAACCTCATTCTCCTGCGCTCCAAGGAATAAAGGTCCAGTGTGGCCAACCTCTCCCTATAACTCAGGCCCTCTAGTCCAGGCAGCATCCTTGTAAATCTCTTCTGCACCCTCTCCAGCTTAACAACGTTTTTCCTATAACAGGGTGACCAGAACTGTACACAGTACTCCATGTGCGGCCTCACCAACGACTTATATAACTGCAATATAATGTCCCTACTCCTAAACTCGATGTCCTGACTGAAGAAGACCAGCACGTTAAATGCCTTCTTCATCACCCTGTCTACTTGTGTGGCCACTTGCAGCGAACTGTGCACTTGTACTCCCAGGTCCCTCCGTTCCACAACACTCATCTGTGCAAAGCCGTGACGAGAGAGCGAGCAGGCACTTCCCACCCCTGCTCACCCTCCCATCACGGCTGTTTCTGTGACCTTCTCCCACACACTGTTGTTGGTTTACAAGTTACGAACAGTTCAGATTACGGGCAGTTCTCAGGAACAGAATCCTGTCCTGGGGACATGAAAATAATGATTCTGAAATGGAGGGGATTCAGGAAATATTGGAGGTCAGCTGAAGTGCAGGAGATATTGGGAATCTGTCCATGGAGTTTGAGTTGAGAGGAGAGCTTGGGTATTCATGAAAAGGGATATCAGAGAAGAGTCTGAAGATGGAGTTAAATAAGCAGCTCAGTAAAGGCATGGACAGATGGTCATAAAGCATGAGATTCTTTGCTAGGAGCATTTCACTTTAACTTTGGTCATCTTGTTGAGAATCTTCAAAGCAAATAGTTCAATGCACACTTATCCACAGTGATTCCTCAACGGCCATTAAACTGAGTGCGAAATGTGGACGCCAGAATGGTTTAATTGATAGCTCATTCACCCCTGAGATAAAAGGCTCCCCACTCCAGGTTCTTACCGCAGACTGGAGGTGGTAAAATGTTGGTGACGTCATCCTGATGGGATATGGAACTTAGACTAATCCTTCCTTTTTATCTGGACATTACTGAATGAACCCCACAACCTGAATAAATGACAGAATTAAGACCTACAGCTGCACTGATGCTTTTTGAAAGAGGGTAGGAAGCACTCAAATTGCTTTGACCAATATTCCTGCTCATAAACTGGTCATTCATCTCACTGCAGTTTAGGAGTCTTGCTATACAAAATATGATTATTGTAATTGTTTAATTTACCTCAATTTAATTGCTGTGTGAATCCACTGAAGATTTCGGTGACTGCTTTTAACACACTGCCATATAAAAGCAAATCTGTGCATGTTTGCTGGTTTTTACATTATTGGGGAACGTGCCAAATCCTTTGGTTCATGTTGGTTGGTATTCAATTGTCTTATTTCATGCTGGCCTGCCTCCTTGTGTGTGATTTGGATGAACTAACTGTACTCCTGGGCCAAAGACAACTGGAAGCCTTTTTTTTATTAACTCTTCCAGGTTAACACTGCTCAATAAAATATACCTTCCAAATGGTTTGTGGCATTACAATGTAATTTACTGATTAGTACACTTGGCTAACTGCTGTTCGACTGTCTTAGAGGGGTCAAGGGGTGTATTTTCTGCTCAATAAATTGTGATCAGTGCAGCTGAGTCTAAATGAAGCAGGTGCTTACATTTCACTGGCTGTAAACCATACTACATTGGACCAGGAGTGCAGTGCGTGGTTATGGAGATTGTAATAAACATAAAGGAACCTGACAGCTGTAAATCGACCCTTTAATTGTCCGGATTTTTTAAAAGGCATTCTTTGCAGGCACTTACATTTGTATTGATCCTCCAGCCTAGTTGCCAACAACTGAAATTTCTCCACGTTCTTCACCAGTGTAGACTGACGGACTGAATTATTTTAACACATCTGACATTTTCTGATCCTCTCTAACATTAGCCATTAGATTACTTCAGAAAGTAGACGGTGTGAATGAATAGCTTTCCGGACCACCAGGGAAATAAAATACAGGGCTGACAAGGAATGCAATCAGGCAGCTCAAATGCGTTGGAAAATCTTGACACAGTTTTAAAATAACACTTTAAGTACACCAGTTGAACAATATCTTGTTAGCATCACCTTTCAGGCACAGTAACTAGAAGGACTGGAGATTACAACAAATGTCTAGTAGTACTTGCTATAAGTAGATGGGAAAAGGAATTTATTGTTTAAACAGACATATGGTCTCAAGTCTGAATTGGATCAAAATCTGGGATTTTCATGGCAATAATCATATGTGATTTAGATTTTGACTTTAAAATACCCTTTTAAAGCCCTGGGATTGATAATGTCCCTGGAAGGATGCTAATGAATGCAGTTGAGTATAGTTCCTTCTGCTATTTTTTACTTTATAATGATACGGAATAAGTCCTCTCGGCCTACTGGGTCCATGCCGGTCTATGGGTACAGATCGAGTGGGCAGTCAGAGACTTTATCCTACGGCGACAATGGCTAACACGAGGGGACATAATTCTAAGGTGATTGGAGGAAGGTATAAGGGGGATGTCAGGGGTAAGTTTACACAGAGAGTGGTGGGTGCGTGGAACACACTGCCTACAAAGGTTGTGGGGGCAGGTACATTAGGGACATTTAAGAGACTCTTAGATAGGCACATGAATGATGGAGAAACAGAGGGCTATGTGGGAGGGAAGGGTTAGATAGATGTTAGAACAGGATAAAATGTTGGCACAACAGTGTGGGCTGAAGGGCCTGTACTGCGCTGTAGTGGTCTATGTTCTATGTTCTATGGGGGAGCAGTCCCATCAGTCTCATTCCCCTTCTTTATTCCCCTGTACTTCTGCAACTTATTCTCTCTCATGCATTATCATCAACTCCCCTTTGATTCGTTTTCCCATTAAGCTGTACTAAGGTGTAATTTACTGCAGCAAGTGAATCTACCTACATGTCCTTAGAATGCAAGAGGAAACCAGAGCACTCAGAGGTAACACCCACAGTCACAGAGAGAACGTGCAAACTCCACGCAGACAGCACCCAAGGCCAGAATCAAACCTGGGTCTCTGGTGCTGTGAGGCAGCAACACTAATTGCTGGCAATGCACACTAAATGCTGGAGGAACTCAGCAGGTCAGGCAGCATCTATGGAGGGAAATGAAGAGTTGACGTTTCAGGCCAAGACCCTTCATCAGGACAGGTGAAAATTTTCGGTCCAAAACGGGAATATTTGGAGATACAGAGATTTATTTTGAACACCTTGGTTTTCAAGTTTCCTGCATGCAATCACATTGTGGCTTGTTCTTCATGTGTATCATGTGGCAATCCTCTTATATCAGAATAATGACTACATTTCATCATCTGTGCTGTATTCTGAGATTCCCCGGTGATGAAAAATGCAGCAAGCTCTCTTTAGCTTTTAGGTATAGTTACCCATCTGCTGGCATTTCTGATATCTGTGGGGTTCAGCCGCTTGGAATGATTAAGGAGTTCCTGCTTGCTGATGGCAGCTTCCTGAAGAAAATTGAAGATGATAGATAGCATTGAACAGGGATTCAAGATATCATAAAATAGAAGCACTTGTGCTATCATTCCAATATATCCTTTGTTGAACTTTTTATCAGTATTTCCATATTCTTTCTATATGATAAATACCAAGTATAATACATAACAGAACTAATCACAGTATGCAAGCAACCTGTAAAACACTAGAGGAACTCAGGGGGTCAGGCAGTATCTATGGAGGTAAATGGACAATCAACGTTTCAGGTCAAGACCCTTCATCTGGACAGGGTCTCGACCTGAAACGTCAACTGTCCATTTCCTTCCACAGATGCTGCCTGACCTGCTGAGTTCCTCCGGCGCTTTGTGTGCTATGTCAGATTCCAGCATCTACAATCCCTCGTCTCTACAGTATGCAAGTGTGGCTTAACCAGAATTCTATTTCAAAAATATTGCAGATGTTGGAAATCTGAAATAAAACAGAAAATATTGTAAGTGCTCAGCAAGTTGGACAGCATCTCTGGAAAGAGAAACAGACAACAGATCTGAAACTTTGAATGCTTCTCTTTCCTCAGATGCTGCCTGACCTGTTGAGTTTTTCCAGCATTTTCTGTTGTTATTTCAGGTGCCATTCCGATCCCTTTAGAGTGAATTCCAGTGCTTTGTTTGCTTTCAATGGCCTTATTAACACCTGCTGCTATTTTATAATTTGAGCGTCTGTGCCCCAGATTGTATCGCCCTTGTAGGCATTTAGTTTCCAAGAAGTAGATAATTCTTCCTCATAAAATGTGGTATTTGTACTTAACTCTATTAAAGATAATTTGCCAATTTAGTGCTCACCTTGCCATTTATTGATGCCTGTTTATATTTTGTTCAGTTGCATTGTGTATGGACTACACCCAGTTTAGTATCATTGGCCTATCCTTTCTGTCACAAATCTAATCTATTTCTGTCAATGGTGAACGACAGTCGTCTCAGCCGCCACTTCCCACCAGTTCCCAACCTGTGGAACTACCTGTAATCCCCTACTCTCTGTTTTCTGTTCATGGGCAGCTTGTTACTCATTCTGTGGCCCACCCCCTGACTACATGTTCTGACCTGAACCCTTTCTTCACTATGTGCTACAACACAGAACAATTTCTGGAAATTCAAATGCATTATGCATACAGCATTTAGTTTATTTACTCCTTCTGTTACTTCTACAAAGAATTCGATGAGGTTCACTAAATATGACCTTTACATTTGGAATGCACACTGCCTGAGAATGTTAATGGGACTTGACTGTAAAACGTTTTATTGTTCTCTCCAGTTTTATTGCCCTTCCCTGATATACACGTCGACTTCATTTTACTCCATTTGAGCCCTGATGCAGGGTTTCGACCCGAAATATTTACAATTCCTTTCCCCCCCACAGAGTTCCTCCAGCAGATTGTGTGTTCCTCCAGATTGCAGCATCTGCAGCCTCTTGTGACTCCATATTACTGTGCAGCCAGTCTCTTGACACAAGTCATGTATCCGGACAACTGATCTTGAGACAACATAAAGTCAGAGAGTTATAGAGTCACACGAGAGGTTTAGGGTGAAAGGGATAAGAGGAACTTGAGCGACAACTTTTTTACACAGAGGGTAGTACATATATGGAACGACCTGCCAGAGGAAGTGGTTGAGGCAGGTACAATAATAACTTTTAAAAGACAGTTGGACAGGTAGATGGATGGGAAAGGTTTAGAAAGTTATGGGTCAAACAGAAGCTTGGATGGGCATCTTGGTCAGCATGGAGCAGTTGGGCCGAAGGGCCTGTTTTGTGCTATGACTCTATGACACAGCACAGAAACAGGCCTTCAACCCTCAGAGTCTTAAGCACCCATTTTACACTAATCCTACACAAATCCCATTTTATTCTCCCTACATTCCCATTAACCCCTCCTCCCACTTCCAAATTCTACCGTTCATCCACAAAATTTGCAGTGGCCAAGTCATTTACCAACCCGCATGTCTTTGGGATGTGGGAGGAAACCGGAGCGCCAGAGGGAAACCCATGCAGTCACAGGGAGGACGTGCAAACTCCACACAGACAGCACCCGAGGTCAGGATTGAACCTGCGTCTCTATAGAGTTGTGAGGTAGTATCTCTACCAGCTGCACCACTGTGCTGCCCACAAAACACAAGACTAGTATAATCAGTGTCTGTCAGTAATCTCATGATAATCAGCTTTATTACTTCCATCTTTTCTTGCACTTGTTCAAGGAACAAATCAGTCTTTCCTCATAGAGGAATATACCACTGAGGGAGGAATGTCATCTCAGTGATAATTGTTCAGAAGTAACCACATTATTTGCTTTCAAGTCAAGAATGATTGAAGACTCTTTTATAAGACAAGATAAGATATCTTTATTAGTCACATGTACATCGAAACACACAATGAAAAGCAATTTTTGTGTAGAATGTTCTGGGGGCAGCCCGCAAGTGTCACCACGCTTCCAGCACCACATAGCATGCCCACAACTTCCTAACCCGTATTCCTTTGGAATGTGGGAGGAAACCAGAGAACCCAGAGGAAACCCACGCAGACACGGGGAGAACGTACAAACTCCTTACAGACAGCGGCCGGAATTGAACCCAGGTTGCTGGCACTGTAATAGCGTTACACTAACCACTAATGCTACTCTTTTACATAGAATTCTGAACTACTTAAATTGTCATGAAAATCTACTACATCTCAACAAAACATTGGACATCTTCCATTACTTTCAATTTTCTTTCTCATTGATGCCTTTCTTGACAGGCACAATTTTTTAAAAGAAGTGCCAAGATGTACCAGGATAGTCAGTCCCAATGCAATGAAGATCATTGAAGATTTCCCAGCTCACACCCTTACCCAACAGTAGAGATCTACAACTGTGCTCCTAATGCTGTTAAAACAAATTAGCATTTAATTCTCAATGTATTACAAACACTTCTTGCTTTTTACCACCTTGTAACATGATATGACTTACAGCGATATCCTTGTATTTTACTTTCTGTAGTGAAAGTTGTGAAATACATTTCACGTGAGTTTTGAATGCAAAGCATTTATTAAATGGATGCACAAAAGAGAAAGTGGCAAGGTGCCAACATTAAAACCTTCACAACACTGCCAAGATGACAAAAAATCCTTGCCAATAGTAGGTGTGCGTTTGCCAAAAAGCCCAGCTGGCACTTTACCCACACACTACATTTAACTTAACATCTACTCACCATTTTGTAAAACGAAAACTCAGAACAAATAATTCATTCATACATAGAACAATGACAAGCAGATGCAGCATGGAAATTTTGCAAAAATAAAGCTATGATATTTGCAAATTACTAAATAAAAAGCAGGAACTTTGCTGAATGGTTCTGTAGGTTTCCAGTTGTGAGGTTAATGTTAGTCTGAATTGAATCACAAAACTTCCTCAACGGGTTAGTGCATAAATATAGTATGGAACTGAATGAGTACAAGAGGGTCTCGAGCTCGATCCACACTCTGTGGATGTTCTCAGCTGTAGAGCCACTGGGAATACTCCAGTTGAGTTCAGTGTTCTAAGGCTGCAGTGGACCAAAACTAGACAGGATATTTTTCCTAACTGTGGCTAAGAATTGGATCCATTTGGTTCATGCAGTTGTCAATAATTACCTTCTTGGTTTGCAGATGGTGAACAGCGTTGTACTGGGTGACATGTAATGCATGTGGAGCAGTATCTTGGTTTGGCCTCAAGAGACTACTTGCATTAAGAGGCACCAGACAGTACGGTGTCCTGCATAAAGGGACTGCATATTGGAAAATAAAATTCATGCTCCCAACAATTTGCAATCTATATATTTTATGTAAAATCATGGAGAGCTGTATGCCTAATGGGCCAAACTTCCTGCACACTTATTTACTTAACTTTTATAGTTTTACGTGGTTATGGACATGTTTAAACAAACTGGGCTTTTACAAATGTAACAAATAAATTGAACAAAGAATGAAAGGTTTTCTTAAGAACTTATACTTCCATTTCCAATTTGCAAGAAGTTTAAAGGATTTAATTTTATAGTTCCACTTCAGTAATGGATCTTCTTGACTTTACTCTTTGCTTTCTTTCTTGTTGACTGTTATTTGGTTAAAAATGATTAAAAATGAAACACTAAACATTATTTTTGGAGAAGTGATGAATTTAATGGTGATTTAAATCATTGACTTAGCCAAAACACATTGAAATGTTACTGTGATAACGAGAGTGGTTAGCAAAAGTTTAACTCCTATGTGATGGCATTGAACACTTTAAACTGAAAAGAATGTAATACATTAAAAGCTTATTAGCTAAAGTTGGTTGCAGTAGTTTCTAGGAATATACTTTATAAGAAATGATTTTAAAGGAGGTGTTTTTATAAAAAAGTAAGATTTTTATCACAATACTTCACTCTGATGCAGTTGTTGGTTTGTTTGAATCTAGCTACCTTTGTGCCTTTGTCTTCTAGTTGTATAACCTGATACCATGGTGCAATTCCACAGACATCTGCTTTAGTGTGTGTATTACATCTGAGCTTGAAACTGTCCTTACTCAATGTCCAACACTTAGACATATTTCAAGGGTGTAAGAAATTACTCAACAATGAAAACCATGGCTAATTTTGTCTTTGTAGCTCAAAGGTGTTGAGTTCAATTGTAGTTCTTGTTGATGTCTGACATTAAACCCAGGAAGATCCTAAACTTATGGTAGAGGATTGACAGGGTGTACATCTTCCCTTAAAGCTCTTAATATTGCTTTTACTGCTTCAGAACCATAACACAACATTAGGAAGCTAATGAACGTCTGGACAATTACAGATAGGATCTATTTGATTTTTCAACATGCACTGCAGGCAAGATGGGCTGGTGGCCTAGAAAGATGAAATTACCTCCAAGAACCTATGAAGGTTTCAAAGTAAGATACATTAGCAGTGAAAAATGAACATTTTGCTCCACCATTGATAGTCAATTTCATAAACCTCCAGTTCAAAAATTGTTTCTCTAGAATCATGCTCCTTCCACAAATACTTCTGCAGTGTGTCTTTCCCATTAATTAAGGATGTATCATTGCCCTGTGTCTGAATCAAGGTTTCTATTCCTCATTCACCTAATCCACCTACACCATCAAAGTATCAATTCTACGTCGGTAATGAAGACCTGAGCCTCGATTGGCTCACTGTACATTTCCAGTTGGAGCTTCCAAACTTATTTTACAGCATCAGGATCTTTATTTGATCAGCCTGGGCTGATGTCACAACCTGCTGCACTTTTATTGCAAGAATCCAAAATGTTATGAGAGCAGAAATAGGCCATTTGGCTCTCCGAACCTGCTCCACCATTCATCAAGAACATGGCCGATCTTCCTCAACACTGTTTTGCTGCACTGATCAGATCCTCTGAATCCTTTAAAACTCAGAAATCAATCAATATCTGTTTTGAATTAACTCAACAATGTTAACTCTACAGCCCTCTGGAGCTGAGAATTCTAAAGGTCCACCACCCTTTGAGAGAAAATGTTGCTCCTACTTCGGTCTTAAATGGCCTATCCCTTACACTGAGGCTCCAACCACTGGTTCAAGGCCACTTAGCCAGGAGAAACATCCTCCCCACTTCCAGCCTTTTGAGTCCTGTAAAAAATTCAGTGAGATCTCCTCTCATTCTTCTAATCTATAGAGAATGCAGGCCTAGTTGACTCAATCTCTCCTCACACCAAGACCAGTCTAATGAATCTTCACTGCACTCTCCCTATAGTAAGTATATCCCTTTTGGACAAGGAAACTAAAACTGTGCACAATAGTCCAGGTACAGTCTCACCAAGGCCGTTAGTAATTGTGAGGGATGTAGTGGACTGAGATTACAGATTGTGGTGATATATGTTTCTGTAGTTGCTGATAATTCACAGCACCTATTAGATGCCCAGTCTGAGTTCTCAGATCTGTTCTAAGTGTATCCAATTTAGCACAATTGTAGGGCCACAAAACACAATGTGTTCTTGATGTGGAAACAGGACTTGGTCTCCATAAGGATTGCTTCCGTAGTGTTGGGTAGATTTCCATTATTATCTGTGAGTGGCAGATCCATAGTTATAGCAATTCATGAACCTGATGCATTTCAATGCTTTCACAGCACCATTGGAAACTGATCAATAAAACAGTGACTATTCTGCATATGAAGTGTTGGATAAAGTTAGGTGGGCCAGAGTAAAGTCTTGTATTCCTGGCATTGCTAACATATAACGATGAGGAATTTGTCCCTGCTGCCTCTCAATACCCTTGCTTGTTACTGCATTGAACATGTTCCAGCTGTTCTCCTTCCATGGTCTCACTTTGTACTAATTACTCATTGTTCAAGTTCATTTGGCAGGAAGTTAGTATTTATATTGTGTCCCCTCAGTGTCTGTATCCTGAAAGATATTCCTCTGATTAACCTGCCTGCACCAGATCTGGATTTGAGTGAAAATTGACAGTTAGTGTTCATGCCACCAAATGTAAGGCCATAGATTGGCTGTAACAACAGTGCACTTTCCCTGAGCTTCAGCTATACAGTCAACATAATCAAACAGCCCACCCACCTCAAACATTCTCTCTTCTCCCCCCTCCCATCAGACAGAATATACAAAAGCCTGAAAGCACATAGCACCAAGCTCAAGGACAGCTTCCATTCCGCTGTTATAAGACTATTGAATGGTCCCCTTGTATGATAAGACCTCACAATCTACCTCGTCATGGCCTTGCACCTTATTGTCTGCCTGCACTGTACTTTCTCTGTAACTGTAACACTTTATTCTGCATTCTGTTATTGTTTTCCCTTGTACTACCTCAATGCACTGTTGTAATGAAATGATCTGTATGAATGGCATGCAAAACAAAGTTTTTCACTGTACCTCAGTGAACCAATTACCAATTTACCAATTATCACATGTGATAGTAGTACCTCAGTGAACCAAAAACCAATTTACCAATTATCACATTCCTTGAAATCAATATCCAGAGGCGGCCACCAACTAGTTTCACAACAAAAACACCAATATCAAAACCATGAGGGACAAAGATCGGGTAGATACTTAAGACTTTCCTCTCAGCAGAGGTGCCAATAGCCAAAGTGCAAAGCTTTAAGGTAAAGGGTAGAAGGTTTAAAGGGATCTGAGGATGAATCTTTTCACCAAGATGGTGGGTGAAATCTGGAATGCACTGCCTGAAGAAGTTGTGAAGACAGGTCCTCTCACAGCATTTAAGAAGCATTTAAGATAAGGTAATTACTTATTAGTCACATGTACATCAAAACACACAATGAAATGTGTCGTTTTGTGTTACTGAAAGTGTTCTGGGCAGCCCACAAGTGTCGCCACGTTTCTGGTGCCAACATAGCATGCCCACAACTTCCTAACCTGTATGTCTTTGGAATGTGGGAGGAAACCCATGCAGACATAGGGAGAATGTACAAACTCCTTACAGATAGCGGGCAAAATTGAACCCGGGCCACTGGTGCTGTAATAGTGTTACACTAAACGCAACACTACCATGATCACTAGAACTGACATAGCATAGAAGGCTACTGGCAGAGTGTTGAAAAATGTAATGAGCACAGATAAGTACTTGATGGCTGCATCATTCATCTTTCTGTGGTGTGTCTCGATAACTGTCCCGGTCATTGAGTGATAGAGTCACAAAGCATGGAACGGTGAAAAGTGTAGCCATGGGAAAGGTAATGGTTTAAACCACAAAATGCGTGATAAACTTGTTGGGTTTCAATAGATTGCTGGACTTTTATCAGAATAATCTCCAATTTTTATTGATAAGTTCTGTGGCAAGTTGTAAATAAAATTTTATGCTCGATGCACAAATCACCCTCAAACCTTTCTGATTGTATCGCAATCCTCAATGACAGCTGAAATAATTGAAATGCAGCCTTACAGTAGCAACAGTGATGTTTAATTATGAAACAGTTTTGGCCCAGGGAATGGGCTGGGTTGATGCTGTTGGCTGTTCCACAGAGAACACTGCTGAGGTGCACTGCTTACACCAGGGGTCCTGGATTTCTGTGCTGCACATACAATTAGATAAGATAAGATATCTTTATTAGTCACATGTGCATTGAAACACACAGTGAAATATATCTTTTGCGTAGAGTGTTCTGGGGGCAGCCCGCAAATGTTCCCACTCTTCCAGCGTCAACATAGCATGCCCACAGCTCCTAACCTGTACATCTTTGGAATGTGGGAGGAAACCAGAGCAAACAGAGGAAACTCATGCAGACACGGGGAGAACGTACAAACTCCTTACAGACAGCAGCCAGAATTGGACCCGGGTCGCTGGCGCTGTAATAGTGTTACGTTAACTGCTACACTACCAGGAGGCCTCTGCCATTTTGCTCTGTCTCTGAGCTCACAGCTGGGTGAAGTTGTGCTGGACCTTGCTCGTGTCTCAGTTTCACCCTCACAGAGTTTCACTTACCTTTTGTGGTTCACAGCTCCTGGCATCCACCTGATGGTCTTCTAGTGGTGGAGTGTACAGGGGAGGAAGTGTGGAACGCACTCATGTACACCCCACAGTTAACCAGGGTTTGCCAAGGGCAGTCAATTCACCAGCGGCATGATCCGGCCTATTGGTTGGCAAATAGTTTACTGGTTTGTAACTGGTCTATTATTATTGTCACATGTACCGAGGTACAGTGAAAAGCTTTGTTTTGCATGCCATCCATACAAATCATTTCATCACATCAGTGCATTGAGGTAGTTCAAGGCAAAAGCAACAATAACATGGAGAATATAGTGCATAAGGTTACAAGGGGCATAGGTAGGGTGAATGGACACAGTCTGTCTCTCAGGGTTGGGGAACCAAGAACGAGAGGGCATAGGTTTAAGCTGAGGGTGTGAAAGTCAACCCGCGCTGTAATAAAGCAGACAACAGCAGAACCAAGGAGCGTACAATTAATGCTTTATTATTTAACGCTAGCGGGAGTGAGGGATACAGAGAAAGAGTAAACAGTGTAACCTGAGCTCTGTACTGATCCTCACTCAGAGATTTACTTGTTTGTGTCTCTCCTTTTATATTTAATTTAAACATGCCTATGTGCAGAGTTGCACATACTTGGGCAGTTGCTTACAGCAAACTTTAGCAAAACAAGATATGCCTTAGGCACTTCTTTGTTTCGCCCAAGCACCTGCACATCTTTCAGTTATAACTATAGTTACACCATGGTTGAAGCAATAACAGCTGCACACCATTAACCCTTACATTTCCAGTTACCTTTTACAAGGGGGGAGAGATTTACTATTAACCTGAGGGGCAACTTTTCCATCCGGAGAGTGGTCAGTAAATGGAATGAGCTGCCAGAGGAAGTGGTTGAGGCAGGTACATTAACAACATTTAAAAGGTACTTGGACAAGTACGTGGATAGGAAATGTTTAGAGGGATATGGGCCAAACATGGGCAAATGGGATTAGCTTAGATGGGAACCTTGGTCAGCATGGACTAGTTGAGCTGAAGGGCCTGTTTCCGTGCTGTATGATTCTATGTCTCTATGACTCTATCGTTTTACAGTTACAGAGAAAGTGCAGTGCAGGCAGACAATAAGGTGCAAGGTCATGACAAGGTAGATTGTGAGGTCAAGAGCCCACCTTATCGTACAAGAGGTCTTTTCAATCATCTTATAACAGCGGGATAGAAGCTGTCCTTGAGCCTGGTGGTACGTGCTTTCAGGCTTTTGTATCTTCCGCCTGATGCGAGGAGGGAGAAGAGAGAATGTCTGGGGTGGGTGGGGTCTTTGCTTACTGAGGCAGCGAGGTGTAGACAGGGTCCATGGAGGGGAGGCTGGTTTCTGTGATGTGCTGGGCTGTGTCCACAACTCTCTACGGTTTCTTGCAGATTTGGGCAGAGCAGTTGCCACACCAAGCTGTGATGCATCTGGATAGAATGCTTTATATGGTGCATTGATAAAATGTGGTGAGGGTCAACGGGGACATGCCAAATTTCTTTAGCCTCCTGAGGAAGTGGAGGTCCTGAGTATTGCACGCTTGGCCACAGTTGGCACATCTAGTGTGGCTCCATTCACTGGCAATGAGTTTTTTTATCTTAATTAATATTAATATTTTAGTTAATTTACATATGTTTAATGCGGTTTAAGTGAATTTATTATTTTTACTCCCTGTCCTTGGTTTCCTCCGCCGCTGACCTATTCTCCACTTGCGGACAATCTTCTCTATGGAAGACCATGGCAGCAACACTATGGGGACGTTAGGAGCCTCTAAGCTGTAAGAGGCACCTGCGATCCTGGAGCCAGCATTGGGTCTGAACATGAGGCAGAGGTGCAGCACAAACCAACCCAATAATCTGAGTTACAGGTAAAAAGCAGATTTTGCTGAGTGGGAGCAAATGATCTTCCAACAGCAGAGTCAAAGGGATTGGTTTCGAAAAGGCTTTAAAAATATAAACAGATGAGTGAAGTTCAAAAATTCTGAAGTGGGAGAATTATATCAAACAGAATCACTACTGCATAGAGATGGTATAATGCGATTGTGAGTGGTCTGGGACCGGAATTATCCAATATCAGTATCTGCCTCCAGGTATAAGCATCAAAATTTCACTATAGTTGTCAAGACTGGGTAAATTATCACCTTATTGATTTTTCATCAAAGAAAGAGAAAGGTCTTTCATACATATGAACTCCCCAAGCAATGATAAATTCAGACAGATATGAATGTAAATTTAAGAGTTGGATTAGTGTTTATACAGCAATGATCTGTGTTCTCTGCTTTCTTTGTAAGGCAATGCTGCAAGGCTGTGTTTGGTTAATGCTCCTACGACAGGCACCAAGAAGTTACATGGTGCTGTATGTTTGCAGCTACAGAGGGTTCATAAAGCCTTGATATTGAGAGTTCAAGTTAAAGAGGCCAAGACCCAAAGGGATGGGATATCAAAGCTGAAAGAGTGAGAAAGAAGTGGTCACAATTTAAGAAACTGAGATCAAATGATGGAATGTTTGAGCTTAAAGCTCAGTGGGGTAGTAAACAGTCTGAGAACAGTGAGATGTGTTGTGGTTTTCCAGTTTAACATAGAACCAGTTACAATAAGAATTGGTTTTGATGCTTCACAATGGTAGTGCTGCTTCCTTGCAGCTCCAGCAACTCGGGTTTGAACCTAACCTGGGGCGCTGTCTGTGTGGAGGTTACACGTTCTCCCTGTGGCTGTGTGGGTTTCCTCCCTGTGTGGATGCAGTTTCCTCCCACGTCTCAATGACATGACGGTAGGTTAAATGGCTACTGTATATTATCCCTAGCGTAGGTAACTGGCAAAGGAATCAAAAGGGAAAGTTGGTGGGTTTGTGAGAGGGAATAAGTTGGGGTGCTACAGCAGAACAAAGTGATTGGGAATTGGACGCATGGATTGCTTTGCCGGGAGCTGGCATGGACTCAATGAGCCGAATGGCCTCCTGTGAATTAGTATGTTATAGTTAAGATCACACGCCCCACATACACACAGTGCCACAGTTATTAACCTCAATGATATTATGGAAGACTTAATAAGATATTGATTGAATTCTAGCTGTGATAAACACGTGTATATAAAAAAAAGGTGGATTGCAACGCAATTTATCTTTAAGCTCACAAGTAATACAGGCCATTCACAGCATGCCACAGTTTAAAGTGAAGTTGCTGGGCATCTCGCCACTGAGATGTGTCGACTTTTTACACCTACTGAGTGTTAACTTCATAAAATTAAGCTCACAGAGAGAAACCCAAGACACAGGAGGTAAGAAAGCCCACACAATGTACAGCATACTCATAGCCACCCACAGGAATCAGAGCTATGAGTCCCAAATCACTCTCAGCATATTCCCAGCCTGAGTTACCAGCTGCCCACATACAACAAACATTTTGTATTTAATCTCTTAAGTCCTATTGTCAAAAAAATGTTTAAGGGTGCTCTACTGTTTCTGCTAATAACCAGGGAAAACTCTTTTGCAATGGTTGGCATCTCCAGACCAAAATCAATAAGCGCTGATAATCCTTTATTATTGCTGCCCCCAGCTGCTGTTTCCTTACCAGCTGCTGTTTGGTTCATAGGGCGAGACCGCACAGAAACAGGCCCTTTGGCCCAACCCACCCATACTGACCAAGATACATCACTATAGTAATCCCATTTCCCTGCATTTGGCCCATATCCCTGTGTGCCCAATTATATTTGTAACAAACCAATATACAAGTTACAGCAATTACTAATTTATACCTCATGCAGAAGAACACAAGAAAATAGGAAAAGGAATAGGCCACCGGCCCCTCAAGCCTGCCTTGTCATTCATTATTCTGGTCTCAACTCCTCTTCTATACCAATTCTCCATAACCCTCAATCCCTCGATCTACCTCCACTTTAAATACTTGGATGGGAGTGTTATGTTGGGCCTACCCAATACAGCAATCTTCTCACAACTATCTTCAGGCAGGAGGTACAGAAGCCTGAAGTCCCACACCACCAGGTTCAAGAACAGCTACTTCCCTTCAACCATTCGATTCTTGAACCAACCGGCAAAAACTTAGTCACTAACTCTGTATAGCAAAACTATGACTACATTGCACTGAAATGGACTATGCTTTTATAGTTCTAGTTGTGATCTTTCTTGTAAAAATTGTGTATAATTTATGTTTTTCTTATGAATGTTGTGTATCTGATGCCTTCTGCCTGTGATGCTGCTGCAAGTAAGTTTTTCATTGCATTGGTGCACACATGTACTTGTGCATCTGATAATAAACTCGACTTTGACCTGGAGTAACTAGGGTCCCAATGCTGGTCAAGGATGTTAACAGTGGATTGCTTATCCTTCCAGTAAATTTGGAGAATTCTGTGGAGACGGTGTTAGTGGTAATTTTCCAGTGGCCCAACACTTTCTCAATCCACCTTATCACAATGTTGCATCTCACCTCCAACCAACGTCCTGCAGGATTGGAACCGATTTTCAGGACTTTTGGGAAGCTGTTTGCCCGACAGTGACTACACTCAACAGCCAAGGTTACCCCTGCATCAGTGGAGTAGTACAGCACGGAAACAGGCCCTTTGGCCCAACTCGTCCATGCCAACAATGTTGCCCATCTAAGCTTGACTCACTTGCCCGTGTCTGGCCCATATCCTCCATGTACGTGTCCAAATGATTTTTAAATGTTGTTATTGTATCAGCCACAACTGCTTCCTCTGGCAACTTGTTCCATATACGCATCACCCTCTGCATGAAGAAGTTGCCCTTCAGGTCCCTTTTAAATCTTTCCCCTCTCACCTTAAACCTATGCCTTCTAGTTTTTGATTCAGCTACTCGAGCTGCAGTTACACAGAGGATGCTTGCATTTTCACATGCTCAGAGGCCTTCACTGAAGAATACCAGAGGATATGCCTTACAGTCACCATCTGCAAGATAAAGGACCTCTCCCAACCCACCCCCGCTACACCACAGTGACCTCCAACAAACAGGTTTCACAACGAGCCCCTGAAAACTACAGCTCACTTCCTGCTCCCACTTCCTAGGTGAAAGCAGACATCAATTATGAAATTCCCCATTGCATTCAGTACTCCAGCACAGCCTTTGTTTGATTGACAAAGTCCTCAGACTGGGACAAAACTCATTGTCCACCGCTCTGCAGTGATTGCTGTCCTCTGATATGCCCCAAACCTTGGGGAGATTACCATTGACCAGAAACATAATTGTACCAGCTACATAAATGCTGTGACTTTGAAAACAAGTCAGAGACTAGTTATCTGGTGATGGTGATGCTTCCCAAAAGTCCAGTCACATGGAGCTGATGAAATAGTGTCCACTCGCCTGGATCGCAACATCTCCTGGACAATGCACACCTTTGATTGGCACTCAATCCACCACAATACTTATTTATCTCTCTTGGCCAATGGTTACATTTTGTCCACAGGTGTTACATTTTCAAATGAGCATTGCAAACACAGCTGGAAACCAAGGCCAGCTTATTATGTATGTGATGACTTTCAACTCTTGGAGACATTACCACTGTGAGATCCTGAGAGAAGCGCGTGTTTTTATAAGCTAATACTTTGGAATTTCTTTTCAGTCTACAGCCTGTTTGAAAAGTTCAGCCCTGACACTAGGTTCCCCACAACCTCTCGGGATGGGAGTTTCGGACAATTTTCATTCACTGTGAGTTATGCACTCTTGCTGAAGGCATGATCGCACACCTGAGGTTCCCCTCCAAGTTGCACACTGGATATATATTACCAGAACTTCATCATCACTGGGTCCAGAAGGACCTCAGTGGTTTAAGAAGGCAGCTCACCACCACTTTTCCAAGGGCAATTGGGTATGGATAATGAATGCTAGAATTGTCAATACAGCCGACATCTTGGTAAATTAATAAAGAATAATAAATGTTAAAGTCAGTATAAACATTACTGAAGTTTCTATTCAGGGCCAGTCTACCCATCAGTACCCTGTCAGAGAATTTAGTTTCAGTGCCCACATTGCAGTAATATCAAGCATTTCACAGCCAGGGTGCCCTCATTGTAACGTCAGAGTTTAGAACCAGTGTCTCCATCAGTCTGTGTTAAGAAAAGGTTTAGTACTTCAAATATAATTTACATGTATAATTACTTAAACCTTGACGTGATTATGCTGATAATATCAAATTCTGCCAGAAGCAATTTCAAAGCAGTAATGATTTGATTAGATTATTTAATAATGCAACTGTTTAAACTAGGTGAATTATCAGTTGTGGTGGCTTTAAGAAGGGGATAGAAACATTGATAAGATATCTTTATTAGTCACATGTACATCGAAACACACAGTGAAATACATCTTTTGCATAGAGTGTCCTGGGGGCAGCCCGCAAGTGTCGCCACGCTTCCGGCACCAACATAGCATGCCCACAACTTCCTGAGCCGTATGTCTTTGGAATGTGGGAGGAAACCGAAGCACCCGGAGGAAACCCAGGCAGACACGGGGAGAACGTACAAACTCTTTATAGACAGCAGCCGGAATTGAACAATAGACAATAGACAATTGACAATAGGAGCAGAAGTAGACCATTCGGCCCTTCGAGTCTGCACCGCCATTTTGAGATCATGGCTGATCCTCAACAATCAATATCCTGTTCCTGCCTTGTCCCCATATCCCTTGATTCCCCTATCTATAAGAAACCTATCTAGCTCCTTCTTGAAAGTGCCCAGAGAATTGGCCTCCGCTGCCCTCTGAGGCAGTGCATTCCACAAATTCACAACCCTCTGGGAGAAGAAGTTTTTCCTCCCCTCTGTCCTAAATGGCCTAGCCCTTATTCTTAAATCATGCCCCCTGGTCCTGGACTTCCCCAACATCTGGAACATATTTCCTGTCTCTATCTTGTCCAATCCCTTAATAATCCTGTATGTTTCAGTCAGATCCCCTCTCAATCTTCTCAATTCCAGCGTGTACAATCCCAGTCTCTCCAACCTCTCAGCATAAGACAGTCCCGACATCCGCGGAATTAACCTCGTAAACCTACGCTGCACGCCCTCTATAGCCAGGATATCCTTCCTTAACTCTGGAGACCAAAACTGTACACAATACTCCAGGAGTGGTCTCACCAGGGCCCTGTACAAATGCAAAAGAATCTCTTTGCTTTTGTACTCAATTCCTCTTGTAATACAGGCCAACATTCCATTAGCCTTCATCACTGCCTGCTGCACTTGCTCATTCACTTTCAGTGACTGATGAACAAGGACTCCTAGATCCCTTTGTATTTCCCCCTGACCTAACTCCACACCATTCAGATAATAATCCACCTTCCTGTTCCTGCTCCCAAAGTGGATAACCTCACACTTATCCACATTAAACTTCATCTGCCAAGTATCTGCCCACTTACCCAACCTATCCAAATCACCTTGAATTCTCCTAACTTCCTCTTCACATGTCGCACTGCCACCCAACTTTGTATCATCAGCAAACTTGCTAATATTATTCACAATGCCTTCATCTAAATCATCAACATAGATGGTAAACAGCTGTGGTCCCAGCACCGAGCCCTGTGGCACCCCACTAGTCACGGCCTGCCATTCTGAGAAACATCCGTTCACCCCTACCCTTTGTTTCCTATCCGCCAACCAGTTTTCTATCCATGTTAATACCCGCCCCCCAATTCCACGAGCCCTAATTTTACCCACCAATCTCCTGTGCGGCACTTTATCAAATGTCTTCTGAAAGTCGAGGTATACAACATCCACTGAATCTCCCTCATCTATTTTCCTGGTTACACCCTCAAAAAACTCCAGTAGATTAGTCAAGCATGATTTGCCCTTAGTAAATCCATGTTGACTCGACCCAATCCTATCATTGCTATCCAAATATGCCGCTATTTCATCCTTAATAATGGACTCTAGCATCTTCCCCACCACAGATGTTAGGCTAACTGGACAATAGTTCCCCATTTTCTCCCTCCCTCCTTTCTTAAAAAGTTGGATAACATTAGCCATTCTCCAATCCTCAGGAACTGACCCCGAATCTAAGGAACATCGGAAAATGATCACCAATGTATCCACAATTTCTAGAGCCACCTCCTTTAGTACCCTGGGATGCAGACCATCTGGACCTGGGGATTTGTCAGTCTTCAGCCCCATTAGTCTACCCATCACCATTTCTTTCCTAATGTCAATCCATTTCAGTTCCTCTGTCATCCTCTGCCTTTTGTCCATCCTTACCTCTGGGAGATTTCTTACGTCTTCCCCCGTGAAGACAGATCCAAAGTACTTATTAAATTCAACTGCCATCTCCCTGTTTCCCGTAATAATTTCACCCAATTCGGTCTTCAAGGGCCCAACATTGTTCCAAACTAACTTCTTTCCTTTCACATACCTAAAAAAGCTTTTGCTATCCTCCTTAATATTCCTGGCTAGCTTGCCTTCGTACCTCATTTTTTCTTCCCGAATTACCTTTTTAGTTAAATTCTGCTGCACCTTAAAAATTTCCCAATCTTCTATCTTCCCACCAGCTTGGCTCTGCCATACTTCTTCCTTTTTAACACAATGCTATCTCTGACTTCCTTTGTCAGCCACGGTGGCCCCTTTCCTCTCTTTGAGTCTTTCCTTCTCTGGGGAATAAACTGATCCTGCACCTTGTGCATTATTCCCAAGAATACCTGCCATTGCTTTTCCACTGACAATTCTGCTAGGATGCCCGCCCAGTCAACTTTAGCCAGCTCCTCCCTCATGGCTCCACAGTCTCCTTTGTTCAACTGCAAAATTGACCCTTCTGATTTGCCCTTTTCCCTCTCCAATTGCAGATAAAAACTTATCATGTTATGGTCACTACCTCCCAATGGCTCCTTTACTTCGAGTTCTCTTATCAAATCCTGCTCATTACACAGCACTAAATCCAGAATAGCCCTCTCCCTGGTCAGCTCTCGTACCAGCTGCTCCAAGAATGCATCCCGGAGGCACTCTATAAACTCCCTTTCCTGGGGTCCAGTACCAGCCTGATTTTCCCAGTCCACTTGCATATTGAAATCCCCCATAACTACTGTGACATTACCCTTGCCACATGCCAACATTAACTCACTATTCAGCTTGCACCCAATATCCATGCCACCGTTTGGAGGCCTGTAGATAACACCCATTACGGTCTTTTTGCCCTTACAGTTCCTCAGTTCTATCCACACTGACTCTACTTCTCCTGATTCAATGTCCCCCCTTGCAAGGGACTGAATCTCATTCCTCACCAACAGGGCCACCCCACCCCCTCTGCCCACCTTCCTGTCCTTACGATAGCATGTATACCCTTGAAAATTCATTTCCCAGGTCTGATCTCCCTGCAGCCATGTCTCCGTTATTGCAACCATTAAGCAACCCGGGTTGCTTGCGCTGGAATGGCGTTGCGCTAACCGCTACACTACTGTGACTTTCTCAGTTACAGATTTAAGTTTAGGATTATGTATATATGTATATAATAATTAAAAATATTGACTAATATGTTATCAACTGCAGCCAAGCGGTATCCTTTTCCTCAATCACTCTCCCCACTCCTAAAAACATTGAAACCAACTCTGGTCAGTTCTATGTGCCTGAATGAGCCTCAATCTTGCAAGTATCAGGATCAAGGGTGCCACCTACCTTCTGAAATCTATGGCCCCCTTGAGACTAACACCAGTGACCTGGGTCAGGCTTGGGATCAGCATTCAGGGCAGGATTTCAGGTCTGACATTGTCACACACTGGCGATTTTGGGATTGGGATTGGGATTAGGATAGACACCGGTGTTGGTGGTCAGATTTATATTTTCTGGGATTAGCACCATTTGGGAAGGAGGGGAAGGCCAAGTCTGGGTAGGCATCAGGACTCAGGAGACAAGACTAAGTTTAATGCAAAGCGTTGGGGGAAGAAAGGTGGTGGTAGTTGAGAAAGCTCAGGTTGGACCAGGTCTGGGTTCATGAAAGATCCGAGCTGCGTGGAGTCAGTTGTCCTGTTTGAGGATCAGTGGATTGGGGGTGGGCAGTTGGTGGTCTGAGAATCTTTGAGCTCTGCCTGGATGAATTCTGGTGGGCTGGGATGTGTGGTGGCATTTAATGATGAAAAAGATGGAGACTTGATATCATCACCAGGATTGGATAGGAGCTGGCTCATGGGACTTAAATGTAGAGTTAAGAAAAACATTCCTGCTTCTGCACTCTCCATATTCAGAGATTGGTTCCTTTGTGCTGACTGACAACATTACATTACTGAGATGTGATCAACGTGCTAATTAGATTGTGGGAAAATGGTTGTCCATCATTGCCCGTTCCCATTCCCTCTTCCATCAGGCCACCTCAGGGACTTCAATAAAGTTCAGGTATTGTTGCATCCCACTGGAGTTTTGGATCAGCCTGTTCCAAGATCCACTCTGACATCTCTACCTGTTGGCCCACCTCCCCTCTGTCCTCAAGTCCACCCAGTCCTCCACATGGGCTCTACAAGCTGCCTCACTTCCTGATACCTCCCCAACCTCCAGACCCATTCCTTTGTCTCTCCTGAGCCCCACAGTCCAGTTCTACAGCAGACCTACCTCGAGAGGATTAAATGGGTGATAGAATTCACTGTGCCAGCTTTCCCACTGATTTCCTGAGCACCTGCCTCTCCTGTCTAACGTTTAGTGGGTGGGAGTGAGGGGCTACGCACATCAGAGATGACTGAAAAATTCTTCATATTTGCTCTCTTCAGCTGGTGGGAAACACACTACAACCTCTTGTTCAAAATGTAACTGTGTGCCGATGTACACAAAACACAGAAGGCTATGGACCAAGTGTTGGTTCGTGGGATTAGTCTGGATGAATACTTGATGGTTGGCATGGATATAATGGGCCGAAGGGTCTGCTTCGGTGATGTATGACTCTATGATTCTATCCATGACTCTATGAACTATATACCAGCTTGGGTTGATGACCTTGCCCCAGCTGCTGGAACCCCACAGAATCATTAAAGCATAGAAATTCACAGCAAAGAAGTAGGCCATTCAGCCCATCACTTGCATGATGGCAACAGCATACTAGTAGTTAAGGTGAGTAAATGACATGACCAATTTTAACTGCCTATTTCCTGCTAGACAGGTAGCGTTAAAATCAAACTCTATAGTGTCTCCATATAAAGTACTAATGAGCCTTATATAGCAAAACTGGGCTATTGAAAAACTAATTTTTCAGTCAGAAAGATTTTATCTCCAGGAAATGAAGATTTTTAATGGTGCTTTAGGTAGCATTAAGTTCTGAAAATTAATAATGAGATTTATTAAAATGGTGAAATCAGTTTTGTATTCTAACTGGGAAAGAGGAAACAACGATTCAGTACAGTTATAAATTAAAGATGAAGGTTGGTGTAAAAGCGCTTGATTGCACATTCATTACTGAATTATATCAACTGGTCTATTTGCTCTGCTGTTGATATAATTACACGGCAGTGTAACATGCATAAGTTCATTTCTTTCAATGTCTGTTATTGTAGAGAGTTCCCTCTTGATGCACAGTAATTGCGATTGATTAGATTTTGGATTATGAGAAAAATGGTATTTTGTTGCAATATTGGAGCAGGTTATGGACAATAACATGTGAATTTCTTCCTTTTAGTTCTTTAAAAATATACATAAATATATTTTAGATGTCAGGTTGGATGGAATATTGCCAGGAATATGAAATTGTATTTATTTGGAAAGTACGGAGGCCATTTCCTGTGGAACAGAGGAGGTTATGAGATTTAACAGTGATCTTTAAAGTTATGAAAGGTTCAGTTATGAAAAAGGTAGTTCCTCTGGTTGAGATGTCAATATTTCAGGGCTCATTAATTTACTGTCAAGCTTTGGTGAGTAAGGGGAGATTTTAGAAGAAAGCAAAGGAATGTTGTTGAGAAATTAAATGGCATTTAGTTCAGTCAATTCACACTGGGCAAATGGAAGTTTTGTTCAGCTGTTGGCCTCTTCTGAGCAGACCTTGCACCAGGAAAATTTTGTCCCTCATGAATCTTCAGAGGAAATCTGGCACATCAAGGGACAGTTCACCCAAGGCAAGGGTGGGGATGTTGGTGCAGCGGAGAGAGAACTGAGGCTAGGAGTGATGGCAGGTTAAAGGAAGGGTGGACAAAGGTTCAGGAACAGGAAGAATGGGAATAAACCCACAATTGGATGGGTAGGTTTCAGGATGGGATTATAAGGGTAGGGGCCAGGCTGGAAGGTTGTTTGGGCAAGGAACAGAGAGTGACATGACTTCATTATACCAGGGATCTGATCAACATTCAGCAGAACAATGCTCACCACTTTGCATCATTGCAAACCAAATGAGCTCTAAGTGTTATGATGTTTGAATTATTTCAAAATTAGAAACCAGGCTTAATAAAAAGCTGATTTTAACATCTATTTTTCCGCCTAAACAAATTTTGGAACAAAAGAAATATCCCATTTATGGAAATAAATATCCCATAAATATCAGATGTCACCTGATTCAATTGCATAGTAAACTCCCTGTTGTGTGGATCACTACCAAAAGAGACCCTTGTTGTCCAAAAACGAATGATGAAATTTTACATATAGATTACTGTAAAATCTTCTGTGTGAGTGATATTGTGCTAGAGGAGTGGTAGATTAGGAAAGTTTTCATCTTGAGGAGCTCCTTGGGATTTGGGATGTCTTGCTTCACTCTGGTTTTGTGGGCTCTGAGGTGACTGATGAGGTCAATATGGGATCTGTAGACTCCTCCACAGATGAGGCAGGAGGTGCCTGAAGAGACAGGTGGGTGGTCAGTTTGTGAAACAGCCCCTCCTTCTGTTGCTTACACAGGACCTCTGTTTCCAATGCTTGGCTTTGAGATTCTCAATGTCATCCCGAATGTTCCTTCTCCATTTTGAGTGGTCATGGACCAGAGGTTTCCAGGAGCCAATGGGAATGTTGAACTTCTTCAAGGAAACTTTGAGCACATCCTTGAATTTCTTTTTCTGTCACCTGCATCTGCTACAAGTCTGTCTCTCAATCGATAGGACATCTCCTGCCAGTTAACTCCTTCTTTACAGATACCTTTCTGAACCGGCCCCTCTTGGTTGTGGTGCACTGCAGATTAATAAACTATGTTGATAATGAGTGAAATGTAATATTTCAAGCTACTCAAGTCTGCAAAGTGCATAAATCAAACCCCCTGACAGAATGTGCTAATAATTAAATAATTGGAAGAGATCACTTGGGAGGTTTTATTGTACCTGGCCTTATGCTCACACCGATGGTTAAGATACTCTTACTAACATTAAGTGAAACTGAATTTGAGCAGGATCTACTAGTATTTGCTTCCCTACTTTGGAACATACCTGGCCAACTCACAGAGACGTTATTTTGAAAATAAAGCTGTTCGCTTGAAGTTAGGATAGAGGTATTTTGTGTGAATGTCTTTGTCACAGCTGCATTGAGGGTGCTCAATCTTAACACTGTGCAGGACAGAAACTGCTGTGTGTATGCAGGGCATAAAGTCCAGATATCGGCATCCGCTGGCATGCAAGAATGACGCTTCCCTCTCCTTTATTTTATCAGATGTGTTAATGCTTTAAGTTAAAATAATGGCAGTCAAATATAGTATATGATGCATAATGTGCCTTCTAGCTCCCAGTGGATGGGCGGCACGGTAGCGTAGCGGTTAGTGCAATGCTATTACAGCGCCAGCGATCGGGGTTCAATTCCCGTCGCTGTCTGTAAGGAGTTTGTGCGTTCTCCCCGTGTCTGCGTGGCTTTCCTCCGGGTGCTCCGGTTTCCTCCCACATTCTAAAGACGTACGAGTAGGTTAACTTGGGGGTTTAAAATGGGCGGTGCGGACTCGTTGGGCCGGAAGGGCCTGTTACCACGCTGTAAATAAAATTTTTAAAAAATTTAAATTTAAAAATTTTAAATTAAAAAAAAATGTCTTGATGGTGACTCTGTGATTCTATTGCTCATCTCCCTCTACTGGTCGGATGATACCAGGAGAACACAAAATGGCTTCACACACACACACTTGGGGTGGAAAAGCTGCTGGACTGTGAGTGTTTTCTTATCTAGTATGTGTATACTGTGCTGTTATAGTAGTGGGGAAGCAGAATTGATGCATTAATTGAAAAGTAAGACAATTGCAGATGCTGGAAATCTGAAATAATGAATCAAATTGCTGGAGATACTCGGCAGGTCAGGCAGCATCTGGAAGTTTTGATGAAGAGTCATTGACCTGAAAAGTTAACTCTGTTTCTGTCTCCACAGAAGCTTCCTGGCCTTGTGAGTATCCCCAGCATTTCCTTTGTCTAATTTGTGCATTAATTTCCTACCCAGCTTCAGCTAAAGAAATATGACTAGGCCTCACTTAAATCTCACTGGCTCACATACCACTCACTCCAATTAAGAAAGGCCATCTGAGAATGTGTTATAGGAGATGTGGTGAGATGGGGTTTGGTGTTCGTGGGTGAGACTTCATGATAGAGGAGACCTAAGGTTTGTGTGAGGGAGCAGACCACTCTTGCTCCAATGAGGAAAGTAATAATCAGCCCTCTGTAGGCTTCTTTAGACCATGGTTCTGTTCCCTTGCTCTCCTCACACGGTGAAACACCCCTGCAGCCTCCGACCCAGGCTGTCGAGGGAAACATTTCACATGAAGCCGAGTGATAAGAGTAATTTATCTTATTTTGCTCCAAAGTCTATTTTTGCTATTGTCGATTGAGGGTTTTGCTACTTAATCAGGACACTAGGTGTACTCCTGTGAGCACACTGTGGTGTGGACCCTTTCATATCTACATGAACAGGTTGTTAGAATCCTGTGATAATGTCACATCCCTTCGGTGATACACTGAAGAGTCACTTCAGGACTGGGACTTCAACATGGATGAAATAGCTCCAACTGAAGCCAAGCTTATACAGGTTATAAGATGCAATTTTAATGAAAGCATTCTTACCACTGAAACTAAGTTGGATTAATTTTGACCAGTCTAGAATCTGTTAAAACTTGCTAGGCAAGTTATTATTACTTTATTTGATACCTGATTCAGTTTGCCACACTGTTTCTATCTGTCTCCTTGATATTGTTGATGTTTCAGCCACTAACTTTCATTTCTGTTCACACTCTCTGTGTACTATCTGTTCTCCTCTTTCCTTGTTGTCCAATATCTGTTAGTCTGTCACTGATATCCTTCAGGAATCATTCTGTATGGCTCCTCTTCTCTTTGGCATGTAATCCAAGTTAGTCCACCTCTCGTTTTCTATTGCGTTCTCTGCTCATCAGTCATTCTACATCACTGGAGCTTGACACAATTCTGTCTTCCTGAACCTTTCTTTTGGTGATTTGATCTCTTTGGCTCCCTTGGCATCATCTATACTGGAGTCTCATCCTCTTTCCATTTGAGCAAACTATATAAATCAATCTCTCGGTGGGTCAGCCGTTTCTTTCCTGTTCAGTATCCTCTGTGAATCACTCTTGCTGTCTCTCTCCTTCTAGCGCTCATTGTAAATCAGTCTCTATTTCTCCATTCTATAACCAGCACAAAATCATTTATCTTTTTTTCACCTGACACAGAGTGTGAGGCAATCTTTCTTCATCTAACATCCTTCATATCTCTGTCTTTCTTTCAACTTGGTATCCTTGATGGCCAGTCACTCTTTGCTTTGCTCTATGAATCAATCCATTAGATATCTTTCTCTCCCACTCAATTAACTTCTGTTTTTTTTTGCTGTCACCAAACTCTACAGCTACCGCACAGCCACATTCTTTCAGAGGTTAGTGCTGCTGCCTCGTTGCCCTGGAGATCATTGATCTCTGGTGCTGTCCTTGTGGAGTTTGCACATTCCCTCTCTGACTTTACAATTTATCATAGTACTGAGTAACATCTGAAAATAGTGTGGAGTACTAATCAGGAATAACATCAAGTATTCCTGAAAATCTGCTAGTCTTGCTGGATTAACAGAGTTTTACAATAGTTCTTAGGGCTAAAGGGGTCAAGGAATATGAGGAGAAAGCTGGAACAGAACATTGAATTCAGATGATCAGCAATGATCGTATTGATTGGCGGAGAAAGTCAAAGGGCCGAGTGGCCTACACCTGCTCCAAACCTCTGTGCTTCTCCTGTTGTCAGTCCATTACTGTTACATTCGTCTTCAACATCATTAGTCCCTACCTCTCCTCAATCATTGCAATGACTCAGCCACATCGAGGTTTAATTTCCCTCAGATTCTCCTCTCCAATCTCTCTCCTGCACAAGTGGAATGTGTTCAGATTGTTTGGATGTCTCCTCACAGATTCCTGTACTCCATTAACACTGCAGCGGTACTCCCCTCTACTTATTCCCTTCGCATCTAAAATCTGAATTCATCTATTTTGTCAACGCCATCCACTTTTCTGTTGTATCTTTCATTTTTCTCTGCTGCCAATCATTATTTGTAATCCTTCCTCTCTATTCCACCGTTGCTTAGCAGTTTTTCAGCCTCTGTTCCCTGGAACTTCTTTCTTTCCCAGCTCCTTCCATGTTTACAAACTCCTTTTCCTACAAGTGGCCCTGCTTCCACTATTTGCTTGCACCTGTCTATTTGCATCTGTCTTCTGAAGCACTTTGAGGCTTCCTTGTCGATGGAGGGTTTTGGCAGAGTGCATGTTGTTACTGCAGAGGACTATCACTGAGCTGGTAACCTGCCCAGTGGTGAACGAGGATGTATTAATGAACCCGAAGAGATAATATCACCTCAACTTTAAGGGCCAATTAAGACGTAATTGAAAATAAATCTACTCTGACCCAGATTTTGGAGATGTACCAGTGTGGACATGACTAAAGTTCATCATATTAAAGGCACTCATATCAAGGACAGAGACATGGGTGAAGAGGTCGATGAAGTGTTCCTTCCAATAGGCACTGACGGCCTCTCTATCCTTGACTCTCAGAGGGCTGGGCCCCTGGGTATTTGGCCATAGATGGCTGTCTCATATGGTTCATAAGATAAGATATTTATTTATTAGTCACGTGTACATCGAAACACACAGTGAAATGCATCTTTTTGCATTACTGAGAATGTGCTGGGGGCAGCCCGCAAGTGTCGCCACGCTTCCGGCACCAACATAGCACGCCCACAGCTCCTAACTTGTACGTCTTTGGAATGTGGAAGGTAACTGGAGCACCCGGAGGAAACCCACGCAGGCACGGGGGGAGCTTCTTACAGACAGCGGCGGGAATTGAACCCGGGTCGCTGGGGCTGTAATAGCGTTACTCTAACCGCTACGTTACTGTGCTACCCTACAAATGTTCAGTTGAAGAATAACAGAGGATGGTTTCAATCCGTCGACCTCTGGGTTATGGGAACAGCACACTTCCGCTGCGCCACTCTGCTGTTCATGTGAGGATGTTTTAGTTAAGAGGCAAAACTGTAACTCTCCCTTCTTGCTTGTTGATATAAAATGGAGACTACAAAGCGTGATGTGTATATTCCATGTTCAATGGGAGTTTTACTAATTTAATTATGATGGATTAGTTGAGACAGTCTTATAAGCTCCATTAGGCTTATGGGGTTTATGGCTTCATGTGGATGAATAATCTATGACTGGTGCACTCCCAACCTTGGTACAGTTGAGCCAGTAAGAAAGGAGCCTGTTAGATCAACTGACAAAAGGCCATTCCATACACAAATTAAATAAAACAAATGAAATTACACACTGGGAACCACCATGACTTTTTCAGTTTCAGGCAGTCAAAGGTGCCTAACATCCTACAGGGGTGCATTGTCCTGATGGATGGATAAGGAATGATATCTTGGGATGAAATAAGTTATTTATTTGTTCATGTCAGGGAGCTGCTTGATGAAATGATCAACTTTGGATGCTGTGTTTGGGATGGAAGAGCAAACCAGGTATGAGCAAACAAACAAACTGCTGGAGGAACTCAGGAGGTCAAGCAGCATCTTGTGGTGGCTAAGGAATAGCTGCTCTTTTCAGGTCGAGACCCTCCATCAGGACTGAGTGTGTCGAGGGGAGATGGCCAGTATAATGAGCTGAGAGGGAGGGGTGAGGCAGGGGCTTGGCAGGCAGATAGATAGATCGGTAGATAGATATCTTTATTAGTCACATGTACATTGAAACACACAGTGAAATGCATCTTTTTTTGCGTAGAGTGTGCTGGGCGCAGCCTGCAAGTGTCGCCACGCTTCCGGCGCCAACGTAGCACGCCCACAACTTCCTAACCCGTACGCCTTTGGAATGTGGGAGGAAACCGGAGCACCCGGAGGAAACCCACGCAGACACGGGGAGAATGTACAAACTCCTTACAGACAGTGGCCGGAATTGAACACGGGTCACTGGCGCTGTAATAGCGTTACGCTAACCGCTACGCTACTGTGCCTGCCCATAGATAGGTAGAACTGGGTAAGGAGGGAGATGATGGGCAGATGGAGCGAGTCTGAGTAAGAATGAGGTTGAAGAACAAGAGAGCAGTGGAAGCCACAGAGGGGGAGCAGTGAGGGAGGGAATCATGGAATTCCCATCAAAGAGAAGAGGGAAGCTTCTCCAAACTAGGTGTGAGCCCTTCTATTGAGGGAAGACTTGGACCTATTACTGGAGCCAGTAAGCTGTGAGATTCAGTTAAGAGAATACACAGAGGAAATATACAATTTGCCCCAAGTGCTGGATCTCCAGGCAAGTGTCCTGTTTAAAGAATGGAGAGAGAGGAAGGAAAAGTTTACACTTAATATTTAGCGGGCTGTGGCAAATAAACCAGAGCAGCTGAAAGTAAAGATGTTATGGTCACAAGTGGTCAGAATTTCTTCAGATAAGGCCCTGGAGAATGCAGTAGATACATCACAGACGCCGTCCCACCTGCCTGGATATGAAACAGTCGACCACTACCAGTTTGCCCCATGCAGCCAGAAGCAGGGAAAACCCTTCAACACCTATCTTCAAGGAGCTAAGATCATTAGCAGGTAAATACAATTTTGCAGATCTGAAGGACTTGCTCATTGACGAAGATTATTCATCAAGTAGTCTGGCCAAGGGGAACAGTTGCTGCATGAGACAGAATTAACTCCAGAAAAGTGTATTCAGATATTAAAGCTGTAGAGTTATCCAAGGCCGGTACATACATCTTGGATAGCCAGCAGAAGGAAGTACACAGAGGTGAAGCGTGAGACAGAAGGCAGAGAAGGGAAGGAATGCCGTGTTTGCTTAAACATTGCAAGTACCGTGCGTAGTAACGTGAAGGTTGAAAGAGAAATGGCAAGCATATTGGAAAAGGTGTGCGCAAAGTAGATTGGAAAATCAGTTCTATAACCAGTAGGCAACGAAGAGGACGTTGAAGGTCCTTGGAATGGGCAAGATGAATGGCACAGGGATGAAACAATGAAACAAAATATACTTGGTGGCAATGAGGTCATGTGTGAGAAACTAACATCCTTTAGTTGTATTGGGATGTTTGGGCAAGGACAGCCTGCCATGTTTCAACTTGGCTGGGAAGGAAAGTGTTATATCATCCTGAAGTAAAGGAGGGGTTGGTTAGGAGCTGGTTCACCTACCAGCTCCTGTCCCAGCCTTACCCCACACTTCTATATACTGCCCGCACCCCCCCCCCACCCCCTTGCACCCACCCCGGGTCCTAGTGCAGGCTCTTGACCCGAAATGCCAACATGTCCCTTTTGCCTGTGTGAATGCTGCTTGATCCGCTGAGTTCTACCAGTTTATGATGGAGGTTCGTGCCCCACATTGGAGGACCTGGCACCATCTCAGAAAGACCACTAGGGAGGCTTGCTTGCCTGAAGCAGATGTGGAGATCACAGAAGACGTACCATGAACCCTGCAGAGTGAGAACAGCAAGGCCACAGACTCTGGAGAACCACCAACAGTCAGGACCAAATTGGGAAGGGCCACTCCGCAACCCAAGGACTTTGTGATATTGGTATTGGTTTATTATGGTCGCATGCCATAATATTATGGTCGCATGCCATAAGCTTTTGTTCGCATGCCATCCAGACAGATCATTCCGTATGAAAGTACATCATAAAACAATGCAGAATATAGTGTTGCAGTTAGAGAAAGTGCAGTGCAGGGAGACAAATAAAGTGCAAGGTAGATCAGGAGTTAATCTTTTAACATATGAGAGGTCTATTCAAGAGTCTGATAACAGTGGGATCAACACTGTCTTCGAGTCTGGTGGTACACCATCTCAAGCTTTTGTAGCTGCTGCCCAGTGGGAGAGGGGAGAAGAGAGAATGACGGGTGGGAGGGATCCCTGATTATATTGGCTGCTTTCCTGAGGCAGTGGGGAGTGTATTCGGAGTCAGTGGAGGGGAGGGCAGAGTGCCTGTCTTGCCGTCTTGGGCAGAGCAGTTGCCATACCAAGCTGTAATGCAGCAGGATAGGATGCTTTCTATGGTCCATTTGTAAAAATTGTGAAGAGTCATCAGGGACATGCTGAACTTCCTCAGCCTTCTGAGGAAGTAGAGGCACTGGTGTGCTTTCTTGGCTGCAGCATCCACGTGGCTGAATCAGGACAAATTGTTGGTGATATTTACACTTAGGAACTTGAAGCTTTCAACCATCTCCATCCCAGCACCACTGATACAGACAGGGGCATGTACTCCGCTCTGCTTCCTGAGGTCAATAACCAGCTCCTTCGTGTTGATAAAGGAAAGTGCAAGAGATTCTGGATGATTGTTTAGTTGTGTTGTTTTGTTTTCCTTAGCTTTTATTGTTAAAGGAAGGAAATAACATATGTGCTATATGTAGTATTGTCGTCCCGAAATCAATTTCCCTATCCGTCCGCTGTAAATAACACAGTGCCACGAGGTCGATTCGAACAAATACCTTTATTAGCAGTGCACCGCTAGGAGAATTCTCTTCAGCACTCACTAAGAGTCGCTTCCCGAGTTCTCCCAGTACAAAGGGGTAGGCAGAGATTTATACAGGTATTGTCACGCACACTTTAATGAGTCAAGTGCCGGAGTTCTTGGTTGAGCAGGAAACGGACAAAGGGCTACTGCAGATGGACAAAGAGCAGCCTCACACTACAGGTTCAGCTAATCATTTTGCAATCGGGTGAGACAAAGGCAGGTATCACCTTCATTGTTTGAGACAGCCTTCCCATTTCCCGTTAAGATTGACCATCATCTCCATAGTCAAGCATAATGGGAATCCAATTAAGTTCCGGACACAGCAATTACCACACAGCACCCAGCCCAGGTAAGCAGTGGTGTGGGTGTTCTGGCCTGAAAGACACTTTTTAAGTCAGTATTTTGAGCAGCCATAATTCTCATCCGTCTTAAGATATCAATACAGTTATAGTTTATTAATCCTACACCTCCTCAGTATCAGTCCATGAATAACATTTGTCCCTGTAATAATCATGGTAGTGTAAGGGCAGGTACGATAGTGTAGTGGTTAGCATAATGTTATTACAGCGCCAGCGTCCCGGGTTCAATTCCACTGCTGTCTGTAAGGAGTTTGTATGTTCTCCCCGAGCCTGTGTGGGTTTCCTCTGGGTGCTCCGGTTTCATCCCACCTTCCAAAGACGTACAGGTTAGGAAGTTGTGGGCATGCTATGTTGGCACCGGAAGCATGGCGACACTTGTGGGCTGCCCCCAGGATATTCTACGCAAAAAGATGCATTTCACTGTGTTTCGATGTACATGCAGCTAATAAAGATATCTTATCAGTCCTTGAACGCAAGTGACTATCTGTCGACTGGTGTTGCAACCATGTTAGAGGGCAGATGGTCCCAGAGAAATTGTTTGAAGAAAGCAACTGCATTCAAAGCTGCTAGCTCGGTAAACTGTTTCATAACTGTCTGTAGTTTAAATCACTAATTATTTCCAGTCCCTTGGAGAGTTAACAGGGAAGATACGGAGGTAATTTCCAACCACTGCAGCAGAATGGCTGTATAATGGCAGCACAATGAGGTCAAATGAGACCTACTGTTGGCACCTTCAAACTGTGATTGGTCATCTTCAGAAGTCCGGAAGTGTTTTAATGTGGCTGTCAGTTCTCCCTTAGATTAGCTCAGCATAGTAAGCAAAATACTGATCTCTACCTGCGCAGGTGATATCCGCCTGAGCTGCCTACAATCTGGCGTGAATATTGAATTCTCCAACTTCCAGTAACAGTGCTCCCCCTCCCTCTTCCCTTTTCTCTCCCCCCCTGATCTACACTGCCCCCATCTCCGTACCTCTTTCCCCTCCTCCCCCCTTTCCCATTTGCCCATCACCCACACACTCCTCCCACCGGTTGCCCCCTGCCCTACCCAGCTCCTTCCCTTTATTCCATGCTTTGCCTTCCTCTTCTGTTAGATTGCATCATCCGTAGCCCTTTGTCACTTCCAACTATCACCTCCCAGCTTCTGACGCCATTCCCACTCTCCCCCGCCCCATCTGCCAATCACGCCCCCCCCCCTCACCTGGATCCACCTATCACCTGGCAGCTCTTGCTCCACCCCTTCCCCCCACCTTTTTATACTGGATATCTCCCCTCTATCTTTCAGTCCGGATGAAGGGTGTCGACCCGAAACATTTACTGTCCATTTCCCTCCATAGATACTGCCTGACCCACTGAGTTCCGCCAGCATCTTGTATGTTGCTCCAGATTCCAGAATCTGCAGTCTCTTGTGTCTCCAAAGTACTAATCTTGTTAATTTGAGACTACCCTGGTCTTTTTGTTTATGGAGATCAACTAAGGTCAGAGACTGGGTGGACAAAATTGTTTCGGTTGTGGCTGTTCTACAAATGGAATTTATATTTGAGAGATAAGACATGTCCATAGCCAGTGACGGTGTAGTTTTCTGACTTACGCATATCAAGTGAAACCTTATATTTCTTCCTGTGTTTCTCCATAGTTCATAACATGTCACTCTGCTACCCCTTCTTGCCCAGTGTGCCTGGCTGCTCAGGGACAAAGGGACACTTTTCTTATGTGGATCTGCTCTGCTAAAATTTCTAGGTCATGGTCACTGAACTGGGATTGAAGCATTCCACCTTTACTATTGGCTACCCCTGAGTAATGAACGGGTTCTGTTTTTACAGACGTCCATGAGTTGATTCTGTCCGTAAGTCAGAAAATACACAAAAATCACTCGTTACGGTTACCACCCCCTCCCCACTGTATTGTAATGAATGGCATCAAACGCACATAAAACTGATAAGAAAGAACTATTACTAAAATAGAGAGAGTGGGGAAACTAGTTCTGCTGTTTGTAGGAAGGAACGTGTGTATGTATATTAGACTTTTGAATTTAATAATATTATGGGAACTTGTTTGTACGAAGGGGGTGTCTATAAGTCGGGCATTTGTAACCCAGGATGGTCTGTACTCCATTAGAGACTTATAATTTGTTTGCCTGCTTGAAAGGTTGAGGAATTGAGGGCTATGGGGAACTGGCAAATGGAGGAGTTGAGGCCCAGTATGGATCAGTCATGATTGTATTGAATAGTGGGTCTGGTGGGTTACTTCCCACTCTTATTTTCTTGCACTCTTGTTCGCTTTCTGCCTCTCTGTCATTTTGGGGAGTTTTACAAGTTACAACAATGTGTGTGAGTTGCATTGGCCCTTTAAGGTTTGGAGCCTCAACGTTGCAGGTCTGCATCTACGCAAAATTCCAGTAGAGGCTCTCAATAAAATGTGCCAAATCCCAAATGCGGCAGCATTTGGAAAAGCTGATGCCAGCACTTCTGGGCTAGAAACCTGTTCAGGGGCAACCATTCTTTGGCAACTTCTAAAAGCAGTATTGGGGATATACTCCAATCTTTCAAGGCTTTGATATGGGACCAGATGCATTTCTTGACCTTGTACCTGCTGCACAATTTGATTCACTAGTATTAATTTCATAATCCTCCAATTTGAACTGCAGCCGTTGTGATTTGTCTACTTAATGGTCCCATTAGCACTTAGTTTCATGGCAGTCTTCCAGAAATGTCTGGGAAACAAGTACCAGGTTTCCCATTTCTAGTGGAGAATAAAGTGACTGATACTTATTTTGGAATGTTAAACATGGAATACATGTAATAATCTTAGTCTCTGAAAGTTTAATTATCATGCTCAGTAGAGAAACAGGCCGTTTGGCTAATTGCGTCTATGCTGATCATTAAGTACCCATATATATTGATCCATTTACCAGCCTTACATGCCATGCTGATTCAAGTTCCCATCTAAGTACAGTACTTCTTAAATGTTAAGACCACAAGATATAGGAGCAGAATTAGGCCAATTGGCCCATCGAGTCTGCTCCACCATTCAATCATGGCTGATTTGTTTTCCCAACCCCATTCTCCTGCCTTCTCCCCGTAAACCTTAACCCCCTTACCAATCAAGAACCTATCAATCTCTGCCTTAAATACACCCAATGACTTGACCTCCACAGCCCTCTGTGGCAATATATTCCACAGATTCACCACCCTCTGGGTGAAGAAATTCCTCCTCATCTCAGTTTTAAAGGGAAGTGAGTTACAATGTCAAAAAGCTCCAGCAGAGTTACCAAGGAAGGTTTTGTTTTCAAAATCCATGTTGACTCTACTCAATCCTATTTTTATTTCATAAACATCCTGCAATAACTGCCTTAATAATAGACTCTAGCATTTTTTTTAGCAGATTGCTGTCAGACTAACTGGTTTAAAGTTTCCCGTTTCTCTCCCCTGCCTTTCTTAAATCTTGGGGTCCGCTTGCTTCCTTCCGATCAATAGGAGTCACTACGGAATCTGTGGAATCTTAGAGGATGATAGTTAGTGAATTCACTGTCTTCATAGCCACTATTTTGAAAACCTCAAGAAACAGTTAATCAGATCCTGGAGATTTGTCAACTTTAGAACATAGAACAGTACAGCGTAATACAGGCCCTTCGGCCCACAATGTTGTGCCGACCTTTAAACCTCGCCTAAGACTATCTAACCCCTTCCTCCCACACATCCCTCTATTTTAAATTCCTCCATATGCTTATCTAGTAATCTCTTGAATTTGACTAATGTACCTGCCTCCACCACTGCCCAAGGTAGAACATTCCATGCCCCAACCAGTCTCTGGGTAAAAAACCTTCCTCTGATATCTCCCTTGAACTTCCCACCCATTACTTTAAAGCCATGCCCTCTTGTATTGAGCACCTTTCAGTCCCATTAATGTGTTTTAATACTATTTCAGTAATGCCAATTGCTTTCAGCTCCTTATTTGCTCTAGACCTCCTGTTCTCCACTAATTCCAGGATGATTTGTGTCTCTTTATCTGTGACATAAAATATTTATTTAATTTCTCTTATTCTCCAATACAATTTCTCCTGTTTCAGTTTGTAGGAGCCACAGATTAAATTTTGTTAATCTTTTCCTTATTACATGTCTTTCATGTTGATGACCTTTTAATCAGATTGTATTAAGAATCTTACCAATTGGTACACTCAGTTCTTAAAAGTGAAATAACTCTCACATATACTACACTGCTTCCCCTTAAGACAAACACAATAAATCCATACAAACAATAGACTATTTACAAACAGAAGATTATACTGATCAAATATGAAATCAGAAAACCAATTCATTATTTGTGGATTTATAGTTATATATCTAACCAAAAATCTAACTTGGTCTCTTCGAACTATAAACTCTTCACTCATGAGCTGTGCTTAATGTCCTGAAGCTATGCATTCCCAGCACCAATAGTTCTACTGGATTACATCTCTAGAAAGGCTTACATAAATGTGAGCTCACATCCTGGACAGCAATTATTATCTTAATATAATTATCTCTGTAACTATAAATATATTACACATTTTTAAGCATCAAATGTTAACATTAAATTGAACACAGACTACTAACACTTGTCAACTACTGAAGTAGCTACAACAATACATCAGAAGTCACACCACATGATCCAGTCAGTTCTAACAGATACACTAACCCCAAGCTAAAAGCAAACTGTTCGAGGAACTCAGCAGGTCAAGCAGCAACTGTGGAGGGGAATGGAGAGTCGATGTTTCGGGTTGACACTGTGAAACAGGACTGCACTAATCCTCCCATATTCCATGCTTCAGAAAGTCTCAGTGATATCAGGGGAGCAGAAATAAAGGAATCACTCTATGTGGAAATAGCCAATGTGAACTACATATCTATGCAGGAGGATTATTGTTGTAAGATGTCCCAAAGGGCTTCACTGGAGAATCTTCAGACAAGATTCATCATTAAGTCACATGAACCAATCAAATTTCAAGTTTTATGGTCTATAAGCTGCAAACACATAAACCTTTGACAGGATAATGTAAATGCCAGATGATATTAATGTAAGGATTCACATTCAGGCTTAATTACTATAGTTTATTGGATATAATAAAAAATATCAGGAACCAGAAATTATTTCGCCCATGAAAACACACTGAAATTGTACGGGGAATTTGTACCACTTCATTCTGAGCTGCAGGAGAGATGTATTCTTACAGGCGAGAGTGCGAGGAGTTGTGCATAATGGTGACGTGAAATCAGGCTGCAATGGGATTAAGTACAGTAACGTTTAATTACTGGATTCACATTATAAGTGTGAGAATTAGGTCGTAAAGCAGCGGTTCTTGAGGGCATGGCTGCTGAGGCTACATCAGATGACCATAGACAAGCATTATGGTCATCTGATGGCAACAAGGGTCCATACCCAACAACAGGATTGAAATGGGCAGTCGATCTTCTTCCTCGAGAGAAATAAAAGACCTCAGTTGAAAAATTGGAAAGACCTGCTCTATCAGGCTTTGGGCAAAAAAAGCCATGGTTGTCTTCTATGACAGGCTCCTCGATAGCAACTCAGCTGTGACCTGTTCTTTCACTTGCACTAAGCCAGGACTGATTTTTTTGGTTGTTGCGTAGTCATGTGTGAGGTCTTCAACATTGCAGCAGTGATGTCAGATGCGCACCGATTGACGTCAGTGCTGAGCCCTCAGCAGCCTGAATGTGCATGTGTATTCTTGCATGGGGGTACGGAATTCAGTTTTCCATTGAGTTCACTGGGTGCTCTGTCAATTGTGTTGAGCTTCCAACTGTATTTACACTTGCTCCACACCATGTAAAGAGGCTAACCAATGGCATAAACAACACAAGATACTTTATCCCACCTCTCTTCAAGGCACAGCACTCTCCTCCTTGGCAGGTTCCTCGGCTCATCTGCTTGACGACCTTTTCAACTTCCAGTTGCTCTGTGAAAACAGAGGCAAAGTATTGATCTGCAGCACTCTCACTCTTCACTCCAAGTTTGACTCCTCCTCCTCCTCAATACCCTTTACCTCTATTGCCCTAGACTCATACAGTGCAGAAACAGGTCCTTCAGCCCATCACGTTCATGCTGACCCTCAAGTCTATACTAATTTCATTTACCGGCACTTGGTCTGTACTCTACTATGCCTTGGAGATTCGGGTGATCATCCAGATGCTGCTCAAATGATGTAAGAGTACCTTGTGACCATGTTTCTGCTGCTTTGCTTGGTCTGTATTCACCCTTCTAATTTCTCCTGGTGGAATTTTACCTCCATGCTTTTAAATGCAGTTTAGCATCCATAGATTGATTTCCAAATGTAATTCAATCTAACTTAACATTCTGTTGAATTGCCTGGTAATTCTAATTTGTACAGTAATCTCAAAATAGGGAATAATCCTTTATTTCATTCATTGAAACCATAGCTGTGAAAAAGAAGTGTATACCTTTAATGCCAAGTGTAGATAAATTCTGGTGCTGAGTTGCTGTGCCCCTTTGTTGCCAGGAGTTCTTGACAGTATTGATATACATCGAGCTCTGCCACTAACATGCATTGTCATAGATAAATTTCAGTGTCAAGGAACAGAGGAAAAGGACCCACTATGCAAGTAGCAGCCACACACAAAACATGTGAAGACAAAATGTTGATACGGGTTGAAGCAACCTGCTTGAAATTCTGCATCCGTTCTGACAATGTCTCCCATCATTTAACAGGGGTTATTTGCCACATGCTGTTTATCACTCCAGCGTGGTTAAAGATCACTCAGCTTGTTCGATCATAGAATAAGGTTGTTACAACATGGTCATTTGGCTCATTGAACTTACCTAGGCTTTCTACATTTTTGTCTTCCTGCAGTATCTCTCCAGTTTACTATGGAAACCCATAATAGAGCACCTTCCATAAGATATAGGAGCAGAATTAGGCCATTCAGCCCATTGAGTCTGCTCCATCATTCAGTCATGGCTGATTTTTTTTCAAGCCCATTCTCCCGCCTTCTCTCCATAACCCTTAACCCTCTTACCAGTCAAGAACTTATCGACCTCTCTTCCACCATCCTTCCAGGCATTGGATCCAGACCCTGACTATTGACGACATGAAGACACAAGGGACTGTAGATGCTGGAATTTGGAGCAAAAAACAAACTGCTGGAGGAACTCTAGTCCAGATGAAGGGTCTCGACCTGAAACATCGACTATCCATTTCCCTCCACAGATGCTGCCTGACCCACTGAGTTCCTCCAGCAGTTTGTTTTTTTGTTATTTGCAAGATGGAAAGGTTTTGCCTCAGATTCCTTTGCCAGTCATTCTGAATCCATGTAGTCTCTTTTCACCGACTTTGAACACTTCCGTCAAACTCCCTCTCAAACCCTGCTCCAATGAAAAGAACCCCAGCTTTTCCCATCTATTCATGCAACTAAAGTCCCTCGTTCCTGGTAATCAAAATGCAACAATTCTGCACGTGCTGCAAATCTGAAATAAAATCAGAAAATGATGGAAATACTCAGCCAACCAGGCAGCTTCTGTGGAGAGAAAGAGAGAGAGAAACAGCGTTAATGTTTCAGCTCGATGACCTTCTATCAGAGCAGATGATCAGAAAGGTCATCGACCGGCCTGATTAGTTGAGTGTTGCCAGCATTTTCTATATCTATCCCTCATTCTTTCGGAAGAGGGATGGAGGGTACACCTTTTCTGAACCCTCTCCAGGACCTTCACATTCTTTGAGAATCAGAAATAATACTCTATTTGTGACCAAACCAAAATTTATCAAGGTTCAATATTCCCTCCTAGCTCTTGGATATCAGATCTACTTATAAGCCCAGAATCATGTGAACCTTTTAATTATTTCTTTATTATGCAGACTTTCGTCATATCTTGAAGGTACTGAAATTGCATTTCTCAGCACAAACCTTCTCGGGAGAATAACTGAACTAATATCTGAGGTTGCACAACAGGCTTCTTGATAGGAATCCTACTTTATAGAATCTGTTTGCCTGAGGCCCAGAAAACTGGGAAAAACCACACCAGAAGAAACTCAGATCATCATAGAATAACCCATCCACAGAATATTTCAGCATACACATGACTGCACCAGTTCACCAAGATATCAGATCAATGACCTGCCTCAGGGAATGATATGAGAAACCACTCCATTTTAATGTGTACAAGTCACATGACTAGATCATGAACATTAATTTATGCTGATGGCAGCGTAGTTGCTAATCAAGCTAATGAATCTACTTTCAAATGAACTTGCAACACAGTGACTGAAAGATATCTGCAACTAAGATTCCTTTGTCTTCCCCTTGCTCAATGACGGAGCCTCTCATAAACTCATTATTACCTTAAGTGATGAACTCATCATTCAGTAAACTTCAGCATCGCTCTCTAGGAATCAGCGTCACAGCGGTGAAGAGACTGAAGTTCCTGAAACAAGGCATTCAATTCCATGGTCATCTGTGCTGCAGCTTGGAGGTTTCTGGAGATCCATGTACCTTTGGCTGAGGTGCTTATGGAGCAGGTGAGGACAGGAATGCAGTTCCTGTGTCTTCCAGGTGACAGGAAACTGTCCAAATAAATGCTTTAGTAATAGAAATGGCAAATGCCAGGAGCATTCGGCGGGTCAGTCGACATCTGTGGGGAGAGATGTTTCAGGTCGATCACCTTTCATCTGAAGTTCTGATGCCCTTGGTTCTATTGAAAGGTCAGTGGCCTGAAAAGGTGTTGAGAACACACTGCAGTTTTGGCAGCAACAGATCCGCTGCCTGATCCACTGAGTGTTTACAGCAGTTTCTGTTGTTATTTTCAGATTTCTGGCATCTGTTCTATCTTCTTTTAAATTCTTCAGCAGTCCTGGAAGAAGCAGGAACATAACGTCATCGCCTCTGCCAACATATTCAATTCATGGACTTTGCGTTGAAAGTACCGAGGAATTAACCTGGGAGACAAGACACCTTCTCCTCTCTATTGCTCTGCATTGCACCCAGCCACGTAACTCATCCTCCTCCCCTCAGCACTGTAACACTTCCCTCTCCCGCACCCTTTGGGTGGCACAGTGGCCCAGCTGATTGAGCTGCTACCTCACAAGGGGCCAGAGACACGGGTTCAATCCTGACCTCCAATGCTGCCTGTGTGGAATTTGCACCTTCTCCCTGTGACTGTGCGGGTTTCCTCCTGGTACTCCAGTTTCCTTCCGCAAGGACGGGTAGGTTGGTAGGTTTATTGATCACTGTAGATGCCCCTAGTGTGTAGGTAAGTGGTAGAATCTGGGGGGAGTTGATGAGAATGTGGGGAGAATAAAAAAATAGGATTAATGTAGGATTAGTGTGAATGGGTGGTTGATGGTTGGTACAGACTCGATGGGCCAAAGGGCCTGTTTCTGTGCTGTATCTCTCTATGATTCTGTGACTCAATGACCACATCCTTCCCTACCACCCACCAGGAATTCTCCCTTCCATTGCTATCACACACATGGCCCCACTGCCTACCGGCATGGTTCTGCTTTCACTGACGGCAACATCTCACTCCATTAAAATTTCTTGCACACGGCCACCTCACTGTTCCACTTGGAACTTTCCGCTCTTCCCTCTCAGCATGCACACAATGCAAAGATGCCCAAAGTCTGTACGGCCCTTGCCCACATCCAACTTGGTAACTTGCCTTAGGACAATCCCACTGACAATAAAAAGGGGAGAGTCTGAGCAGGAGGAGGTGTGGCCTCAGTGGAAGTCATTGCCTTCGAGGTGTGCTTGTGATGATGAGGCTGGGAGTCACACTCAGGAAGATACTGACTATTGCTTGTATTCCTTCTCTTCCCTTTAATTATCATGCATTTAGGTATGGTAGCAATTAGCAGGTATGTGAACAAGAGTACAGTAACATGGTTGAGTTACTGGACTAGCTCTGGACTGTTGATCCAGGGACATGAATTTAAATCCCAGCCTGGAATCTGATGGACCTTCATAACCATGAAATGATCAATTGTCATTAAAAGCCCATCTGGTTCATTAATATCCTTCAGAGAAAGAAATCTGCTCTCCTGACCTATTCTGGTGTGACACCAGACTCACCAGTATGGTTTGCCCTCAGCAGTCTCCTTAGTCAGGGGCAATTGGGCACAATGGTGCAGTGAGTAGATCTGCTGCCTCACAGCTCCAGAGACGTGGGTTCACTCCTGACCTTGGGTACTGTCTGCATGGAATTTGCACGTTCTCCCTGTGATTTCCTCTGGGTCCTAATGTTTCTTTCCACACTCCAAAGATATGCTGGTTGGTAAGTTAATTGGTTACTGTAAATTAATTGGCCTAGTGTGTGTGGGTGAGTGGTAGGATTTGGGGGGAGTTGATGAGAATGTGGGAAAATTTAAAAAGAAATGGTTTCAATTTGGGATTAATACAAATGGATGTTTGATGGTCAGTGCAGTCAGTCAGTGGTGGGCCAAAGGATCTGTTTCCGTGCTGTATCTCCTTCGGACTCCACTGTACTGAGATACAGTGGAAAGATTTTATTCCTCAACATTAGGGCACGTGCTTGTCCTTTCATAGATCAGCAGATTAAAATTACATGTGGAATTGGGCAGCACGGTAGTGTAGCGGTTGGTGTAACGCTACTACAGCGCCAGTGATTGGGGTTCAATTCCGGCCGCTGTCTGTAAGGAGTTTGTACGTTCTCTCTGTGTCTGCGAGAATTTCCTCCGGGTGCTCCGGTTTCCTCCCACATTCCAAAGATGTACGGGTTAGTAGGTTAACATGGGTGTAATTGGGCGGCGCAGGCTCGTTGGGCTGGAAGGGCCTGTTACCGTGCTGTACAAATAAAGTTTTAGAAAGTTTCTAAAGTTTTTTAAAAAGTATCCCTGACAAGCAGTGCTTCTGGTTAAGCAATGAACAAAGACTCCCCGCAGCATTCTGACTTTTTTTGAGATCCGCTTGTAGACTTGGGACTTTTTTTTAACAAAATAAACTTTATTCATAATAAAAGAAACTATATACAATAATAAAACAGTTCAAACCTTTGCATTCGTGTACAGTTCCATTCTTAGCGTTACCTTTTAATATATATAAAAAAACACAGCACCGATGCCACATGTGTGGCTCCCTGGGGTGATAACCCAATCCCATATTTACAACATTTGAGGGGCTTCCTCGCCTGACCCCGCCCCTCCCTCTCCTGTGGCAGAAGAACCCTAAACTGTTGTCCTTCCCCATCGAGCCCTTGCGTTGGCTGCACCCAGCTTCAGTGAGTCCCTCAGCACGTACTCCTGCAGCCTGGAATGTGCTAGTCGGCAGCATTCCCCTACGGACATCTCACAGTGCTGGGAGACCAACAAGTTTCAGGCAGACCAAAGGGCGTCTTTCACCAAGTTGATGACCTTCCAGCAGCAGCTGATGTCCGTTTCTGTGTGCATCCCCGGGAACAGCCCGTAGATCAGAGAATCCTCTGTTATGCAGCTGCTGGGGATGAAACGTAACAAGGACCCCTGCATCTTTCGCCACACCCTCCTCGCAAACCCACAGCCCGCAAAGAGGTAGGCGACCGCCTCGTCCCCAGCGCCGTCCTCCCGGGGGCAGCGCGCGCTGGAGGTGATGCCCCAACCATGCAGGACGGATCTGACTGGGAGGGCCCCTCTCACCTCCAGCCAAGCGAGGTCTTGGTGCTTGTTGGTGAGTTCTGGCGATGAGACATTCTGCCAGATGGTCTGGACAGTCTGATCAGGGAACCACCCCACAGTGTCCATCGAGTCCTTCTCCTGCAGTGTCTGCAGGATGTTCCATGCTGACCACTTCCTGATGGACTTATGGTCCAAGGGATTGGTCCAGAAGAACTTTTCCACGAAGGATAGGTAGCGCGGCAACGTCCAGCTGACTGGGATGCCGTGTGGCCACGAGGCCAGGCCCATCCTTCGCATCAGCCGGGACAGGTAGAACCTCGGTACGTAGTGACACTTGGTACCCACGTAAAAGGGTTCCGCGCACAGCCTGATGCAGCCACAGACGAAGGTGGTCATCAGGATGAGGGCGACATTGGGGAACACCTTTACCCCCATTGTCCAGGGACTTGTGCATGGTGACCCGTCGGATCCGCTCTATCTTGGATCCCCAGACGAACCGGAAAACGGCACAGGTGATTTCCAAGCCGGAGGAGCGAGGAACAGGCCGCACCTGCGCCAAGCACAGCAGCCCTGAGAGCACCTCAAACCTGATGACCAAGTTCTTCCCAGTTATCGATAGAAAGCGCCGTTCCCACAGTCCCAGTTTCTGCTTCACCTTCCCAATCCGCTCCCACCAATTTTTATTTGCCTGCCCCGGCCCCTCCGAACCAGATCCTGGGATTGCAGATCTTAATTAGCACAAGGGTGATTCTCTAACACTCCATTCCTCCCAAGCACGTGTCTTCCACAGATCTTTCGGTCATCTCATAGAATTGTGGAGACTAACAACTGAAAGTGCTGGAAATTCCTCTCAGCTCACGCAGTATCTGAGGAGAGAGAAACTGAGTGAATGTTTCTGGTCCATGACCTTTCGGCAGAACTGGGAAATAAACCATGTTTTAAATTGTAGAGAAGAGGGAGTGGTGGGGTGAACAGAGGGAATGTCTGTAACTGGATGGAGAAAAGGAGAGTGTGAATACATGCTGATAGTGTCTTTGCAGCATGACCCTGAGTCTGTATTGCATGGTTCAACACACACATCCTTTCCCAAAGTCTGTTTTAATAATTTTGTTGTAAAGCTAGCAAGATGATTAGAAAGTAAGCCTGGAAATCATTAAAACCAAATGGAAGCAGGAGAGTCAATGTGATTGGGAATCATTATTTGTATGGATATTTTGTATGGATATTGGTATTGCTGTTCTTTCAATTCTTATTTTTTTCTATGTGGTCCTCATAGCAGAGGAAATCGTGAAATGTACAGACTTGGTAAATGAAGTAATGAGTAAAATTTGGGAGTTTAATTTCAACTAATCTCTGAGATGATACTTCCTTTAAAGCAGCTCAAAACATTTGAGGCTGAATTTCTGTCAGGAGTTCTTCCTGTCTCTTTTTTGTTCCTGTCAGTGGAAGATCTGTGGCAAAGCCCAGAGAGACAATATATCTGCAGTTCCTAAAAACACTCTCTGGTTTCCACCGCTCTTCTGCCAGAGCTGAACAGGAGGACTTCTGCAGCAATATTTTTCCATTTTGTTGATTTCTTCAGCTTGCCACCAACAAGTGTGTTATGGATGCTAGTGCTTAGCTTCCTCCACACGGCCGAATACCACTTTGAGGGATTAATTCTGATGCAATTGTTTATACCATTTAATGCTTAATTAATGAATGTCGTTGTATGTTACTCTCTAAAAGTTGACATCGTAGGCAAGAATAAGGGAAAAGATGTTAAGCAGGGAATAAAAATACATTAAGTATAAAGTACTTTTTATGTCCATCATTATTAGCCTCAAGGTAGCCACGTGAAACAGTGGTGACAAAAAATATTGTCCATAGATCAGTAATACATGGTATATGCATGCCATATATTTTGTACTATATGTATGCTATGTAGTGTATGTATGTATGCTATGTACTACATAGTATATATATGCTAATACATGGTATATGCATGCCATATATTTTGTACTATACGTATGCTACGTAGTGTGCCTATACTATGTACTACATAGTATATATGTGTATGCTAATACTAAGTATATGTATGCTATGTTCCTCATTTAACAAATGCATAAGAAGCAAAATACAGACAAAACATCCGTGTAAATGGATGTCCTCTACCTCATACAATCCCATCATGGCTTCTTTCCAGACTGTTTCACCACACAGTTCATACAGACAAATACAAACTGAGGGCTGAGGTTCGCATTGATGGCTAATACTGTTCTTGTGTGAGGTAATCTTTGGGGAATTTCACAAAATCCTCATCTTTAAAAATGAGCCACTTTAACAGATTTTCTCTGGAACGCCCACAAAAGAATGACATGCTCCTCATGAACTCTGCTGGAAGACACAACCTCCTTCAGCACAACCTCCTCACCCTTACCCCTGCCTTTCTCATCTGGAAATAAAGGTGAATAATTTATGTTGGGATTACAACGTAAGGGGCATGCCTGAAATTCAAAGTGGCATGCATATCTGTCACAAGTCCTATAAAAAGAAGAGTGGAAGACAGTTACTATCCATTGGTTTTCAGACCTTGATATCTGATCTTCCACTGCCCCCAGCGTCAAGTGCAGGAACGAAGGATTTTCAAATAGCTGTTAATCCACAGAAGATAGTCAGCTCAAGATGTGCACATGTAAACACTTTCCATATAGAGTAGCTGAATCAGCCCTTTAAAACATATCATCATCACAACCATGTTTCAGACACAAACTACTTGTGTCCTGTTACATATGGAGTGACAGTTTTCATATCATGACTGTTAGGAAATCACCAAATTGAGTGCAACCTCAGTTTAACACTTCACTCTAAATTCAGCTGGTGTGTGAAATCAATAAGTTATCCCTGATTCCATCAATTCCCAACAGGTTGATTCTATTAAAATTGCTTTCAGGAAATAAGTTGGCAACAAACTTAAAAACTTGCAGAAGGTATTACTCTAGTTATGTTATGTATGCCTTCAGGCAAAATAAAAAGTCTGCCCTGGTGTTCTGATTTGTTCATTCCCCCTGATAAAAATGGAAAACATGATTTTTGTGCCTGAGTTCATCTTGCAGAACATTTTTCATATCCCAGCTATGTTTGCTGCTTGGAGAATTTTTTTCTGTGTCTTACATATACTGGGTTTAGGGTCAGCCTTAGACTCACTTTGAGTAATTCTGGGGATATACTTATAGGCGCATCAAATAGATGTAATTAATAATTAGAGGGATCAGAAAGATGTCATTGCCTAAGAACGTTACTTGAAAATTGAGATTTCAGAAATCAGTAGCAAAGTGAACTTAAAAGCATAAAACATTTTCAATTTAAAATTGATACATTGCCTTTTAAATTAAATGATTGGGAGTGGGTTTCCACTGAAATGAGGAAATTGTGGGTCCCACATTCCTCATTGATTTCTAGGATGTAAAGATTAGAATAAATGGGTTTTGAGAGGTTATTTGTTCCTCTAAAGGGAAAAGATTAAGGACTATGATGAAAAGGCAGGTACAGCTCATGTTCATATAAAAATAAGGATCGGCTTGTTGGACCATTTCAACTGGACTGAGTTTAATCATAGGGGGTTTTGGTTAAGTATAATTGTATTTCAGTTGCAAAAGCAGAAGAGAAAAGTGTAACCATGCTAATTAGATGGTAGATAAAACTCCAATCATTGATGTATTTAGCTACACAAAACAAGACATTCCCATGTTTAATCCCTAGTCTGTGTGAATTAGCTGATTTCAGACAGGGTGCCTGTGAGTACTGTATTGCCGGAGGTTAGAGACAGCTCATGTCAGACAGGCGGTGATCTTCAGTTATACCGTGACACATAGGCAGGATTAGGCTCAGCCTGTGATGCCGTTGCAGTTGACTATTCTGCCGACATCCATTCGAAGCTAGGTTTACATTGAAATAATGAATGATTAAGCAAGGAAACAGAGAGGTCAAATCTTTCTGAAGAAGAGAGGAAAGGGGTTATGCTGGAAACAAATGTCAAGTTGATCACTTAGCTGTACTGGTCTATTGACCATTCGGTGCATATCTGGATGCAGTGTCTCAAACAACTGCAGATATTCCCCTATGTGTACCTGTAATATAATGATATTAATGACATTCAAATATCAGAGCGACATTCATATAAAAAAAAGCACAGGATTCCACAAGCCACAGGAGCACGAAAGGGAGCTGTCTGCATTTCAAATGCAAAACCTGAGACAAAAGACCTTAGACAGCGCAGCAGGCAATGTTCAAACGTGAAATGCTGTATAAAGGTAAATTGGCTACAATTAAGCACATTAAATCTGACAGAGGGTGGCCCAGGTAGAGGAAGGAGACTGAGAGTCTCAACTTTCTGAGTTTAGTCAATGAGAGACTTTGGCAGAAACAATTAAAGGGCCAAATGTTCACTGAGGAGTGCAGAGCAAGAGTTGCATCCCTTCAATCTCGCAGCCCTGTCAACCTACGAAAGCAAAACAAAGGTGCTTCGGAATTTGTAAACAGTTGCAAAAGTACGTTTCGTCTCATTCCCTGTACGCTGCCTGCTTGCTAAATGCCCCCTTATTTTGTGTTTCCTTTGTGATATATGTTAAGTGATGACATGAAAGTAGATGGAAGGGCAAGTTGCAATCAGGATATTGTGACTACAACAGGATATAGATTGAGCAACTGATAGAAAACCTGGCAAATGGAGTTTAATGTGGGGAAGTGTGATGTTGTGCACTTCAGTAAGAGGAGGGAAAAGGCAGATTATTTTCTAAATGGAAAGTGACTGCACATGAGTGGAATTCTGGGGGGAGGTCCAGGTATTCTTGTGCATGGATCATAAAGTGATAGCAGACAGGTGCAGCATAGTTAAGGCAAATGACAAAGTGGTTGTAGTTTAGAAATAATAAGTTTTGTTACAATTGTACAGGGTATTGGTGAGATCACACCTGGGGCACCATGCACAGTTTTGCTCCCCTTCCCTCAGAAAAGATATCATAGCATTGGAGTCAGATCAAAAGAGATAAACTGGCCTAATTCCTGGCATGGGAGGATGGTCATATCAAGAGAAGCTAAACAGGTTGGGTCTGTATTCTTTAGAGTTTAAAAGAACGAGTGGTGATCTTACTGAAATGGATAAGATCCTAAGGGGGCTGACAGGGTAGATGTCGAGATGTTTTCACTCGTGGGACAATCTTGAATGAGGGGACATAGTTTCAAGGTAAGGAGCTGGACGTGGAGTGAATCCCTTTGCATGAAGAAGTTTCTTTGCATCTCGGTTGGAAATTTTGGAGTGAATCCCTGGAATTCTCTACCCAGAGAATAGTGGAGGCCAACTTATTATAAGTATTTAAAGTGGAGGTAGATAATTTTTTGAAAGATTGGGGCTTTGGGGATCTGGTTCAGAAGAGGAGGTGAGTTCTGAGGTGGATTGGCCACGATCATACTGAATGGCAGGGCAGGCTTTAGGGGCCAGGTGGTCTACCCCTGCTCCTTCTTCCTTCTGTCCCTCATTGCTGAGTGCTGGCTATTGGCTTTTGCTGGTTTACACACCGTCCCCAATGATGGTGCCTACATGTGAGCACTGATACGAGCAGAGTTGTGCTTTGCGCCAGCTCATAAACTTCCGCAGTTTGCACTCAGTCTCTGCCTGTGCCATTTTAACAGAACTGTTTAAAATGTATGAGCTAATTATTAAGTGAGAGTCAGAAAAATGAACCAGTACAGTAAAAATAGTACAGAGGGAACACTGAGGTGACAGAACACAAAGTGCTAGCTCTGCTAGTATTGGGAAAGCATCTGAGGAACGGTCATCTCCCTCCTTATTACACTCTTGGGACTTTTGATTTAAGTTTTACTGATGACTTTGCTTCAGTACACGTAACCTTAGATCAGTAGTTCCCAACCTTTTTGAACGGTAGGCCCATCAGTTGTATTGGGTGAACTAGGCTCCACACTCTTCCCTTGAGCAGCAGAAGACTGCGGGCCCTTCTCTTTATCAGAGATTGGGGATGTTCCGGGGACTTGCAGTAGCTGTATAACAAGGACAGGCAGTGTCACGTCAAACTAAATTACCTCAAGAAACTTAAGGCCTCACAGACCGACATTTAGCACCTCCCCCAGGAGGATCAAACATCCCATGTTGGGAAGCATTGTTCTATTTCTATTACTCCCCTGCACCTGAATGCAGGTGCCCAATGTAGCCACATTACTGGCATTTGAGCTTATTCTTATTGAGTAGGAGAGCATTACAGAACAAGCACCATTGGGTGGGGAAGGGAGAGGAGCGGAGTTATAATGTGAGCATTGGGCTTCAACGTCACATTCCTACCTCTTTAATTGTGCACAAATCAGATTATGGATGAAGTTCCTGAAGTAGGCCAATCAGAGGCAGGGTTGCTCGCCAAAGTCACAAGCTAGCCTGATTTAAATGTGACAGTAAATGAGGGATGTGATGTGAGGGATTCTCTGCAACTGATCTGTGAACTGGGGCAGGAATGGTTGAGTCTCTGAGGGTGGTCACTTTCTCCCTGTACATGGATGATGTCGCCGTCTTCTGCTGGGATACATGATCAGTTTGCCAATTGATCAGCATCTGTGCCCATTTCGAGTTGGCACTTGGGGCCAGAGTCAACTGCAGGATGAGCGAGCCCATGCTCTTTGGTAACTGGCCCGACTGATTCAACATCCCCTTTGCCGTCAGGTCTGGTATCTGAAGGTGCTGGGGATCTGGTTCAGAGGGGCTGAGGCGTGTAACAAGAATTGGCTGGAATGGACTGGGAAGGTAAAACAAAAATTAGGTTTGTAGAGATGAGGTTCTCTGTCAATAACTGGGAAGAACTTGGTGATCAGGTGCAATGTGCTCTCAGGGCTGCTGTACTTGGCGCAGGTGTGGCCTGTTCCCCGCTCCTCTGCCTTGGCAATCACCCGGGACATCTTCCAGTTTATCTGAGTGTCCAAGATGGAGTGAATCCGATGGGCCACGATGCACAAGTACCCTGAGCATGGAGGCAAAAGTGTACCCAATGTTGCCCTCATCCCGATGACCACCTTCGTGTGTGACTGTATCAGTCGGTGTGTGGACCCCAAGTACGTGGTCACCAAGTGTCACTACGTGCTGAGGTTCTGCCTGTCCCTGATGTTGTGAAAGATAGTCCTGGCCCCTCTACCACCCAACATCCCAGCCAGCTCGATGTTTCCACACTACCTGTCCTCTTCCGAGTGAATACCTTTGACCACAAGTCCATCAGACAGTGGTCAGTGCGGAATGTACTTCAGACACTGCGGGACAGGGAGACACTGGATTCTGTGGGTTTGTTCCCGGTGCAAACGGCCTAAACCATAAGGCAGAACGCCTCATCGCCAGATCTGACCAACAAACACCAAGACCTTGCTTGGCTGGCGGTGAGAGGTGCCCTCCCAGTCAGAGCTTTCCTCTACAGATGACATATCACCCCCGATGTACGCGGCCCTTGGGACGGCTGTGGTGGGGAGGAGACGGTCACCCACCTCCTTGCAGACTGTGGATTTGCTAAGAGGGTGTGGAGAAGGATGCGAGGGTCCATGTCCCGGTTCATTCCCAGCAGCTGTGTGACAGAGGACTCTCTGATCTACGGGCTGTTCCCAGGGACACACACTGAGACGGACATAAACTGCTGCCAGAAGGTCATCAACTCGGTGAAAGACGCCCTTTGGTCTGCCCAAAACATGTTAGTCTTCCAGCACAGTGAGATGTCTGTTAGTGAATACTGCAGGCAGCCACTGCACATGGAGTGGTTGAGTTGGGTGGGCAAGCTCCTCGAACAATGAAAGGGGTATCACCTCAGCGAGCCACATAAATGGCAACGGTGCTATGTTTGTGTGTGTGTGTGTTTGTGTTTTTTCTCTTTGAGTTTTACACTACCAAATGTAACAACCATGAATGTTAAGGTTTTGAATTTTGTAATGTTTTCTCCCTTTGCATATATTTTTTATTATGAATAAAGATTATTTTTGAAATAAAAAAAGGTCACTTTTGCAATTGTTGCAAAGGAAGAGGAAGAGAGTTTCCCTGAAGCTCCTTGAAGAAGACTTTGGGTAACTCCCGCCCATTGTATGGCCAGGCGTGCTTACCTTCCCTGGAATTTTGACCTTGACATTGAGCTTAGCAGGACCTCCATTCGAACCAGACTTTGTGCATTTCTCCTGCCTTACCCTCTAAGAGCAAGCACACCCAGAAAAGTTTGCAAAGTGTTTAAATCAGCTGGTCTAAGAGACTGAGGGAAGTACAGGAGGGAATTACAGAGGCAGGCCATAATCTGAAACGTGAATCGACTCAGGAGTAGTGCCCAAAGACCGGAGAAGTGCAAACATTCCACCCTGGTTCAAGAAAGGCTGTCGGTATAAACACAGTAACAACATACCAGTCAGTTTAACCTGGGGAAAGTTCAAGAACCAATGATCAAGAGCATAATTAGCAGTCACTTGGCCAAGTGTGGATCGATTAGAGGAAGCCAGCAAAGTTTGTTAAGGCAAGTTATGGCTGAAGTGTAGCATTCCTTCTGCTGCAGTGGTTGCAATTAACTCTCCTTAAGCTTGGCAGCACATCTGAGGCCTTTGGAATACATAACTCAGGAGCATGCTGTCTTTATCAGTGGTGCCCCTGAGGGAGAGAGACAAGCTGTTTTAATATAGAATATTGTTTAGAAGCCTTTGCCCTCTCATCACTCTTCTTGCACAGTGCTCTTTCACAACGCCTGGTGCTGATTTTCCTATAGCAAAATTTAAATTCTATTTTACGCTGTGTGAACTTGCCAGCTGCCTGATGGAAATAACTAGTGGTTCGGTAAATGGTGTTGGTTTATTATTGTCACTTGTACTGAGGTGCAGTGAAAAACTTGTCTTGCGTACCGATCGTACAGATCAATTCATTACACAGTGCATTGAGGTAGTACAGGGTAAAAATAATAACAGAATACAGAATAAAGTGTCACAGCTACAGGGAAGAGCATTGCAGGTAGACAATAAGGTGCAAGGTCAAACAAGGTAGATTGTGAGGTCAAGAGTCCATCTCATCGTATAAGGGAACTGTTCAATAGTCTTATCACCGTGGGATAGAAACTGTCCTTGAGCATGGTGGTACGTGCCCTCAGGCTCCTGTATCTTCTGCCTGATGGGAGAGGAGAGAAGAACGAATGACCCAGGTGGGTGGGGTTTTTGATTAAGCTGGCTGCTTCACCAAGGCAGTGAGAGGTATGGACAGAGTCCATGGAGGGGAGGCTGGTTTCTGTGATGCGCTGGACTGTGTTCACAGCTCTCTGCAGTTTCTTGCAGTCCTGGGCAAAGCAGTTGCCATACCAAGCCGTGATGCATCCAGATAGGATGCTTTCTGTGGTGCATGGATAAAAATTGGTGAGCGTCAAAGGGGACATGTCAAATTTCTTTAGCCTTCTGAGGAAGTAGAGGTGCTTGTGAGCTTTTTTGGCCGTGGCATCTACGTGGTTGGACCAGGACAGGCTATTTAGTGATGTTCACTCTTAAAATGGCTGACACATCCAGTCCTGCATTGCACCTCAAGTCTCCCTCCTGCCACTGCGGGGGTGAGGATGGAAATTGTGGCTTTGGGTGAGAGGAAGAGGGATCGGCCGTCATCACTGGGTGTAGACAAAAGCCATAGTGGCAGAAGGTGCAGGGGCATTGTGGTGAGAGGGAAGAAGAGCCTGCTGGCACCGAGTGAAATATAGACCAAGATCAGTAGGAGGGAGCCAAAGACTTGCTTGAACAGCTTCTGGGGATGCCCCTCTCAGCCCAAGGGGAGTTCCTGAAATGTCACTCAGCCTGATCAAGTGTGGGTCGATTAGAGGAAACCGGCATGCTTTGTTAAGGCAAGTTATAACTAAATCGTTGCGCTGACATCATTCCCCACACTCATCGCCGGAACAGGTCTTTCAGCTGATGTCACTTGTGCGCAGATGAGGAATGACATGAAGTCAAAGGAAAGCTCCTGATGTAACCTTGTGGGGTGACTGGATGTTGGACCTGACCTGGGTTTGACTGGATAGACAAGAGTGAACAGAGCTGAGGGGATCACATCAAAGGACCGTTATGTTGTCAAGAGGGAAAGAATGGATCATATCTCAATGCCACGCTTAAGGGATTGTTGATTGGGTCTTGGATGCTGTGGTAGGCATAAACTTGAATAGGGAGATTCAGACATTGAACATAGGAAAAGTGGATGCAGATTGGGAGGCTACAAGATGTTTGTTGGGGAGGGAATGTAGAGATAAAGTTGGTGCAATGACTTTGAAGGGGAGAGGAGGGGACCATTTACAGTCCGTGAACTTGGAAGCTGGAACTTGGAGTTGAGAAGCCAGCTTATTCAGTTAGAATGAGGTCAAGAGAACAGAAGGGACGTACAGCAAGTTTAAACAAGAGGGGGTGGGGGGGGTGGCTGGGAACTGAGAGAAGTGGTTTCCTTTGGGATGTCTTAGTGAGGGGAGGAGGGATGCAATGGAAACAGCCAAATGGTGTTAGTGACAAAGAATCCCAGGGATGCCTTACACTTGCTCTTGTAGAAGGGAATAAGAAGTAGGGCAGCAGGGGTTTAAATGGACAAATGACTAGGAAAAAAAACTAATACTGGAGATCTGAAATAAAAACAGAACGTGCCGGGGATACTCAGCAGGTCAAGGACAGTCTGTGGAGAGAGAACGTTAATGTTCCAGGTCAATGGCCCTGGTTCGAATTAGTTTTCTCCCTTCACGTATGGTGCTTGACCCGCTGAGTACTTCCAGCATTTTCTGCTTTTTCTTGTTTAAACAGCCCATATGTTTAGTAGAAGTGAATCCATCCATTAACTTTGCATTCCAAGATGACTTGGATGAGAGTATAAGGCAATGTTTGATCATCTCAGCAGATCCAGTGATGGACTCTAGTTAAGTTGTGTACTACCAGCAATAAAGGCAGCTCCCCAGTCATGTGCGCAACTGAAGATGAGGAGAGATCAGCTTTGAGTTTCCTGGTGACAAGGACTATTGAAGGTACAGCTGAGGGAACAATTGTGGAGTAAAACAGGAATATCAAAGCAATGAAAGGACCAAAGACCAGCGACCTGGCAGCTGGTAGTACACCAGATTAATAAATACGACATTGTGGCAATCGCCGAGTCATGGCTTTATGATGGATGTGATTGGGAACTAAATGTCCAGGGGTACACAGTGTACAGGAAGGATAGGCGGGTAGGCAGAGGGGGTGGTGTGGCCCCGATGGTTAGTAATGATATAAAATCAATAGAAAGGAAGGACATTGGGTCAGAAGAGGTGGAATCCTTATGGGTGGAGATAAGAAATAGCAAGGGTAAAAGGACAGTAGTAGCAGTTATATATAGACCCCCTAATAGCAGTCAGGATGTGGATTATGAGTTGCAGTTAGAAATAGAAAAAGCGTGCCAGAGTGACAACGTTAAGATAATTATGGGGGATTTTAACATGAAGGTGGACTGGGAAATCCAGCAAGGCAGTGGATCTCAGGAGAGTGAGTTTGTAGAATGTCTATGTGATGGCTTTTTGGAGCAACTTGTTGATGAGCCCACCAGGGGATCGGCTGTTTTGGATTGGGTGCTGTGTAACGATCCGGAGGTGATTAGGGAACTAAAGGTAAAGAAACCATTAGGAACTAGTGATCACAATATGATTGAGTTCAGTTTTAAATTTGAGAAGGAGAAGCTGATAGCTGGTGTATTGATATTTCAGTGGAACAAGGGAAATTACAGTGGTATGAGAGAGGAGCTGGCCCAAATTGATTGGAAGAGTAAGCTAGCTGGAGGGACGGCAGAGCAGAAATGGATGGAATTTCTACAAGAAATAAGGAAAATGCAGGATAGATATATTCCAAGAAAAAGGGTTTTGAATGGAAAAAAGGCACGAATAAAAGCAAAAGGGAGGGCATACAAGGAAGCAAGAATTAGTGGGAAAACAGAAGACTGGGAAACTTTTAAAAACTTACAGAAAGAAACTAAGAAGGTCATTAGGAAAGAAAAGATGAATTATGAAAGGAAGTTGGCAGATAACATTCGAAAGCATACTAAGAGTTTTCTTAAATATATGAAGAGTAAAAGAGAGACATGGGTTGATATAGGACCAATCGATAACGGTGCGGGAGAGATTATAATGGATAATAAAGAGATAGCAGAGGAACTAGATGAGTATTTTGCATCGGTCTTCACTGTGGAGGACATCAGCAATATACTGGATAGTCCGGGGTCTCAAGGAATGGAACTGAGTTCAGTTAAGATTACTAGAGAGAAGGTGCTAGGAAAGCTAAATGGACTAAAGACAGATAAATCTCCCGGACCGCATGAGGTGCATCCCCAGGTTCTGAAGGAGGTGGCTTTAGAGACTGCAGAAACGTGATAATTTTCCAGGAGTGGATAGACTCCGGCATGGTTCCGGAGGACTGGAGGGTTGCAAATGTAGTTCCACTGTATAAGAAAGGTGGGAGGCAGAATAAAGGAAATTACAGACCTATTAGTCTGATGTCAGTGGTGGGAAAGTTGTTAGAATCGATCCTCAAGGATGAGGTTGTGGAATACCTAGAGGTGTAAGGCAAGATAGGTCCAAGCCAGCATGGTTTTGTGAAGGGAGGATCCTGCCTGACCAACCTATTGGAGTTTTTTGAGGAAATCTCAGGTAGGGTGGATGAGGGAGAGGTGGTAGATGTGTATTTAGACTTTCAAAAGGCCTTTGACAAGGTGCTGCACAAGAGGCTGATTAATAAGATGAGAGGTCATGGAATTACAGGTCGGGTATTGGAATGGGTGGAGCATTGGCTGGTTGGCAGGAAGCAAAGGGTGGGAATAAAAGGATCCTGTTCTAGTTGGCTACCGGTTACTAGTGATGTTCTACAGGGGTTGGTGTTGGGGCCACTTCTTTTTACTTTGTACATTAACAATTTGGATGATGGAGTAAATGGTTTTGTGGCTAAGTTTGCAGACGACACCAAGATAGGTGGAGGAGTAGGGAGCATTGAGGAGACAGGAAGGTTGCAGAGAGACCTAGATAGTTTAGGAGAATGGGTAAGGAAATGGCAGATGGGATTCAATGTTGAGAAATGTGCCATTGTACACTTTGGAAACAGAAATAAACAGGCAGATTATTATCTAGAAGGGGAGAAAATTCAAAGTACAGAAGGTCAAAGGGACTTGGGGGTACTTGTGCAGGATACCCTAAAGGTTAACCACCAGGTTGGATCGGTGGTAAGGAAAGCGAATGCTATGTTGGCATTCATTTCCAGAGGTATAGTGTATAAACGTAGGGAGGTGTTGATGAGGCTCTTCTGGGCACTAGTGAGGCCTCATTTGGAATACTGTGTGCAGTTTTGGGTCCCATATCTTAGGAAGGATGTGCTGATGTTGGAGAGGGTTCAGAGGAGATTTACGAGGATGATTCCCAGAATGAAAGGGTTACATATGATGAGCGTTTGTCGGCTCTTGGACTGTACTCACTGGAGTACAGAAGAATGAGAGGGGACCTCATAGAAACATTTGGAATGTTGAAAGGACTGGACAGAGTAGATGTGGCCAAGTTGTTTCCCTTGGTGGGTGAGTCCAGGACCAGAGGGCACAATCTTAGAATTAGAGGGTACAGGTTTAAAACAGAGTTGAGGAGAAATTTCTTTAGCCAGAGGGTAGTGAACTTATGGAATTCTTTGCCACCTACAGCAGTGGAGGCCCGATCATTGGAGGCGTTTAAGGGGGAGATAGATAGTTATCTAATTAGTCAAGGTATCAAGGGATATGGGGATAAGGCCAGAAATTGGGGCTAGAAAGGAATAGTTTTTTTTCTCTCATGGACATTCTCCCGTTTCTCATTTCTTTTATCTTTTTCTTTTTCCCTTTCTTTTCTTTGGAGCAGACTCGATGGACCGAATGGCCTACTTCTGCTCACTTGCCTTGTGATCTTGTGAGCTTGACTGTGGTTTAAGTTGACTCCTTACCATATTTCGTACATTTCCTTACGATGTAGTAGGAGACCATTTGGCCCATTGAGTCTGTGCTGGCTCTAGGAGTATTCCTATTCCTCCAGCTATTCCCCTGTAACCTATTCTCCCTAGCACGCCCAGCAACAACACTCCCTTCCCCCACCACCACCACCTCTCCAAATTCTCCCACCAGCCTAGGGGTGAGTTAGAGCAGCCAATTTAACCTAACAACCAACTTTGGGATGTGGGAGGAAACTGGAGCACCAAAAGAAACCCATGTGGTCGCAGGGAGAACGTGCAAACTCCACAGAGACAGCATCAGAGGGCAGAATCAAGCTGTGAACAAACTGCACTACCTGCCGTACTACTCTTGCAGCCTGGTCTATATCTTCATTACATAGAGTCCTACAGCACGGAAACCGGCCCTTCAGCTCAACACCTCTATGCTGATCAAGGTGCCTACCTGAGCTAGTCCCATTTACCTGCGTTTAGCGCATATCCCTCTCAACCTTTCCAATCCACATACCTGTCCAAATATCTTTTAAACGTTGTAATTTCACCACTTCCTCTGGCAGCTTGCTCCATATACCCACCACCCTCTGTGTCAAAAAGTTGCCTTTTAAATCTTTCCCCTCTCACCTTAAATCTATGTCCTCGAGTTTCAGACTCCCCTACCCTGAGAAAAAGACTGTGGCCATTCACTTTATCCACACCCCTCATGATTTTGTATAGCTGTATAAGGTCTCCCCTCAGCCTCCTTCACTCCAGGGAAAACAATCCCAGTCTATTTTTATAGCTCAAGCCCACCAGTCCCAGTAACGTCCTCGTGAATCTTTACTGCACCTTTTCCAACTTAACCACATCCTTCCTATAGCTGGGTGACCAGAACTGCGCACAGTCCTCCAAGTGTGGTCTCACCAATGCCTTGTGCAGTTACAACGTGACATCCCAACTCCTGTACCCAACGCCCTGACTGATGAAGTCGAACATGCTAAACACCGTCTTCACCACCCTGGCCTACCTACGACTGTATTGCAGCCCTGACGTATTGCTCTATCATGTCATCATTCATGGAATGCAGAGTGCCCTATTCCTGATTGCCCTTCTACCATCTACAAGCTATTATAACACCTCAAAAGAACACAGATAAACTTGTTTCACGGTATCCTCATTAGAGAGCACAACACCTAATTACTTTAAAGTGGAATGAGAGCTGCAGGCAATCTGTCAGCCGGTTTTCAAACAACATCCCACAAGCATGTAGCATCATCAGTTGGCATAATGTTAACCGAGGGAATGAAATTTGCCGTCATCTTCAGATATATTAAGGGGGTAGAAAAATGATTATCTCTGCTGATGCTGATAGCAGCTGGCTTGGAAGTGAGGGCCAGTGGAGTGGTTGTGTGTTGTGGGGGAGCAGGTGCACATTCGTACAGAGGGAGTGCTGAATTGGAGTGCAGGCCCTGAGCTGGTAGCATCCTCAGCTATTCTGTATTTAATGAGTAGATTTGCTTGCGTCATTTCATGCTTTAGGCTCATTAAATCTTCAAGCTTGATGTAAAGCTATTAACCCAGTGGAGCTCAGCCGTATTTTGTGCTGGGTTTGCTCTTTCTGTCTTGTCTGGTCATTTGGAACAAGAACAAATGAACTCCCATTGTCTTTGTATCTTTCCTTGTATTACAGAAGGAACCTTCTGGTATGGTATTGGCTTTTGCTTCTAGGAATCTTTTTCATATTTCCTAAGCTTTTTGGTGTTTGTTTTTGGGACTCATTTATATTTGGGAATCACTTATATATGTTTGGAGTCATAGAGAACAGAAACAGGCCCTTCGGCCCACTATGTCTATGCCATTAGTTCCGATCTGTATTAATCCCATTTACCACTTGGTCCATAGTCTGTGATCCCTTGGTGTTTCAAGTACTTGTCCAGATGCTTCTTCAATGTTGTGAGAGTACCTATTTCCACCACTCAGGCAGTGCGTTCTAAACCATCATCTGGGTGAAAAACTTCTTCCTCGGGTCCCCTCTAGGCCTCTTACTCCTCTAACTCCCTCTGGTCTTAGAGACCTCTGCCACGTGAGAAAGTTTCTCACTATCTGCGCCCTCTCATAATTTTGTATATCGCTTTCAATTCCCTTCAGCCTCCTCTACTCCAAGGAAAACAAACCCAGTTTATCCAATCTCTCCTCATAACTTAAAGGTTTCATCCTGGTGAATCTCCTCTGCACCCTCTTCAATGTCATCAGGACCTTCCTACAGTGTGGCGATCAGAACTATACACAGTATTCCAGCTTTGGTCTGACGGAATGTTTTATAAACTTATACAGAGACCTCCCTCCTCTTATACTTTATGAACTCAGCTAATGAAATAGATGAAACATGTTTGAGGGCTCTGTCAACCGGGGCAGATGACTTCTGAGCTGCCCTGTTGTAAAAATCAGCCCTTTGATCAGCCCACACTTTGCGGTGGCTTGGTATCAATTGGGGTTAATCAGGTCAGATGACTGTGTAGTGGGTGGCCCAAGACAAAGAACTCCCTGCCCTCCCTCTCCCTCTCCCATGCTTGCTCCCACATTCATTTCACCTCTGCCACTCTGCTGCCTGCCGTGGCGAGAGTTCTTCAAATGGTGACTCACTTTCCTGCAAGATCAGCGCAGGGTTTCTAATGCGAACTGCGTGGGTTCCATCTTAGTGCGTGAATCTCTGTGTCAGAATGGACTTTTCTTCAACTTCGTGATTTTTTTTGCACCTGAGATTTAAGTGACCATTCGCCCCAAATGCAGCGTCTGTTTGGAGCACTGACAGAGGGCTAAATTCTGGGCATTTTTCAGATTGAGTCAGAATACCTGTTGTGAACGAGGATATGCAACAGACAGCTTGCACGCAGAGAGGACTCGGTGTGATAACCACTGGGGAAGATCTTAAACTGATGTTGGTTGAGCAACTAATATTTTTCAGAGTACTGGACAGTATCTTCAAAGTACGGTTGCAGGATGTTTCACATCCACTGACAAAGGCAGGGAGGCCCTCAGATGAATTCCTCATCAGAAAGACACCAGTCCCCCAATCATGCACTGGAATCTTGGCCTGGTGCTCAAGTGCTTGGAGTAACAGGGAAATATTTAAACCCATGGTCGTGAAATTTAATACTTCTGCAATATCAATGGCTCAGTTTGAAAGCTTTTGATGAAAGGCTGTCAACTTGAAATGTTAATTCCATTTCTCTCTCCAAAGCGCTGCATGATTTGCTGACTGTCACCAACATGCTCTGTTTTTATTACTGATTTGCAGCATCTACAGACATTTGCCCTTGAAAAGCAATAATGTGCTTTAGCACCTTCTGAAATTATAACAGGACTCTATATAAATGCGATTAATTAGTTCTTTCAGTGTTCAGTGACTGTCTTCCAGTTTATGGAAAAATGTATGTGTGCCTTGGAAGTGACACGTTTGAGAGCACAGGTCTAATTTTTTAGATATATTGTCAGCAAAATGAACAAGTTGTTTGAATTTCAAAAGATAATGTAAATAGTGCATGGCGCCTCCTATTGATTCCAAATCAAATCTGTCCCTTGTTAATTTTGTCTTTATACTGATCGCATTTGCAGATTGAAAAGCTATCACTTAAAAAAAATCTTATTTGCAAACCACTAAGTTATTAACATAAAGTAAACTAAAGGGTGAACAGATTTTTACAAAAATCACGTTATTCTTTGGTGTATTGGTATGAGGTCGAGAGGGTTGAGAGCTTCAGGTTCCTAGGTCCAACCACGCAGATGCCATGGCTAAGAAAGCTCATCAGCGCCTCTACTTCCTTAGGAAGCTAAAGAAATTTGGCATGTCCCCTTTGACCCTCACCAATTTTTATCAATGCACCAGATAAAGCATCCTATTCAGATCCATTATGCTTGGTATGGCAAACTGCTCTGCTGGGGACTGTAAGAAACTGCAGAGAGTTGTGGACACAGCTCAGCACATCATGGAAACCAGCCTTCCCTCCATGTGCTCTGTCTACACTTCTCGCTGCCTAGGTAAAGCAGCCAGCATAATCAAAGACCCCATCCACCCAGACATTCTCTCTTCTCCCCCCTCCCATCAGGCAGAAAATATAAAAGCCTGAAAGCATGTATCACCAGGCTCAAGGACAGCTTCTATCCCACTGTGATAAGACTATTGAATGGTCCCCAAGTACAATAAGAAGGATTCTTGACCTCACAATCTATCTCGTTATGGCCTTGCACCTTATTGTCTAACTGCACTGCACTTTCTCTGTAATTATAACACTTTATTCTTCATTCTCTTATTGTTTTCCCCTGTACTACCTTAATGCACTGATGCGATGAAATGACCTGTATGAACGGTATGCAAAACAAAGTTTTTCTCTGTACCTTGGTACATGTGACAACAGTAAACCAACTAAACCAAATTAATGAATTAATTAATGGATATTTGTGGGAATGTTTCATAATCATTTTGTAACCACCACATAGCATATCGTACACTACTGCACAGGAACAGGCCCTTCGGCCCACCATGTCTGTGCTGACCATGATGCCAATCTAATTCATCCCATCTGCCTGCACGTGGTCTGTATCTCTCCATGTTCATGTGTCTGTCTAACTGTTTCTTAAATGTTCCTGTTATATCTACGTCTAACACCTCTACTGGTAGCATGCTACAGACAGCTACAACTCTCCATGTAATCAAAAACTCACCTCATAAATCTCCTTTAAACTTTCCCCCTCTCACCTTAAACCTGTGACTAGTATTTGACATTTCCACTCTGGGGAAACGACTCTATCTACCTGGTCTGTGCCCCTCATAATTTGATAAACTTCTGTCAGACAAAACAATCCAAGTCTGTCCAACCTAACACCTTATAGCTAACACCTTCCAGTCTAGCCAACATCCTGGTGAACCTCTTCTGTAACGTGCTTGGTTGGGAATAGCACTATGCAGTGTTTCTAATCTGTGCAAGCAGTTGTTGTGTGCTGGAATATTATTCTGTTAAGGTTGAATATTATTTCCTTGGGTAAACAGTTCCTATTATTTCTCCACACTTTGCTGCAGGGTAAGTTTGTGATACAAGTTTTGCTTTTATTATAAGTTTCAAAATTCACCATTGACAGCTTCAGGCCACATTAATGTATCAGGAAAATACCAGGCCTATGTAACAGGATGATGAAAAAACACACTTTGCTTAGAGTGATGACTGCCCCTTGAGCATCAAGATGTGATCTATATCTAGTAGAATAGATAACAATGGATGGAACCCTGCCATGTGATATCAATACCTCAAGCTAACTGGCCACCAGTCCTCAAACATGGACAGAAGGAAAAAGTTTTAAAGAGAGAAATGTCCAAATGGTAGAATTTTTCTGTGATTCAATTGGAAAGTTACTGCTGAAATGATCCCAAATTAAATCACAGAAAAATTCAACTCTTTGGACATTTCTCAATTTAACCTTGAATTTCCTACCCATGTCATTCGCTTATGCTAGACATATAAAAATCAGCAAAAGACAATGAATTTTGGTGCATATAATTAGAGGATCCAGAAATGTGTTTCACTCACAGTTTAACTTGCTTCTATCAGTTGGAAGCTACCTAACCCCCATCCATCCACGTCAAGTACCCCCTATTAAAGACATCCTAACAGGCAAGCTCAACTTTTTTTTAATGTGACTTCTTCCAAGGATGTGAATATTTGTGGAAACAAAGAGGAAACAATTTGCAATGCTCAAATAAAATAAAAGCTGCTTAATGAATCACACTGGCGCTCATACCTTGGAAAATCAGCTGTTTCCTGCTTTATCTAAAATTTTGGATTTAATTTTACGCCACTTTAGTCACAGAGTCATATAGAGATACAGCACAGAAACAGGATCTTTGGCCCCCCCGAGTCTACGCTGACCATCGACCACATTAATCCCATGTTTTTTATTCTCCCCACTTTCTCATCAGCTCGCCCCAGATTCTACCACTCACCTAATTTACAGTGGCCAATTAACCCTTCTTGAAGAAAGGTCCTGACCCGAAGCGTTGACTGCCTGCTTTTCTCCGTGGATGCTGCCTGGCCTGCTGAGTTCCTCCAGCATCATAGTGTTTTTCATCTCAGAAGATACAAAAGCTTGAGATCTATGTACTTACGTATGGAATGATCTGTCTGGATGGCACGCAAACAAAAGCTTTTCACTGTATTCTGGTGTACGTGCCAATAACAAACCAACTACCAAATCTGAGAAAGTCTAGTGAGAGTCACTTTCACTTGAGTTTCATTAATTTTTACATCAGATGTTACTGGGCACAAATAACAGGGCTTCCTGAGCTTTGTTATGTGGGAAGGATACTGGGCCCACAGAGGAAGAACAAGTAATGAGTAAACTGGAAAAAAACAGGACAAGTTGATGCCAAATGGCTGTTGGGAAGGAGCAGGGGAAATTAAGTTTGACAAATCATACTCAAAAATCAAACCTCACTCTTTTTTGGCCAATTGTCCACCGGTTTCTTTATGGGATGGATTTCACCATCTGCAGCATTGCAGCTCTAAAGCATCCCAAACATTGTCCTTGATCAAACACAGGCTCAAGATATCTGTGACAAAACTGATCAGAGGAGGAAAATTTGTTGTGCATAATTAATTCCAGCGAGGAAACTAATTTCCTCTTTTCAAGCCCAGTCGCTGTTAACTTCTATGTCGATGATGTCATTGTTTCTTCTTTCCCATGGATTAGTTAGGCTGTGGATCTATGCAGCTTAAGACTGCGTTAGTAAAATCTTTACACAGTATTTCCTGACATAAAGATGTCAGATCATTTTAATGCTGGCAGAAGAAGGGGAAGGTATTGGTATTGGTTTATTATTGTCACTTGTACCGAAGTACAGTGAAAAACTTGTCAAGTCATTTCATTACAACAGGGCATTGAGGTAGAACAAGGTAAAACAATACAGAATGCAGAGTAACGTGTCACAGCTACAGGGAAGTACAGTGCAAGTATAAAATAAGATGCACAGTCATAACAAGGTAGATTGTGAGGTCAAGAGTTCCTCTGATTGTACTAGGGAATAGTCTTATAACAGCAGGATAGAAGCTGTCCTTGAGCCTGGTGGTACATGCTTTCAGGCTTTTGTATCTTATGCCCAATGGGAGAGGGGAGGAGAGAGAATGTTCAGGGTGGATGGGGTCTTTGATTACGCTGGCTGCTTTACCGAGGCAGCAAGCAGTATAGACAGAGTCCATGGAAGGGAGCCAGTGTTGAGAATAATAGTGCCGGAGATGTTACTGATTGCGCTCAGGAATTCAAGGATCCAGTTGCAGAGGGGGGTGTTGAGTCCCAGGTCTTGGAGTTTGGTGCTGAGTTTGTTTGGAATTATAGTATTGAAGCTGGAGCTGTAGTCAATAAACAATAGTCTAACATAGGTGCCTTTACTGTCTAGATGCTCCAGAGATGAGTGTAGGGCCAGGGAGATGGCGTCTGCCATAGATCTGTTTCAACGATAGGTGAATTGCAGTGAGTTGAGGTTTTCTGAGAGGCTCAAGTTAATGCATGCCATGACCAGCCTCTCAAAATGGTGGATGTCAGAGCCACCAGGCAGTAGTCATTAAGGCACGTTACCTTGTTTTTCTTTGTTACCAGGATGAATAGACAAAATTGCAAAGATGATAGGTAAGATGAAAAAAAACAATAGGTTTGATAAATCTTATGAAAGTAGAAAGGGTGTCCCAAATAGTACAGGCACAGTGATGGAACTCGCTACAGGTGAGGTCAGATTTGGCAATGATTGATTGAATGGCAAATGCACTGAAGCTGAGCACCCATGAATCCCTGAAAACAGATAAAGCAATTTGTCTGAAGAAAAAAAACTTCAGAACATTTCTTTGAAAACCATTCTGCTGTCTGAAGGAGACGCAAGAGATTCTGCAGATGCTGGAATCTGGAACAATGCACAAAAAGTGCTGGAGGAACTCAGCAGGTCAGGCAGCATCCATGGAGGGAAATAAACAGTCGACATTTCGGGCTGAGACCCTTCATCAGGATTGGAAAGGAAGAGGGCAGAAGCCAGAATAAGAAGGTGGTGGGAGGGGGAGGAGCACACGCAGGCAGGTGACAGGCGAGTCCAGGTGAGGGGGGAAGGTAGGTGGGTGAGGGAGGGCGGAAGATGTAATAAGCTGAGAGGTGATGGGTAGAAGAGGCAAAGGGCTGAAGTAGAAGGAATCCGGTAGGTGAGGGCAGTGGACCATGGAATAAAGGATGGGGGAGGGGAGGAAGGAGATATCTTTATTATCTTTATTTATTAGTTACATGTACATCGAAACACACAGTGAAATGCATCTTTTTGCAAAGACTGTTCTGGGGGTAGCCCACAAGTGTCGCCACACTTCCGGCGCCAACATAGCACACCTGCAGCTTCCTAACCCATACGTCTTTGGAATGTGGGAGGAAACCGGAGCACCCGGAGGAAACCCACGCAGACACGGGGAGAACGTACAAACACCTTACAGACAGTGGCCGGAATTGAACCCAAGGCAGGGGAAGGGAGCCACAGGAATAAGGGAAGACGAAGGAGTTGGGGTGGGGGGGGGGGGGGGGGGGAAGAAAAAGAAGGGTGGGGTTACCGGAAGTTAGATAAACTGATGTTGAGGCCATCAGGCTGCAGACTCCCAAGGTGGAATATGAAGTGTTGTTCCTCCAACCTGCGTCTGACTTTAATGTGGCAGTAGAGGAGGCCGTGGATAGACATGTCAGTATGGGAGTGGGATGTGGAATTGAAGTGGGTGGCCACCGGGAGGTCCTGGCTGTTGCGGCGGATGGAGCGAAGGTGCTCGACGAAGTGGTCGCCCATTCTACATTGGGTCTCGCCGATGTTCGGGAGGCTGTCTGAAGGGACTGTCCAGGTCATGCCCTCTTCTCGCTGCTACGATCAGGCAAGAGGTATAGAAGCCCGAAGTCCCACGCCACCAGGTTCAGGAACAGCTGCTTTCCTACAACTATCGGGTTCTTGAACCAACCTGCACAACCCTAACCCTCCCTCAGCAACGGAACACTACGAACCACCTCTTGCTCTATCATGGACTGGTCTCCTATTCTGTTTTATTTTACTCTAATATCTTGTTTTGTGCAGGTATTTTTCCTTCATAGTCTTGTATAATTTATGTATAATTTACGTTCTGTGTGTTGTTTGTTCCAATGTGCTTGCGATGCTGCTGCAAGTAAGTTTTTCATTGTACCTGTACCTCACTGTACTTGGGCATACGAGCATAAACTCAGCTTGACTTGAATTTGGAAATGGTCAAGACAGCTTCCAGGGCCAAGGATGTAGAGTTTGTGTTGTTTTTAATAACAGGATCTCATATTCATTTTCCTTTCTGTTTGTTGCCTGGCAGACTCTCTGTTGGCTGTTGAACAGAAATCCCAATCCTCCGAATACTGTATGGACACTGGTACGCAATGGACAAACTAGTAAAGGTGAAGGTTATCTCTCTGATGCTGCCCTTGTGGCCTGATACCAGCCCGGTCTAGCACCTGTTCCCTTTCGACTCGGTTACCTCAATCAGTGGCGGTGTAACTCAGCCACTTTTGATGTTGAACAATGGAATCACCCAAGCAGAGCACATTCTGTGCCCTTGTTACTCTCTGTTTCTTCCACGTGGTGTTGAACATGGCAGAGTACTGATTAGCCATGTGAGGTCAGTGGTTTGTCAGTGTTTGACGTTACCTTGAGATGTGATGAGGTTTGGAGACCACCGGGCCTAGTCCCTCCTTCCTGCAACCATAAAGGCACAACCTCTGATGGGTCTAACCTGTCAGGGATGGTGGTAGAGGACCCCAGGATGTTGTAGGAAGGACACGCTTCTGAAATGGTCTGGATTTTGGGCAGAGGCTAATAACATTGGTTTCTGGATCTTCTCTTGAAAGTTCCTCCATTATACATTACAAGCCAATATAGTCACCGTCAAAATAAGCCATTGCCTCATTTAGTTTTGTTTTCAAAGTTTACTTTATGGTGATTCCCGAGAAAGGAAAAGAAAGCCCAGAATATTGTTATCGCAACTGTTACTCAAAATCAGTTCCGTTATATTCTATCCATTCTTGTGTTCTTATATGTCATTCAACCATTCAGTTGCGAAATGTGTTCATAAAAGCTTACACATGAAGACAGGAAGTTTTTCTGCACTTATCGTTATTAATTGGTGATGGATAGACTGCAAAAAAATATTTTACTACACGACAGACAATTAATTTATTACCTGCTGTGGTTTTGGCATCATTTAATTGAAGCCTGACTTGTGATATGTCCCACAATATGTTTTGTTTTTTCTAATTAATCATTATTAAATCTCCTGCAGCATTGCTTCTGGGATGTCAGAAGATATTTTTTGAAAGCAGAAGCATCAGACCAAGGAGACTGCAATTTATCATTCTGTTAAGGTGGAACAGAATGTGTTAACTGGCTCAGCTCCTTAAGGCCCCAAGGTGTGCCAGCGGTCAGGAAAGGGGAAGCTTTTTCCTGTAAATTGGTCGTAACTCAAAAATCTTCAGGTTTTACTGAGACTTCGAAGTATCCGAAAACAATGAAAAGTTTTTTTTTCCCTTAGTGTGTCTGTTTTTAAGTTAGCTGTTCTTCCATGGCACGAGTATCCTCAAGGGTTTAATTTTAGACACAGTCAAAGCTTATGTTATATAAACATATAACCTAGAATTGTACAGAATGATACTGAGAATGTATTCAACTGCAACTGTGCTCTGATTACCTCAAAACCAGTTGGAATCTATTTATCTTTTCCTTTCATTAGTTTGATTGTACAGTCAGAAACTCAGTGGAAAAGTTGGGATCCTTTTATCAGTTCTGCCAAAGTTGACAATATCAAGGAAGCTGTGTCATCTTTTAAGTTCCACTGTGTCAACTTAGGGAGTAAGTTAGATAGTAGCAGACATAGAATTAGTCATTATTTCCATTAAAGATGTATTTGAACTACCTAAGTTTCATTTTAGAATTACATTAGGGGATTATAAGTTCCTGTACCACTGCACTGTGTTCCAGTAAAATTCTTTTCTGTAGTAATGTAGCACATTACAAAACATGTTACCAAAACAACTCTGTACAGGTGACCCCCACTGTACAGGGGGGAGTTACATTTCCAGAATAAGGTCTGTATTGTTATTTTCTGTAACGTGAAGCCACATCATCTGTTCTTGCACCAAGAAGTACAAGCTGAAAATAAAATACAAATTTACACATAAATTCTGTGAGAGCAAATTTTTATTCTGTATCTTAGATTGTTTGGTAGTGATTTGCGAATTTGTATATCTTCATTGCCAGGACTGCTGAAATGAGGGGGTTGCCTGTATTAAGTTTCTCCAAACCTGCATTGTAATGACCACTGCTGGTGAGATTGTAAGATAAGATATCTTTGTTAGTCACATGTACATTGAAACACCCAGTGAAATGCATCTTTTGAGTATTCTGGGGGCAGCCCGCAAGTGTCGCCACACTTCCGGTGCCAACATAGCATGCCTACAACTTCCTAACCCGAACTTCTTTGGAATGTGGGAGGAAACTGGAGCACCCGGAGGAAACCCATGCAGACACGGGGAGAACGTACAAACTCCTTACAGACAGCGGCGGGAATTGAACTGTAAAGCATTACGCTAACTGCTACGCTACCGTGCCTGTACCAGTCTTACGTTCAAGTAATCACTTCATGTGTGTGACTGTGTAGTGGGGCTCGGATGATCTGTTGTTGGTAGTTGCTACCTTCATTGTCAAGCATCATGTATTAAGTAGTATCAATAGATGTCTGGATCCAGGTGCACATCACTGAACAGCATGTGGCCGTGATAATCCTGTTTACTTTTCCATTGATAACATAAGGATTGGATGTTATAATCTACATTACTGAGCTACATCATAAATTGCTTTTTTTTGAAGAATTAGTAGAGCATTTACTTTTTCCGTACTGTCCCTCTGCTTAGCTGTGGTTATAGAAATCATGCCTGCACAGATCAAACTTTGTTTCATTAGTGATAAAATGTTTGTTTTTCCTTCTCAATAACAAACAGAGCCCGATAAGAATCTTAATTTAAACAGCATTTGCTCATTTGAATGTCGAAGCTTCCTTCAGGAATTAATGAAAACAGCCTGATTCCAAGGAAGCTATTGAAACATTCAACATAATCTGTCAGCTAGTCTTTAATGTTAAGGGACATATATATCAGAATTCAAGATGCTCTAATTGGCACAATTTGCTTTCAGTAGTGAAGAGATGGCAGTATTTCAAGCACCAAACCCTAATGGTGCCACTCAGCTGAGAAGTTTTTCCTGATAGATTCAGAATGCTTCTCAGCCCCAAACTCTTACTGAAGGTACTCAGCCAGGCTCCTGAAAGATCTGAAACATGGATGGTTAGAAACATATCTCAGTAAATTGTGCAAAATAGGCCTAATTCGATTAAGTGCCTGGTAAACACGTTGCCCAATACTTAAGTTGGCGTTAATTTTTATCCCTAAGAATTTCATTTACCAAAGGGCATGGAGAAAGTGTTAATGCAATCCTAGGAGTGGGCTGGAAATGGATAACATATGGTCTTATTCTGGATGCCAAGTTTACAATGCACACTTTTCAGTTAGTCCATAACTCATCTTGTCATTGTTCAGTATCAACAGTTGATTCAACTGAGGAAAGCAGCATTGAGCATCATCCAGGCGCAATGAATTAACTTAAAGCCATTATGAGTAAATATATAGAAAAGGTGTTCTTGTGATTAAGCTAAATGGTGTACTGCCACATTATTAATGTATCTTTCTTTGGCAGTAAATCACTTGAATTCTCTACCGCAGAGGGTTATGGAGGCTAGATCACTGGGAATACTTGAAGAGGAAGTAAATATTTTGTTTTGAAAGATTGAGGAATTGAGGGCTATGGGGAAATGGCACAGAAGAGGTGAGGCCAGCATAGATCAGCCATGACCAAATTGAATGACGGGCCAGTCTTGAGGGACTGAGTGCCTACACCTGCTCCTACTTTCTGATGTTCTTATGAATGATCTTCATCAGCAGTATTTAAGTTGATAGTTTACAGAAGTTCATTATGTTTGTTTATACAGAAGGCTCATGCAAGACCATATTTCAGTATTCACTTTGTTCAAACCTGTTTGCAGTTCTCTGTCTTTGAATTGCTCTGCTCAAGCTGCTGACTTATTGGCGGATGAAAAAAACTGAGATTGCTCTTCTAGCAGAGAAGGGTGAGGAGAGGTTTAACACAGGAGTTCAGGATCCAGAGAGGTTTGGATGGGATGGAAAGGGGGAGCTTATTTTCACTTGGAGATGATCAGTAACTGGAGAACATAGATTTAATGCAATTGTCAAAGAAACAGGAGAAATGCAGATACAGTTTGTTACACAGCAAATTGTTATATCCTTGAATTCACTGGAGGGTTGTGGAAAAGAGCAAAGGAATGGGACTGATTTGGTTGGGGCTAGCCCAGGAAAGGCCTTCTATTGTATAACTCAAGGGTTCGATGATAACGCTGCGGAGATCACAGACTGAGCAATTGCTTGCGTTATAGCGAGAAGAAATATGCAAATGAAGGAGCAGAGACTGTGACTTTCCTGAGAAGGAGCTTCCACCATTTCCCCATGTAACAGTTAAAAAGTTGGGGACTCCTACATGAAGTATTGCAAACATGTGGAAGTCTCAAACATCCTGTGAACTTCTTGCCAATATCATTTCGGCTATCCTCCAACATCAAGTGCAGCAGTGGAGTACTAATTAGTCCCCTGCTATTCTCCAGCTCTTATGCCTTGTGACATTCAAATTTTCAATAACTTTCCTTCAGAAAATTAAACATTGAACATAACCAACATCACATCCCTTTCCCATGCCATGGCTGATTGCATCTTGTACTGAGCACAATTTAGCAACCTGTGCAAATCACAAAGTGAGTACATTTAATCCATGCTGTCAACACCAACAATTTTGCTAATGGCCCTGATTCATGTGATCCCTAGGGAGGGCAATTTTAAATTCTCAATGCAATAAATTCGCTGTGGAATAATGAGTCAGGAATGCTGCAAGGAGGGACTAAGTATTCTAATTGGATCTCATTTTCCTTTCCAATTTGTTCACATTCAGCCGGTTTGCTCTATAATTCAGATAATTGAGCTCTTACAACACCCGGCTAATGGAAGCTGAGTGGCAACAGTTGAAATCTTTCCATGCTAATGCTTTACTGGATTTGTCAAGGTGAGCGATGAGCATATTGTAATGTAGTTTATTTACAGGTGTTAGTCCATTATTGAAAGGCACTTAGAGAAGTAAAATGAAAAAATTCAGAATAGAAGCTATTTTCAGTAATATTCATCTTTACTCTTCAGAGTACAATTTGTAGACCAGTTGTTTATTATCTTTAAAACTTTTCAAAGGTTAAAGTCAGTGCTATGAATTGTCGCTTAAACCTTTCTCTGGGAAAGGGTTTCACAGCCTGTATTGCAATACTTCTTTGTTTCATAATAAGGATTTATTCTTAATGTGCAGGCTCAGTAAGCAGTTAGGAAGGCAAGGTCTGTTAGCCTTTATTGTAACAGAATTTGAGTACTGGAGTGGAGATATTTAACTGAAATTACATAGGGCCCTGGTGTCAGTGCATCCACAATGTTGTGTATTAGTCTTGTCCCCCTACTTGAGGGAGATATACCTGCACTAGAGGGAGTCCACAAAGATTGACCAAATGAGGATTAATCAGAACTTCCTGTGCAACCATAAGAATTACTTGTCCTCCTCACTCCTCCCTTCTTACTGTCCAAAGACCCAATGTTTTTTCTATTGCATTTCTTAAAGTTAAAAAAAACAAGTTTCCTGCTTGTAGTTTGGCAGTGGGGATTAATGGCCTTGAAGTGCAGAGTCATAGAGTCGTACAGCATGGAAACAGGCCCTTCGGCCCAACTGGTCCATGCTGACAAAGATTCATTAGACCCATTTGCCTGCATTTGGCCCATTTCCTCTAAATCCTTCCTATCCATGTACCTTTTAAATGTTGTTAATGTACCTGCCTCAACTTCCTCTGGCAGAGAATCAGCATTGACTCAAAGAGCCATCTGGTTGCTGGCCCCTTTAATTACCAATTCCATTTCCAGTCTAATTTCTCTGCTCCTGCCCTCTTTCAGTGAAGCTGAAGCAGTCATACAGCACGTGTGTTAGTGTAATGGGTGGTTGATGGTCAGCCCATTGAGTCTGCGCTGACCATCAACCCATTTACACTAATCATTTTTTACTCTCCCCACCTTCTCATCGGCTTCCCCCAAATTCTACCACTCACATACATACAAGGGGCAATTTACAGTGGCCAATTAACCTGCCAACGCGCACACCTTTGGGATGTGGGGGAAACTGGAGCACCTGGAGAAAGCTACCAGTCACAGGAAGAATGTGCAAACTCCACACAGACAGCAGTGGAGGTCAGTGTTGGACCTGGTCTCTTGGCGCTGTGAAGCAGTGGCTCGACTAGCTGGACTGTGCGCTGCTCTTGAAGCAAAATTCTCCCGAGGGCACATGTTGACGTTAGAGGTTCAGCACTGAGTTCACACAATGATTCAACTGCTCCACCTTATTTTTTGCATGTGTCTCGTGACCATTTCCTTTTGCCTGGTTTGTCACCTATCCACTGTTGCCTTACACCCTATCATGGACATTTCTTTATTCCAGTGATACCCATCTATTAAATAATGAATAAAAAAAGAACTGTCCAGACTGAGTCCTGAAGGATCCATCTTCCAAAGTTAGTCTGCGTTAGGAGAACCAAGATGAGGGATAAACCTTAGAGACAAATGAGAGTGCAGATCCTGAAATCTGGAGATGCTGGAGGAACTCAGTGGGTCAGGCAGCATCTGTGAAGGGAAATAGACAGTCGCTATTTTTGGTCGAGACCCTTTATCTGGACTGAAAGATAGCAGGGAGTATAGAGAGATGAGGTCAAGGGGTAGAGCAAGAGCTGGCAGGCGATAGGTGGATCCAGGTGAGGAGGGGGGATAGGCAGACGGAGGAGAGGAGAGTGGAAATGGCGACCGAGGCTGGGAGGTGAGAGGTGGAGGCAACAAAGGGCTGCGGATGATGGAATCTGATAAGGAGGGAAGGTGGAGCATGGAACCAAGTAACGGAGGTGAGGAGGACGGTTGGGAACGGTAGGGGGAGTGGGACCCAGTGGGAGGAATGTGTGGGGCATGGGCAGATGAAGTGGGTGGACAACAGGAGAGAAGGGGAATGAAACAGGGCGATAGGGGGGCTGGGAGGGGTGGGGTGTGGGAGGAACTGGGTAGATCAAGAGGAGAGAGAAAAGGGACAGAGTGGGAGCAGGTTACCTGAAATTAGAGGATCTGCTGTTCATGCGTCGGGTTGTAGACTCCCCCAGGCAGAACATGAGCTACTGTTTCCCTGTTGAGTTCAGCTTTTAACTTCTCTATGGCGGACATCTCCGTCCATGACAGGACCTTTGGAACTGACCGTCACACAATTCTTGTTGTGTTGGCAATAAATGCTATACTTGCCATCAGCACCCAGATCCCTGAGAAGTATGATTTTTTAAAATTATGTTTGATTATATTAAAAGCCCTTGGTTTCAAAATATTTTTTATATTTTTTCTGTGTCTTACAAGCTGGTAGAAGTAATTTATCCATGTTTAACATGTTATAATAATGAACATCTCCACATTATCTTTTCTGAATCTTTGAACTTACATACAAGCCTTCACCTACAATAGTCATCTTAATTAAAGCTATGTTTCACTGTTATCAGTTTATTGAATCTTGCTGCATCAGCATGACTTTGACATTCTCCAGTGTAGGTTACCCAAATTTGCCTGCATTATGCTGACTACAGGCTAATCAATAGTTTATATAGATTAGCATCACCTTGTTTGACTCCTCCACTGTTCCTGAATTGCAGACTACTTGTCCGATAGATTGGTTGAAAGAATTGTTTTCCAACTAATTTCCTGAAGATCGAAGCCATTTTATTCAATCCTCTTCATTTCCCAGTAACAATTCCATCCCTATTCATGAGCACTCTGAAACTGAAGCAGACTGTTTGTAACCTTGGCGTTATATTTTGGATAAAACATCCATCCATGTTTCCATCTCTGCACTGTTGTCTCTTTCTGCCCCTGTCTCAGCTCATCTGTTGATCACCCATTACCTTCAGACTCGACTATTCCAAATCACCCCTAATCAGTCTTACTTGTTCTTCATAAACTTCAGGTCATCCAAATCTCTCACCTGTATCCACAGCAGCACCAAGCCCCATTCTCCTTAAGGAACACCTTGATTTAACATCCTCATCCTTGTTTTCAAATCTCCCCATGGCCTTGGCTCTCCCTATCTCTGTTTCCTGGAACATCAAGAAACAGCAGTCGACTTGATTGGCACCCCACCTTCTTCTCTAAATATTCATTCCCTCCACCACTGGGAAATGGTGACTGCAGTGTGTACCATCTTCCAAGAGCTACTGCGGCCTAGACTCTGACACCTTAAACCTCTCCCCTACACACACCTCCTTTAAGATGTCCCGAAGACTTAACTCTTTGATGAAGCCTTTGGCCACAACTCTTACTCTCTCACGTGGCTCGTTGTAGCCAACTGAAATAAATGCATTGCACTTCAGTAGAAAGCAACTTTAACTGGAAATTTCAGCGTGAAATCATCTGAGACATAAGTCCACACATAATTAGCCATAAGCCTGAGGCTCTGAAATCACTGGATCATCAGCTTATACAGTCTGAAAAATAGTTTTCTGAGTTTACCAAATCCCCAGAACACTTGTGAAGCCAACAAAATTTTAAGCTGAAATAAAAAAAACAGAAAATGTCAGCAATGCTCAGCGGGTCAGGCAGCATCTGTGGAGAAGTATTAATATTTTTGCTCAATGACATTTTGACAGAATTCAGAAAATGTTGCATAGAAGACGGTGAGGTGAAGAGAACGAAGGAATTTTAAGATGAATACTTCAGTATTCATGTTGGCACTTCCTGTATCATTGAAGCTATTTTTCTCCAAACAAAAAAGGAGACTTGTTTTTTGGAGATTTTCACAGGTACGGACAAAGAACAGAGCAACTTTACGCAGTCGTGAGGCTTCCAAAAGACACGAGGCATTGCAACCCTGGTACTTTAGGCACCAAAAGAAGTCATAAACCATTGAAAGATCAAAGGACTATTTGGCAGATTAAGTCATGATCACATGATTGAAGGGGTAGAATCAAAATCAGAATCAGATATATAAACCAATTCCAATAATTGTGTTACTGAGAATGAATCACAATGTTTGACTTTACTGAATTATTGTATTATTGTGTGGTTTTTCTGATTTGTCTCCATTATGGGGCAGAGGTCAGAACTCTGAATGGGCAAGAACTGTGAGGAACCATCTACAATGCTTGGTAATACTTCGGCTATCTTTTTGCGATCTTTTTCTATGCTAAGTGTGCTTTATGAACGGAAATGGCTGTCATGAATTTATCTTTGATCTGAAGGGATGGATTTAATCCTCTATTGCATACAGTAAATGACATAGTCATTGACTCATGTTGAATCCTGCTTTTGAAATTTGAATCCATTAATGTTAACATTTCACATTATGCTTTTAGCACATACAACAGAGAACTGATTTCTATCCATGCATTTTTATTTGCAAAATTGAGCATCTCAGGTGTTTTTATTCCAACAGTTTTGTCAATTTGACCTCTAACTTTTAAACATTGCAGACTTGCTATCCTGGTATATCCTCAACAATGCTAAAAAAAAATGCACCTGTTCATTCTTCTTATGTTTTAAACAGAATCAGAATCAGATTTATTATCGCTGACATGACGTGAAATGTATTGTTTTGCGGTAGCAGTGCAGTGCAAAGACATAAAAAACTATAAATTACAAAAAAAAATAAATAGTGCAAAAAAATGGAACAACGAGGTGGTGTTCATGGACCGTTCAGAAATCTAATGGCGAGGGAAAGAAGCTGTTCCTAAATCATTGAATGTGGGTCTTTAGGCTCCTATACCTCCTCCCCGATGGTAGTAACGAGAAGAGGGGGTGTCCCTTATAGTGAGGGTCCTTAATGGTGGACGTGCGCATGCTGGAGCTGGCTGAGTCTATTGCCCCCATTGCCACATAATGGACACAAATCAGAATAACCATACAATAACACAATAATTCAATAAAGTTAAACATTCTGATTCATTCTCAATAACACAAGTTATGAAAACAGGTGTAAAAATACTTGACGAGTAAACCCCACTCACTCCACTGAACAGCTCTGTGAATACAATGGCTCCAATAAGTACTTTTATCTCAAAATAAGCCTCATGCTGTCAAGAAGTCTTTGCGATGACAGATGCCTTGCAATAGCTAGTGAGATGTGTGAGGGAGCTGAATTTAGTGGAAGTTCAATCACTAATGTAACTGCTTAGTATCTGTTAATTCCTCTATATTATCAGGGGGAGAAACCTAACAATGAGGTGGCACCTTATTGCACCTGTCTCTTTACAGTGAGTTACTTTAAGGGCAATTCTCCCGACCTAAAGCAGTCACAAAGTCACCACCTCTTCATGGGATGCCTGAAATCTACTATAATTGGCACCTTTGAGGAGATACTTGGTTTAGCTGATGAGAGTATCCTGGACTAATTGGACTAATCAGGAGACCAGAATCAGAATCAGATTTATTACTACCGATTTAGATGATGTGAAATTTGTTGTTTTGCCGTAGCAGTACAGTGCAAAGACATAAAATTACTATAAATTAAAAAATAAATAAATATTGCGAGAAAAAGGAATAATGAGGTAGTGGTCATGGGTTCATGGACCATTCAGAAACGTGATGGCAGAGGGGAAGCATCTGGATCATTGAGTGTGGGTCTTCAGGCTCCTGTACCTCCTCCCTGATGGTAGTAGCGAGAAGAGGGCATATCCTGGGTGGTGAAGGTCCTTAGTGATGGATGCTGCCTTCTTGAGGCACCACCTCTTGAGGCTGTCCTCGATGGCGGGGAGGGTTGTGCCCGTGATGGAGCTGCCTGAGCCTACAACCCTCTGCAGCCTCTTCCGATCCTGTTCATTGGAGTGTAACGGAAATTTTTAAAAAATTCGTTCCTTATTCGTTCCTGATTCAGCAGCAAGAGGTGTTCACAAACAAAGGGGGCACTGTACACGTGTTAAAAGTCATAGAAACTACTTTATTAGAGTTATAGAAAGAATAACATACAGGAAGAAAGAAGAATACTTAACAAAATACAGAAGGAAGCAAAATAATACTTATCAACCAATCAATGAACCGATCTATGTAGTGCCAGAGGGAACCTCAGGTGTCCAACAACCTTGTCTACAGCATTCTCTCTGTCCGTTAACACCGATTGCTACCCAGCCTAAGGCAAGGTTCCAATTTGCACAAAAAAGTTGCCCTTTTTTATACCCTTCAAAACCGAGCATAATTCCTACCTCAGTATTTTTCCATTCTGTCGTGGTACCAGTCTGTACTCCCTTATCTCTTGTGACCTTTGGCCTAGGCACATATCTTAAAGACAGAGACAGCACGTTCGGAGGAAGACATGTTTGTCATCCTGCTCTGCTCTCAAGGCCGTGCATCAATACTCCTGTACGTTCTCAAAACATTCCCACATTCCAAGCTGACACCATTTTGATTTACTACCACCATTTTGTGTTACACACTTTTGCACAGCCCAAGGAGGAATCAAATATGACCTCTGTAACATTGAACCCTTTCCTTATATGAAGCCTCCGTACCAGGCGGTGATGCACCCAGTCAGAATGCTCTCCACCGTACATCTATAGAAATTTGTAGGAGTCTTTGGTGACGTACCGATACTGGGAGGTGGTTAATACTGGGAGGTGGTGAAGTGTTCCAAGGAATCCCTTACATGGGCAGGCTAGCCGACCTAGAAAACTCCTCCTCCCTCCAACTACTTGTGTCATCAAGAGGCATATCGGAACTACCTTCTACATACTCCTTCAAACACCATTCCTCTAGCATTCTCCCTGTATTCCTTGACCCCTCTTACTTAAGAACAATATCCAACTCCTTCTTGAATATATTTAAAAATTTGGCTCTTACAGAATCACTACTCTTTGGAAGAAGAAATCTATCCTCATCTCGGCATAAAATGGCTTACCTCATATTCTTACGCTGTGTCCACCAGTCCTGAACTCCCCAGCCACTGGGAACATCCTGCGCCTAGTAGCAGGACCTATTATTGTTCAAAACCAATGTCTCATATACTAGAATAAGCAAAGGAGAACGAAAGATAAGCTATGAGAAGATTTAAAGTCAGAGCACTAATTAGGGAGGGAGTTCCAGAGGGAAGTGCTGAAATGCACAGATGTTCTGCTGGCATTAGTGGAGGAGAAAAAAAGCAAAGCAGGCTGGCCAGCAGTGGATGAAAGGACTTTGCCTTTCAAATCTCAAAGACGAAGACCATATTATTTTTCAGAAAAATAATATGATTGTTCAATTAAGGAAACAAAACGGAACTTATGGATTCAGCTCCTGGGAAATCAGAGCTTGCATCTGTACCGTAATTAGTGGCCAAAGAGTCAGAAAGAGATGCAGAGAGGAAGAAAATAAAAACGCCTCAAAGATGCAGATGGGGGAATGGATGTAATGGGCGATTAGGCAAAACCATTTGTCTTCAAGGACTTGGATTCAAAACCATCTCTGATTATAAAGCTTCTGCAGCCAATGTTCCTGAGTTCACTGGGAAAATCTCCAACTGAAGTTTGCTCTGCAGAATAATATTGGGTTCAGTTACAAGGGAACTGGGCTGCACCTTGCGGTTCCTCTGGGCAAGCAACGTCCCCTCAAGGCTCACCTGCCACAGCCCTTTCCAAGCAGCAGAAATAATCAAAATATATTTTTAAAAATTAAATTATTCATAAAAATATCAAAAGTATAAATTCATGTAATTAATGTATGTAAGATACTAATGTTTCAAACTAGTGGCACGGGTTGTCCCCGAGTAATGAACAAGTTCCACTGTTACAAACGTCCAAAAGTCGATTTTGTCCATAAGTCGGTAAATACACTAAAATCACTCTAAAGGTAGCCATACCTCCACAGTATTGTTATGAATGGCATCAAATCATGTAAGACTGATAAGAAAAAGCAATTAGTAAAAGTGGAGAGAGAAAATGGTTCTGTCATTCACAGGAACAACACATGTCTGTATGTCAGACTTTTGAATTTAATAAAATTATGAGAGCTCATTCGTATGCAGGGGTGTCCGTAAGTCGGGTGGCCGTAACCCGGGGAGGGCCTGTATTACTTAAAATAAGATTAAAATAAAGAAGTTTTTTTCAAAGGTAGATGGTGCCCCACTCAAGTGTATCAGATCAGCTGGTGTAAAGCTGAGGACTCTCAGGACAGCTCAGTCAGGAATTGCTACATGTTCCACCATCAGAACTTCAGCACGTTCCATGCTTCAGTGTACTGCAGTGAGATGGTGGGACTGTGTGACCCCAGTGGTGGGAGTCAGACTTGCACAAAGGAAGGTGATTATGGTTGTCAGCATGTGACTGGAGGAGTTCTTCAGGGGAGTGTCTTAGGCGCAACCACCTTCATCTGTTTCTTCTATAACCTCCCTTCCATCAGTTTGGAAGTGGGGATGTTTGCTGACAATTGCACAATTTTCAATTCCATTCACAACTCATGAGCCAATGAGGCAGCCCACACTTGCATGCAGCGAGACCTAGACAACGTTTAGAAATGGGCTGACAGTGGCAAGTAACATTTGCACCACAGAAGTTGGAGCTGATGATCATCGTCAACAGGAGAGAGTCCAACAACCTACTCTTGACGTTCAGTTGCCGAGTTCCCCATCAACATCCAGGGTCACCATCGACCAGAAATCCTGGACCTGCTGCACAAATACTGTAGCTCCACGATCAGGTCAGAGACTGGGTATCTTTCAATGAGTGATCCACCTCCTGATACTCAAAGCCTTTCCACCATCCACAAGGGACAAGTCAGGAGGTCCATTTGTCTGGCTGAGTGCAACCTTCAAGAAGCTCAACACCATTCAGGACAAAGTAACCTACTTGAATAGCATCCCCTCCACCAGCCGAATCATTAATTCCCTCCACATGTCCCATCTACAATATGCACACTGCTTCACAAGATACTACAAAAGCATCTCCCAACCTGCCACCTCAATGGCCCAGGGCAGCAGGCATATGGGAACAAAACCACATTTAGATTCATTTCCAAGTCACACACCATCCTGTCTTGGGACTACATCGTTGGTAGCTGGATCAAATTCCTTCCTCGGCACTGCGGGAGTATTTTCACCAGAAGAACTGCAATCCCTGACTCTCCTCCCACTGAGAGACAACTTGACCCTCTGTGGCAATTTGGAGGTAGGGCAGGCATGGTAATGTAGCAGTTAGTGTAACGCTATTACAGCGCCAGCGACCCGGGTTCAATTCCGGTCACTGCCTGTAAGGAGTTTGTACGTTCTCCCTGTGTGTCTGCATGGGTTTCCTCTGGGTGCTCTGGTTTCCTCCCACATTCCAAAGAAGTACAGGTTAGGAAGTTGTGGGCATGCTATGCTGGTGCCAGAAGTGTGGCGACACCTACGGGCTGCCCCCAGAACACTCAATGCAAGAAAGATGCATTTCACTGTGTGTTTCGATGTACATGTGGCTAATAAAGATATCTTAATCTTAAATATTTGAAAGATCAAGGAATTGAGTATTCTGGGGAACTGGCACAGAAGAGTAGAACCCAGTATAGATCAGCCATGATTATATTGAATAGTGGGGTAGGTTTAAAGGGCTTGGTGGATGACTCCTGCTCCTATGTTCTTGTGTTCTCCCCTTGCTTCTTTGACCTTGTACAGCGGCATGGATCCAACCATGCTGAAGCTGGGTGACAAAGGGTAGCAAGGCCCCAGTGGTGATTGGACATCAACCGACCTTCCACCCTAGTACACCCGATAACATTCAACTGGAGGTAGAACTGAGTCTCCTGTCAATGTCTCTGAGGGTCTGTGAGAGATTTAGATGGCTGATATTCAGAGACATTTAAAAAACATTGGATTTGGTATTGCTTTATTATTGTCACTTGTACCGAGGTACAGTGAAAACCTTGTCTTGCATACCGTTTGTACAGATCAAATATTTTACTTGATTTAAATAATTTTCAAACTATTAAAAACAGAATTTTATTAAAAACACTAAATAAAGTAAAATAAGTTAAACAAAAAAGCAGACCTGTCTTTTCCTAATCTCTGGGTTGGGCCTCCACATTCAAATGAATGATAGAACCGAGAACATATAACAGTCCAGCACAGGAACAGGCCCTTTGGCCCACGATGGTGTGCTGAACTAATTAAATGGGTAATTAATTGCCTAACTAAACTAATCCCTTCTGCCTACACAAGCTTCATATCCCTTCATTCTCTGCACATTCATGTGCCTATCTAAGAGCCTCTTAAATGCCACTGTTGTATTTGCCTCCATCACCATCCCGGCAGCGCATTCCAGTGTAAAAAATCTTGCCTCCTTTGAACTTACCCCTCTCACCTTAATAGTATTAGACATTTTGACCCTGAGGAAAGGATACCAGCTGTTTAATCTATCTATGACTCTCATAATTTTATAAACTTCTATCACATCTCCCCTCAGCCTCTGCTGCTCCAGAGAAAACAACTCAGGTTTGTCTAAGCCCTCCTTATAGCACCTGCCCTCTAATCCAGGCAGCATCCTGGTAAACCTCTTCTGCACCCTCTCCAAAGCCTCCACATCCTTCCTGTAATGGGGTGACCAGAATTGAATGGAATACTCCAGATGTGGCCTAATCAGAGTTTTACAAAGCTGCGAGATAATGATTAGAATGATCTTTCCAGTCCTGAAATTTCACTGATGGATTCCTCGGTGTAATGCTGGGGAACTGGGACATTCCAGCACTGTTGCCGGACTTCACAGGAAGTTGACTGACGGAGCAGAATTATTGGTGTGTTGCAGTCTGCCACTGAGCTGATCCTGGTTGTATGTGTTGGCCATATTTACTGGGTTCCCTTCAGAACCCTGGCTCATCACTGGATTTATTTTATTAGCGAAGTGAATTGGTTGAGTTGGCCACTGTATTTATGAGGTTAATGGTGAAGTGGCGTAAATCAGCTACCAGTTCATGATTCTGTAAATCTTACTAAATTGCTCGATGACCTAACTTCAAACCCAAAGTTGAGTTTATTGTCATGTGCACAAGCACATGTGTTCATTGGTGCAATGATAAACTTACTTGCAGCAGCATTGCAGGCACATAGCATCAGATAAGCTGCATTCACAAGAAAAATATAAATTAAACATATATTTTTACAAGAAGGAACACACTTAGAACAAAAAAAAACAAAGTCCACTTTAGTGCAAGGTGATTAAAGTGGTCATACTGTTGCTAAACTGCAGTGATTAGGGTTGTGCCGGTTGGTTCAAGAACTGAATGGTTGAAGGGAAGCAGCTGTTCTTGAACCTGGTGGTGTGGGACTTCAGGCTTCTGTACCTCCTGCCTGATGGTAGCTGCGAGAAGATGGCATGGCCCGGATGGTGGGGATCTTTGACGATGGATGTTGCCTATGTGTCCCCTATATGACAGGAGTGACAGGAGGATGGATCTATATACCAATGGCAGTGAGGGTATTAAACTCATCCCAGCAAATTCTGCACTAATAGTTACTCACCTGATAATCACAGAGAAAATGACAGTAGAACTTGTTCTGATCTGGGAAGAAGTTTGACTAGTTGTGCATTATTGCAGCAGGAAACAATGCTTTTCAACAGAATTAGAAGCATGTCATGGAGTTTGTGTCATATGTAAAAGAAATATGTATGAGGCCGAGACACTATCATCTTGAGACACATTGAAGCAATTCACAAAATGACAACAGATGGTTTAACAAGCTGGTAATTGGCAAGTACCTTAGTTTAGCAAACTGTTCATTCTAAAGAGTTTGAAAATGATTCTGTTCCCTTCTTTGAAACAAACTCTGCACATTTCTAAAGAAAGCTTTCACCAATTTTCAAGGATATTAAGAGCTGTCAGGAGTAACTTCACAGGTAGAAGGCTGTAAATCTTTGCAGCTCTCAACCCAGTGAATGGTAAATTGGGCATGTTAAAGGCTGTGACTGACTCTGGAACATGGAGGGGCTAAAGAGACACCATGATCCAGTGGAAAAGTGAACTTAAACCCAAGATCAACCATGATCTTATCTAATGGCAGAGCAGGCTTAAAAGGCTGTGTGGCCAATTCCTACTTCTACTTTCTCAAACTTTTATGGTCTTAATTAACTTTGAAACACTTGGATGATGTTCTAAAGATGCAAAACTATTATGAGTAACTTGACCTTAGCGGCACATTAAACCATAGACTGATTCGTGCACCTGCTTTTTACAAAACAAGGTAGTCTCCGATGTATCATAAGATCCACCGCAACAGAACTATGAGACAAATTGTAAAAATTAAAGCATATTACCATCGATTTTATGATACCCCACAAAATCGAATATAATACGGACATCTGTGCAATCAATATTTAGTTTGCTACAAAATATTAATCTTCTTTACATGCATTCCCATACGAGATAGTTTAAACCACTTATGACTTAAGTATTGCTCCACTTAGTATTAGGAAATCAATAGTTCATTATCTGCAGTGAAAATTATTCAGCTACATTTTGAACATCTTTTGTCAACAAACTCTTAATCCATAACTCAAATTCTAACTCATTGAAAAAATCTTTTGTTCCAAATAACAATGGTACTGCCATTTTAACTTGACATTAATGTGAAGTGCAATTAGCTCCAGTTATCCTAGTCGATGAAAGACACTTGGACAGGAGCTATTGTTCTAGGCTTGCAATACATCAGAGGAAATATCATCAAGGTTATTAATCTGAAAATGTAACTTTGGCTCATGGAACAATTCCAGAAACTTCTGTTTGTATTTCAGCTTGCTACCATGTGCAGTATTTTGTTCAACAACGTATCGTTAGTTCTAAAGCACTTCAGCATCTCCAAACGTAAATATGAGATATGCATTGAGTTCAGAATTGTCTTCCCTTGTCACATCAATGGAAATATCTTCTGTACCATTTGTTTAATTGGATAACTTCAGGAGGTTTGCTGTGAATTTCAAGGATAATTCAATATTTGTGTCTTTTCGTGCACAGCTTTGCCAATGATGAGTGTCTGTTGTAACATTCCACATGACAGACTTTGATTCCTCTTTCCATCAACTCATTCACCAGTTTTAACACCATGCACATTGAAACCTCGCCTTCTGTCTTTAAATGAGGTGTAAGACGTTCTGATTCTTGGGCCTTGATTAAATTCCATTGCCTGACTTCATTTCCATATCACTTTTTCAAGTAATTAGATTCTAAATAATTATTTTGGATTTGAAGACACTAAAACATCCCATTATGATTAATAATCAAGGGCTCTAGCTCAGGAAGACACCTCAATCAGCATGGGTGAGTTGGGCTCAGGTACCTCTTTCCGTGCTGTATAATTCTATGACTCTATGGTGATGAATAGGGAGGATCTTAAACCAACTTTATTTCTCTTGAAATAACATGGTCATCAATCTAATGGGGCTGATGACTGACAGATCCCTGGCCCTGATGGTCTGTATCCTGGGTCCTTAGAGGGAATGTCTGCAGAGACATTGAATGTGAATGTGGAGCAGTTCCAGAGGATTGGAAAACTGCCAATATTTAAGAAAGAAGGAATATGGAAAACCCTAGGCCGGTTAGCCTAACATCTGTCATTGGGAAGACACTGGAATCCATTATTATGAAGGTAACAGCAGACATTTAGAAAATCATACGGCAATCAACAAGAGTCAACATGCTTTTATGAAAGGGAAATCATGTTGACAGATTTGCTGGAGGCCTTTAGAGTTGGAGAGTCATAGAGCACAGAAGCATGCCCTTTGACCCACCATGTCCACACCGGCCATCGAATCCCTATTTTCCAGCACACAACCATTGCTTTTCATGCCATGGCATTTCAAGTGCTCATCTCAATCCTTCTGAACTGGCATGAGAGTACCTGCACCATCCTCTCAGACAAAGCATTCCAGTCACGGAGGCAGCTGTCTGTTCCCCTCACTGTTAAGTTTTCCTACCGCTGAACAGTGAAGAAGGTTATCTAAGATTGCAGCAGGATCTTGATCGACAGGGCCAGTGGGCTGAGGAATGGCAGATGAAGTTTAATTCAAATAAATGCGAGGTGTAAGACAAACCAAGGCGGGACTTACACAGTAAATGTTAGGGCCCTGTGGAGTGTTGTACAACAGAGGTACCAAGGGGTACATAGTTCCTTGAAGATGGTGACACAAGTAGACAGGGTGGTGAAGAACGCATTTGGCATGCTTGCCTTTATTGGTCAGAATATTGAATACAGGAGATGGGACATCATGCTACAACTGTGCAAGATGTTGGCAAGGCTACATTTGGAGTACTGCACACAGTTCTGGTTACCCTGCTATAGGAAGGATGTCATTAAACTGGAGAGGGTGCAAAAAAGATTTATGAGGATGTTACCGGAGTTGAAAGGCTTGTGTTATAAGGAGAGGCTGGACAGGCTGGGACCTTTTCTCTGAAGAGTAGGAGGCCGAGGGGTGGCCTTATAGAGGCTTATAAAACCATGAGGGGTGCAGATAAAGTGAATAGTTAAAGTCTTTTCTCCGGGGTAGTGGAGTCCAAAACGAGAGGGGAAAGGTTTGAAATGAGAGGGGAAAGATTTAAAAGGGACCTGAGGAGCAACCTTTTCACACAGAGGGTGGTAGGTATATGGAACGAGCTGCCAGAGGAAGTGGTAGAGGCAGGTACAACAACAACAACATTTAGAAGGCATTCGGATTGGTACAGGGATAGGAAAGGTTAGGAGGAGTATGGGCCAAATGGGACTAGCTCTGTTAGGCACAGACAAGTTGGGCCAAAGGGCCTATCTCAGTGCTGTATAGCTCCATGGCTCGATCCTTCTCCTTGAGCAGCTGAGCCACTCAGGAGAGGTGAGGCGATCTTGACTCAGGATGGACTCCTCAGAGAACCATTTAGCTCTACTATTTTAAAACATGAAACAATGGTGTTTGAGTTTTTGCACCTGAATACTTGCCTGCTTCCCTTCCACTGCCTGGCGGCCACTCATTCCTCCTCTGACTCCCTTCCTTCAGCTGTGGAATGTACCTGAAAAAAAGCAATGTTACTCTCAACCTAACAAGAATGCAACAAACAGGGTGAAACAAGAAAACTAGCAGGTGTGGATGTCCTGATAAAGTATCACATAAAAGGTTTCTGCAAAGATAAAAATGCAAGTTAGCATGATGTGTGTGATGCTAATGACAGAAAATTGAGTCAGGATTAATGGGTCATTTTTGGGTTGGCACCAATAACTTGCGGGGTGCTGCAGAGACCATTGCTGAGTCCACAACTACTTACAATCTATATTAATTACTTGGTTGAAGGGATCAGGCGTCCTACTGGGAGCCAAATCTGCTGATTGTACAATGATAGGTGGATTAGCAAGTTGTGAGCAGGACACAAAAAGTCTGCAAAGGTATATAGATAGGATAAGAGAGAGGGAAAGAGGTTGGCAAGGCAGAATATTGGTATTGGTTTATTATTGTCACTTGTACCGACGTACATTGAAAAATTTGTCTTGCATACCAATCGTACAGGTCAATTCATTACACAGTGCAATTACATTGAGGTAGTACAAGTAAAAACAATAACAGTACAGAGTGAAGTGTCACAGCATGTTGTAAATGTGAGGCTATCCACTTTGGAAGGAAGAATTAAATTATTATTCAAATGTAGGGAGTCTACAAAACTTTGCAGTAAATATTGAGCCCCCGGCATGAGAAACAAAAAGTTAGCATGCAAGTACAGCAGGTAATTTGGAAGGTTGGAAGAATGTTGGCCTTTATTGTTAGGGGTGTGGGAGTATAGAAGTAGGAAGGGTTTGATGCAACTTTACACAGTACTGGTGAAACCACACCATGCAATGATAGAACTGCTACCTCACAGCTCCAGTGACCTGACCTCCTGTGGTCTGTGCAGAGTTTGCGTGTTCTCCCTGTGAGCAAGTGGGTTTCCTCCAGGTGCTCCGGTTTCCTCCCACATCCCAAAGATGTGTGGGTTAGTGGGTTAATTGGCCATCGTAAATTGCTCCGAGTTTGTAGATTTGTGGTAGAATCTAGGGCGAGTTAATGGGAGTCAGGAGAACAAAACAGGATTAGTGTATGATGAATGTAAATAGGTTAGCATGCACTCAATGGGCCCAAGGGCCTGTTCCAATGTTCTATCTCTCTATAACTCGACAAGAATTTTGGTTTCAGTATGTAAGCAATGGTATACTTGAATTTGAGGCAGTTAAGAGAAGGTTCACTGTGTTGAAGTTTCCAAGGATGAAAGCGTCAATGTGTATGGAAAGGTTGAGCAGATTGAGACTATGCCCATTGCAATTTAGAAGAACGAGAGGTGCTCCTACTGAAACAGACACAACTCCGAGGAGGAATTGACAGGGTGGATGCTGAGAAGGTATCTCCCCTTGTGGAATATCCAGATCTACAAGGCATAATTTCAGAATAAGGGATTGTAATTTATGACAAAGATGAGGAGAAATTTCTTCCCTCAGGGACTGACAAATCTTTGGAGTTCTTTATCCCAAATATCCATGGAGGAGGGGAGTCATTCTGGGGTCAGAGAGTTATCCAGTCACCGGCAACTAAAACAAAATGTTCAATCTAAATTCTTTGGAGTTTAGAAGAATGAGGGGTGAACTTATTGAAGCTCCTTAGGGGTCACGACAGGGTAGATGTTTCCATGAGTGGGAGAATCTCAATTAAGAGGACATATTACCAAATTAGGGTGAGGTGTATAGAAAGTTCTTGCAGTGGATGGTGAATCTCTAGAATTCTCTATCCTAGTGGGTTGTGGAGGTTTGGGGATATTTAAGAAGTAAGTACATACATTAGAGAAACAAAGGACTGCAGATGCTGAAATCTAGATGAAAAACATGATGATGCTGGAGGAACTCAGCAGGCCAGGCAGCATCCGTGGAGAGAAGCAGGCAGTCAATATTTCGGGTCAGGACCCTTCTTCTGGACTGAAGATAGGAAAAGGGGAAGCCCAATATATAGGAGGGAAAAGCAGAGCAGTGATAGGTGGACGAAAGAGGGGAGGCAGGGTGGGCACAGGGTGGTGATAGGTAGAGGCAGGTAAGAGATAGTGATGGGCAGGTGCGGGGGAGGTGGGGAGAGCAGATCCACTGGGGGATGGGTCAAAGGTAAGGGGAAAAAGGGGCTGGAGAAAAGAGAGATAGGCTAGGAAGGGGAAGAAAAGAAGAGGCGTGGTTGGGGGGTTTGGGGAGAGGGGTGTGGGGATTACTTAAAGTCAGAGAATTCAATGTTCATGCCATTAGGCTGCAAGGTTCCCAGATGGAAAATGAGGTGCTGTTCCTCCAGTTTGCGCTTGGAATTCTCCTGGCAGTGGACTGACATATCAGTGATAGTGTGAGAGAGGGATACATTTTTGAAAGATTGGGGAAATGAGGTCTATGGGGAACGGACACAGAGCAGGAGCTGAGCCCTGATGGGCTGAGTGGCCTACTTTGCTCCTATTTTCTTATGTCCTTATATTCTCGTTTCTTCTTTGACCTCCTTTGGTTTTTGACTATCCACAAAAACTGAATTTATCAAGACAGAAACAAGCAGGTCTTCGAAAAGTCTGGATTCATCCTCACAGTCTTTGGAAATGCTAAATAGTCAGACCTCTGTTGAGCTGAAAACTTAAGCAGAATTTCAAAATGCAAGCAAGTGCACAGCTACATCAATCAAAATCCCGCTGGGTTTCAAGGCTTGGTTTATTTACAGGACTGTATTTCATCAGAAGCAATAATGCAGTTAACTGAGGTTACCACACAAACAACGAGAGCACAATTCAAAGGAAGGTGGGAGGTGGTGACGAAGTCTTGCACTTTGTATTTTCGCACCTGAAATGTCCAAAGTTAAAGTTAAGTTTATTGTCATATGCACAAGTACATTTATGCACAGAAAAACTTACTTGCAGCAACGAAAAACTTACTTGCAGCAGCACCACAGGCACATAGCATTAGAGACAAAACAGTCACAAGAAAAACATAAATTATACAAGAAAAAACACAATTAAGAACAAAAAAAAAGTCCATTGTCGTGAAAAGTGGTCAAAGAGGTCATAATGTTGCTATAACTGAGGTAGTGATTAGGGTTGTGCCGGTTGGTTCAAGAACTGAATGGTTGAAGGGAAGTAGCGGTTCTTGAACCTGGTGGTGTGGGACTTCAGGCTTCTGTACCTCCTGCCCGATGGTAGCTGCGAGAAGATGGCATGGCCCGGATGGTGGGGATCTTTGATGATGGTCCGACCCTTGTATGTTTGACAACTGAAATGTAATTTCATTTTAATGCAGAGGAATTGCCTCCTTAAAACTGTGACTGTACAACATGTTCAGGTTGTATTGAAGAGCTGATGAAGATTCCAGACAGATAAAGCAGGGGAAAGTGGGCGAATTTGTCTTTGCTTGAGGCAAGAAAGGAAGATGCCACACTTAGTGTTGTATCAAAGGGGAAGATAAGATAAGGTTTCTTTATTAGTCACATGTACATCGAAACACACAGTGAAATGCATCGTTTGCTTTGAGTGTTGTGGGGGCAGCCCGCAAGTGTCGCCACGCTTCTGGCGCCAACATAACATGCCCACAACTTCCTAACTCGTACGTCTTTGGAATGTGGGAGGAAACCCACGCAGACACGGGGAGAACGTACAAACTCCTTACAGACAGTGGCCAGAATCGAACCCAGGTCGCTGGCGCTGTAATAGCGTTACGCTAACCGTGACACTTCCGTGCCTGCCCTGATGCAATTCCAGCTGATGACAACTGGTGGGATTTTAACCTTAGATGTTAGACCCCTCAGTCATGAGGCTACAGCAATCGGGAAGGGTGACTGTCAGTCACCAGCAGTTGGACTGTTTTTGGATTGACTCTCAAGATGGCCGTGAGTACACAGAGCTCAGCTTGTGGCTTAAAAGGCTGGGTGGTGAGGGGGAGAGGAGGCGTAGGGGGAGGGAGAGAGGGACAGAGGGAGAGGTAATTGGTTTATTATTGTCACATGTACCAAGGTACAGTGAAAAACTTTGTTTTGCATGCCGTCCACACAGATCATTCTGAACAATAGTCCACTGAGGCAGTACAAAAGGAAAAGCAATAACAGAATGCAGAATATTGTGTTACAGTTACAGAGAAAGTGCAGTGCAGGCAGACAATAGAGTGCAAGGACCACGATGAGGTAGATTGAGAGATCAAGAGATCATCTTTATTGTACAAGAGGTCCGGAGGGAGAAGGTATTGTCACATCAGCTGTTAATTGAAGATTACTATAATCCTTCCTTCTCAAATAAGGGTATAACACCACAGAATAAGGAATTGTGGACTGCTATCATTTGTTAACTCCATAGGTTGTGCTCTTGCCTGACTAGTGATAGTTCAGTCACCATCTTGTTGTAAACGTCAGAATCACCAGCCCTACACCTCGCTTTACAAAGAAGTTTTCAGATTGTTTATTTAATCTGTTTACTTAGTTGCCTCAAGAATGAGTCTGTTAGTCTGGCAGAAAGGTCATACATCAGAGATCTGTGCTGAGTTTACTGCTTCTTGTATTTTGTTTAACGCATAAGATATGTTGATTTTTTCTTGTTGAAGTTTGTGTTGTCAAGAGACAGAATGAAATGACAGTTCTATTCAAGTAAACTCCCAATTACATTGTAAAAGCTTTCATCCCAAGGAATACTTTGAACACATTTCCTGACCTTAAGCAATCCATTACATTTGAGGAATATTTCATGAGGTGATCTGGTCTGCATTGTTGGTAAATATTATTCTTTTCTTTTCCTACTGCGTTTTGAATCCAACTCTGTCCATTAGAAGTAAACCCTACCTTCTCTGACAACAATAATCATTATGAATATTTTGGATATTAATCCATACCACTTTTCCTGGTGTAAAATTCTCCCCAGGAGTAAGACCAGGTCACCAACTCATTGGGTGAACTTCTTGTCTTCTAAGTAAGAAGATGACAAAATTGAAAGAAAAAAGGTTTCAATAAATATTGAAAATAGTTGGTCTGTAGTTTTTAACTTAATGGTTTAGTTGCAAACATCAGGTTTTCAACAAAGAAGTCTAAACAGCCTGTGGTTATTTCTGGCAGCTTGGCTGACACTGTGGAGTTCACAATTTTTAATCAAGCAGCTCTGTGTAAAATCTGATTGAAGGGCTGACAATTGAGTTTCTCATGAATCATGCATAACCCCCAGACATGTATACTGTAAACTTGTTCAGCTGTAAACCCACTAATAAGGATGAGTCAAGATTTGAAGGCAGAAGATATGTGTGTGTGGTATATCATTTGTCTAGCTTCACAGATGGATAAAAACTGATTCACATTTATGAGTATTTGCAATCAGCGAGATAGGAACACACACAAATCATCCCTCCTGAAATAGGCATTCAAGTGTTTTGAGAATTTGATCACAGAGGCAGTGAGCAATCCTTCAATTGTAGGGCAGGGACCTCTCCAGCGTATCATTGATAAAGGTTGTTTCCTGATCACTGACAGCAAGCAAGAGGCATAGTTACCACTGGTCTTTAACACTGAACACTCATAGGTGCAGCAAACACACGCACGCACGCACGCACGCGCACACACACACACACACACGCACGCACACACACACGCAGATGTACAGAAGTACACACACATGCGCCCATTCACAAATACACACGCAAACTGACATACAAAACACATATACAACATCCAACAATACAGCACAGGAACAGGCCCTCTGGCCCACGATGCCTGTGCCGGATATGATGCCAAATTAAACTAATCCCTTCTGCCTGCACGTGATCCACATCCCTCCATTCCCTGCGTATTCATGTGCCTATCTAAAAGCCTCTTGAATGCCAAAAGCCTGAAAACACACACCACTAGGCTCAAGGACGGCTTCTATCCCGCTGTTATAAAACTCTTGAATGGACCTCTTGTATGATAAAGATGAATCTACCTTGTCAGGGCCCTTGCACTTCACTTGTCTATTGTCTTTACTGTCCAGGATTATCAATGCATGTTTGAATGCTGCAGCCTATCTATGGGTGTGGACATAATGTAATACTGTAGGACAGGAGGTTTTCCTGGTCTTGTCAGGTTTGTCACAATAAGACTGACAGAAAGCTGTGCTTGAAAATTCAGTACAAATGTAAATGAAGTTTCTGCCTCGCAAATAAACCACATCCTTTCTTCTTGCATAAAACTAATGACTTAATGCGTCTGGCATTACAGGCAGCACCAATGGGAGCTTTGTGCAAGTGTATATGGCCCTCACTCATGTAGAAGCTGGCTTTCACAGTGCTTCACAGCGCTTGTGAGGCCTGTTTCAATGTTACGCAGAGACCAGCTGAGCTGGGGTCAGCTGTGGACCCTGTTGCTGGGAACCTGAGTCTCCCTTCAGATTTCATCCTCCCAGTTTGGCAATACTCACCCACCATACCTGATTACTTAGCAGCCAACTCTGCCACCCCTCACCTCCCCTCCCCTCCACCGGTGCTCCCTTACAATTCCAACTGGTTGTACCTCCTCCCCCAGTTTTTTTGTACTGGTAAAGAACTGCTCTCCATGAGTCAGGAAGTAAGGAAACAGAATCAACTCCTTGAATTAATTTTGTTCTACTCTGTGTTCAGTAATTGGAACAAAAATGCTGAATACATTCGGCAGATCAAGTGATATATATGGAGAGAGTAAAACAGAGTCCATGGTCCAGAAATTCGTCTCTGCAAAACCAAATTAAAAGGTGTTATGAAGTTAAAAATTGAGTGAATGCAGCTTTGGGAATTTCTGGGTGTTTGTTTACATGGTATGCTAGTTCTGGGGTGAGAATTTCCTGTCCCTAGCTGATGTTTATCCAGTACCAATTCACCCAAATGATATCAAGAGTGTGCGGTGCCTAAAATCTATCTCCATTGAGATTTTCAACCACATTGGCGTGAACAACAAGAGGCACTGCTCACTCACAGGACAACCAGTTGTAATGGGTGCTGTAAATTCAAAAGGAGTGTTATTTAGAGGGCCAGTTACACTGTATCTGCATTCAAAGCCAGGGTGCTGCACACCACTCTACAGCTCATGCTGCTCAAACACAAGGCTAGCCCTGCTGTGCATCTTCAAACACCCTTAATGCCATTAAACTTTCCTTCCCCCACATCTAACGTCCCTCTTCATGAATGAACCAAGGGATACAAAAAACACTCCTAGGCACTGGAGGGACCAGGTCACCTTCCCTCTCGATTTCTTGGCCTCAGGATCATTGCAGCCGTTATCTGCTGCTTGAAATCACGTCTCACAGTTTGCTGATCACTGCCGCATTATTTCAAAGAATTCCATCATCCTCTGCGTGAAGAAAGTTTTCCTCATCAGTTTTAAATGACTGACCCTTTGTTCTGACACAGCCATCCAAGCTTCAGGACTCCTAAGCCAGGGGACGTACCCTTCCTGCATCTCGCCTGTCAAGCCCTGTAAGAATTCTCAGTGAGATCTCCTCTCATTCTTTTAAATTCTGGAGAATACAGGCCTCGTCTATTCAATCTCCCCTCAAACGGCAAACCTACCGTCCCTGGAACCAGCCCAGTGAATCTTTGTTGCACTTCCTCTGTGACAACTACATCTTTTTTGGTAAGGAGGCCAAAACAGTGTGTGATCTGGGTGTGGTCTCAGTCACCAAGGTCCTGTAGAGTTGTAGTAGGACATCTTTACTCCTGTAGTCAAGTCCTCTCACAGTGAAGGCCAGTGTAATATTTGGCTTTCTAATTGCTGCATCTGCATGTTGGCTTCATTGACTTATGTACAAGGGAACCCCGGTCTCTTTGAATATGAACACTGTCCACTATATCTCCATTTAAAAAAAAACTCTGCTTTTATGTTTGTGCATCAGAGTGAACCATCTCACAACATCTGAAATGTCCTCTTTTTTCAGTAACCAGGGTTTCCCTTCCACCACCATCAATGCTGCCCTCACCCGCACCTCCTCCATTTCCCACACGTCTGCCCTCACCCCATACCCGTCCTGACATAACAGGGACAGGCTTCCCCTTGTCCTCACCTACCACCCCAACAGCCTCTGCATCCAACACATCATTCTCCGCAACTTCCGCCATCTCTAATGGGATCCCACCACCAGGCACATCTTCCCCTCCCCTGCCTCTATCCACTTTCCACAGGGATCGCTCTCTCTGCGGCACTTATCCCTGCAACCGTGCCAAGTGCTACACCTGTCCTTACACCTCCTCCCTTACCACCAGTCAGGGCCCTAGACAGTCCTTCCAGGTGAGGCAGCGCTTCACCTGTGAGTCTGAGGGTGTCATTTATTGCACCCGGTGCTCCCGTTGCAACCTCATCTACATCAGTGAAAGCCGTCGCAGATTGGGTGACCGCTTCATCGAGCACCTTCGCTCCATCTGCCGCAAAAGCCAGGATCTCCTGGTGCCACATCCCACTCCCATAATGACATGTCTATCCACGGCCTCCTCTACTGGCACGTTGAGGCCAGACGCAGGTTGGAGGAACAACACCTCATATTCCGCCTTGGGAGTCTCCAACCTGACGGCCTCAAGCATCGATTTCTCTAACTTCCGGTAACCCCTCCCCTCTTGTCCCCCTCCCCCTTTGTTTTTCCTCATTCCTGTGGCCCCCTCACCCCTTCTCTTCCCCCTCTCCCGCCCTCGACCTACCCATCTATTCCTCATCTCCTTCCCTGTTTTCCATGGTCTACTGTCCTCTCCTACCGGATTCCTTCTTCTTTAGCCTCTTGCCTCTTCTACCTATCGCCTCCCAGCTTCTCACATCACTCCCTTTCATCCCCCCTCCCCTACCCACCTACCTTACACCCCCCCCCTCACCTGGACTCACCTGCCACCTGCCAGCCTGCGCTCCTCCCCCTTCCCCGACCTTCTTATTCTGGCTTCTGCCCTCTTCCTTTCCAGTCCTGATGGAGGGTCTCGAACCGAAACGTCGACTTATTTCCCTCCATAGATGCTGCCCGACCTGCTGAGTTCCTCCAGCATTTTGTGCGTGTTGTTCCAGATTCCAGTGTCTGTAGAATCCCTTGTGTCTCTACAGTGAACCATCTCACATTTCTCCACTCGGCATGTCCTTGCTCACTCACCAGACTGTCTTTATCCCACTGAATTCTCGTTACACTCTCCTTCCTTCTCACAACCCCATCATCAGTGAACTTGGAAATATATTTGGTTCCCTCCACCAAATCGCTGATACAGATTGTGAACAGCTGGGGCCTAAGCATCAATCCCTGTGACACTTCACTAGCTGCCTGCTTGAGAAAGATCATTTTATTCCTATCCTTTTCTTTCTGTCCGATATCTAATTGTCAATCCATCAGCCTATTACCCCCAGCTCTGTGAGCTCCAACCTTGCTGATCAACCTGAGTAGACCTTCATCAAAAGCATCTGAAAATCCAAATGCACCACATCCACTCATTCTCCCTTACTTACTGTACATCCTCAAAGAGTCCTAGTTGCTTAGTCAAATATGATTTTCCTTTTGTAAATCCATGCTAACAGGTCAGTTGCCACATTATTTCTCTCCCTCTGTTCTTAAATAGTGTGATCATTTTAGTACCTTCTGGTCCATGGGAATAATCCCAGAATTTAGAGAGTACAGGCACGGTAATGTAACGGTTAGCGTAACACTTTACAACGCCAGGGACCCGGGTTTAATTCCGGCCACTGTCTGTAAGGAGTTTGCACATTCTCCCTGTGTCTGTGTGGGTTTCCTCCGGGTGCTCTGGTTTCCTCCCACATTCCAAAAGACGTATGCGTTAGGGAGTTGTGGGCATGCTATGTTGGCGTTGGAAGTGTGGCGACACTTGCGGGCTGCTCCCAGAACACTCTTTGCAAAAGATGTATTTCACTGTGTGTTTCGATGTACATGTGACTAATAAAGATATCTTATCTTGAAAGCATTCACATCCACAACATCTCCATAACCACCCCTTCAAAACTCTGGGATGTAGATCATCAGATCTTTGGGATTTATTAGCTTTCAATCTCACCAAATCCCTCCTACATTTTTGCACTAATATTTATTTCCGTCAGTTCCTCATTCTTGTTGAATCTTTGTTTTTCTGATGTTACTGTCAAGTTTTTTTGTACCTTCTCTCATGAAGAGGGACACAAAGCAGCTGCTTAATTCCTTATTTCCTTATTCCCCATTATAACTGACATGGTCCTGATGCTTACAAACCCAGCATAGATCTTGCAAACTACTTGGATGTTCGGTGAGAAGACTGTATTCAGGACAGTTTGTCCTAAGCACCGCTAATGGAGTATCATTCCCTCCCTTCTCATCCAATGGTTGTCTATCCCATTCGCCCAGCTGGTGTTGCTTGACCTGCTGAATTCCTCCAGGAGATTGTTTGTTCCAATGATAGCAATGTTGTTTGATCATTCCTTACCCACATCCTGCCATCCCATTGACACCAAAGTGTGAGCAACTTTTTACATCATAATAAATAAACCTCAATTTGGGGATCCAGGACATTTTTGGTTATCTGGAGCAAAAAACTGCAGATGCTGAAAACCAGAAATAAAAATCGAGATTGCTGGTAGTGTTCAGCAAGTCGGGCAGCATCTGCGGCTGGAGGAGCAGAGTTAACACTTCAGGTCAATGACCTTTCATCAGAACTGAAAATGTGAGAAAACAAGAAATTTTTAAGCTGCAAAATGAGAGACGGGTGGAGAGAACAGAGAGAAAATCTGTGATCGGGTGGACACCAAGGTTGTGTTGGAGACACAGTACTTTAGGAGCTGTCTGGTTAATAGATGAATGAGGGAAGTTAGAGAGAGGGAAAATAATAAAGAAGTATACACTGAACCTGTTTCAGTTGTTGGACCTCTGAAACAAAAGAGAATGCTAGAAATAACCAGCAGATCAGGCAGCATCTGTGGAGAGAGGAAAAAGCTGAGTTAGTATTAAAGGTGGCAGCGTAGAGGGGAGATAGACACTATAAAGAGCTGAGAGGGAGGGGTGAGGGAAAAGCTGGCAAGCGATAGAACTTAATATCACCATTAGCCACCGAGATTCAGCAAGCCTGAGACTGACACCACCAAAAGTGTTATCACCTGCCACTCCCTGCCTCACCCCTCCCTCTCACCTCCTTATACTGGCTATCCGCCCCCCTACACTCTCAGTCCTGATGCAGGGTCTTGACCCGAAATGTCGACTTTCCCCTCTGCCTCCATAGATGCTGCTTGACCCACTGAGTTCCTCCATCAGTTTGGTTTTTGGCTCCACATTCCAGCATCTGTAGTCGCTTGTGCCTCTGGGGTTAAAGGTGGGTGCCCTCACATTAGAACTCGGCGGTTCTGACAAAAATAGAAAGGCTCGTTATCTGAAATTGTTGAATTCGATATTGAGTCCAAGGGCTGTAGTGTACTTCAGGTGGAGGATGAGTTGATTTTCCTCATGCGTATGTTGAGCTTCATTGAGACAGTATAAGGAGGTGAAGGACAACAGGTCAGAATGGGAGTGAGATGGAGAAAGATCAAGGTCACTCTCGCAGACTCTGTCAGTTCTCTGGAGGTTGTAACATCTCAACATATTAGCCTTCAGAAATACATTGAGCCTCCACTGAGAGAGGCAAGTGGCAATTCATCATTGTCATTGTTTACCCCCACCCAGAGACACTTGCCTTGCCAGGGAAGGATGAAGTTCAGCCCAATTGCCTTATTTAACAGACTTTCTGCCTCTGAGTCAGAAGGTCATGAGTTCAAATCCCATTCCAGAGATTTGAACACAAAACTCAAATACCATCTCGCAGGGCAGCATAGGGGTTATCTCCAGAATATAGGAGTCAAGAAGTTATGATGCATCTCTATAGAACTCTGGTTAGGCCGCATTTAGAGTATTGTGTGCATTTCTGGTCACCTCACTATAGGAAGGATGTCGAGGCTTTAGAGAGGGTGCAGAGGAGGTTTACTAGGATGCTGCCTGGATTAGAGGCCATGTGCTATCAGGAGAGGCTGGACAAACTTGGGCTGTTTTCTCTGGAGCAGCAGAGGCTGAGGGGTGATCTGTTGGAAGTGTATAAAATTATGAGGGTCATGGATAGGGTGGATAAGCAATATCTTTTTCCCATTATTGAGCGGTCCAATACCAGAGGGTATGCATTTAAGGTGAGGAGGGTAGTTTCAGAAGAGACATGAGGGTTAAGTGTTTTACTCAGAGTGGTGGAGGCCTGAAATGTGTTGCCTGATAGGGTGATGGAGGCAGACTCCATGGGGGCTTTTAAGAGGGGCTTGGATGAGCACATGAATGAGAGAGATATGGGCATTCTGCAGGTAGGAGGGATTAGTTATGTCGGCACAACATTGTGGGCCAAAGGGCCTGTTCTGTGCTGTACTGTTCTGTGTTCTAATTAAAAAGCATGTGAGAAAATCACCAGGACACTGGAAACCCTGGCATTTACCAACCGTGGCTTATTGAAAGCCAGTTGAGGACAGGATTAAGCTTCAATAATTTCCACACAGGCTGAAGCCTGATGCCAGTCATAGTGTAGGGCAGCACTGTCAAAATGCAGGCAGGCAACTTGAGTCTAAAGATCTATTTGTCAGTAGAAATCAATGCTTTCAGAAGAGATGATGAGCAAAATATTACAGTAAAACTATAATCCATCATTATTTCAAATGTTACTTCAATTTGCCATAATTTAGTCTGAACAATGAATTGTCAAGAAATTAAATCCTGGACAACAGTATCAGAGCAGCAGTGATTTATACCACCAGACCATTTATTACATCATATCTTTACTGGCTGTCTGCCAGAGAAATCAAAACCTAATTCTACTGTCTTTCTTTCCCATAGCACTGCATATCCCTCTATTTTAATTGGTTATTAAATTTTCTATGGCAAAGCTGTCCATAGTCCGACAAATTTCCATTGCACTCAATGGAAAAGAATGTGCAGAGGGGAGTACAGCTCGCAGACCGTCCTTTTGCATCTATTTACTGCCATCCACAAAGACTAATTTCTCCCTCAGAACCATTCACAGTGCTCTGTGCAGTCTGACCAAGGGTCTGTAGAAGTTTAACATAACTTTACTGTTTTTCATTTCAGATCCCCTGGTACTGAGTTCTGTAATGTTTGACTTTTTAATGGCCTCGTTGCTCCCACTTTAAATAATGATCTGTGTATCTGTGACTGCTGATCCTAAACCTCACTGAAATTGTTATTTCTCGGGAGTATACAACCTCATTATATTTTGACCAAAATGTGTAACCTTGCATTTATCGAAGCGTGTTGCCTGTTACAATCCCATCTTGCAGACTTATTATTGTCTTCCCCCTCTGCATTTATTACTCCTTGAAATTTGATATCATCTGAAAATTTTGAAATATTACAATTTCTGAATCGCTTGTAATTTATCAGAAAGAGCTGTAACACCAGGGAACTGGGGGATAGATAACATCATCTGTATATTTAAGAAGGGGAAATGAGAGGCCTGGAATTTCCTCAGTGTTTGCAAGGGCATGTTAAATAGTTGCTCTATATGTGCTTGTGATCACTTTAATCACTTGGAAGTTCAATAGTACCCAGAAGCCTGAAGTCCCACACCACCAGGTTCAAGAACAGCTACTTCCCCACAACCATTTGGTTCTTGAGCCAACCAGTACAACCCTTATCACTACAGTTGAAGAACACTATGACCACTTTGGAGACACAAGAAATTCTGCAGATGCTGGATGTATCTGGAGCAATACACAAAAAGTGCTGGAGGAATTCAGCAGGTCAGGCAGCATCTATGAAGGGAAATAAGCAGTCGACATTTCGAGCCGAGACCCTTCATCAGACCGAAACGTTGACTGTTTATTTCCCTCCATGAATGCTGCCTGACCTGCTGAGTTCCTCCAGAACTTTTTGTGTATTACTATGACCACTTTGAACACTTTGCACTAAAATGGACTTTATTTTTGTTTGCTGTAACTGTGTTCCTTCTGGTAAAAATCTGTATAATTTATGTTGAATTTATGTTTTTCGTGTGAATGCTAATTATCTGATGTTATATGCCTGTGATGCTGCTGCAAGTAAGTTTTTCATTGCACCTGTGCACACATGGACTTGTGCATATGACAATAAACTCGACTTTGACTTTGACATTGAATGCTCAAAAGTAAATTAAGTAGATCTGGGGCTGTAGCTGGGTCAGGGAATAATGGGAGAAGAAACCCAGGGGCTGAGGGGGAGAACTGTGGGGTGGAAGGGGTTCAGATGCGAAGACTCATGTGGGGGGAAGGTCAGATGATTCATTAGCATCAGGGTTGGGTTGGTTGGTGAGGGTGTCTTCTGTGTGATTGGTAGGTGACCTGGGAGAGGATCATGGACACCAGGCTCAAGGACAGCTGTTATAAGGCTCATGAACGGATCTCTTAAACAATAAAGATGAACTCTTTACCTCTTGATCCCATAACACAATTTTGAAGAAGAATGAAGGAGTTGTCTCCAGTGCCTTGCCTGGTATTTTTCCCATGAACATTCTAAAACATGTTATCTGGCCATTATTACATTGCTATTTGGGCAATTTGCTGTGTGCAATTCACTGATGCATTTCCTATGTGACAATCGTGACTACACTTCAGAAGTGCATCATTGGCTTAAAGCACTTTGGAATGTTCTGAGCGAACATGAAAGGCACTATATAAATGTAAGTTCTTGTTTTGATATCTCAATCTACCTCACACTTTATCTGTCTACCTGCACTGCACTTTCTCTGTAACTGTAACACTATATTCTGCATTCTGTATTTTTTTGTTTTGTACTTATGTATGGAATGATCTGTCTGGATGGCACACAAACAAAAGCTTTTCACTGTACCTCAGTACATGTGACAATAATAAACCAATTACCAATTACCTGAGGGTTGTCAGGACAGTGGGGAGAGATGGAATGGAGAGTTAGTAAGTAAATAACTTCAATGGAATGAGCTGAGTCAGGCTTCCAGCTCCAGACTGGGATCTATTCAGGGAGGTTCTCTTCACCTTGTGCAGAGCAGACTTCATACAGGCTTTTCCAAGAATGGGCACAGGTGGGTCTTGGGAGCTGCTAAGTTTATCCTAACATGCTTGTGTAATGCAGCAGGTGCCAGTGCCCTTGGCTGCTCTCTGTAGTTACCCAGCCCATACAGATGCTATGCACATAGGTCAAGCACTGGAAAATGGGGTTATTATAGATTTATACTCAATGGCCAGATGGTGGGCCAAAGGGCCTCTTTCTGTGCTCTTAACTCTATAGAGTCATACACTCATACAGCAAGGAAACAGGCCCTTCAGTCCAGCTGGGCCATGTTGACCAAGGTGCCTCATCCAAGCTAGTCCCATTTGCTGGCATTTGGCCCATAACCTTCTAAACCTTTCCAATCCGTGCACCTGTGCAAATGTCTTTTAAAAGTTGTTATTGTACCTGCCTTAACTACTTCCTCTGGCAGCTCATTCCACAGACACACTACCCTCTGTGTAAAATAGTTGCCCCTCAAGTTCCTACTAAATCTTTCCCCTCTCACTTTTAACCTATGCCCTCAACGTCTTGATTCCCCAACCCTGGGAAAAAGAATGAGTGCATTCACTTTATCTATGACCCTCATGACTTTAGACACCTCTATAAGATCACCTCTCAGTCTCCTACACTCCAAGGAAAAAGTCCTAGCCTGTCCAACCTCTCACTATAACTCAGTCCCGATCATACACAAAAGTTCACAGTCAGTAAGCTCACAAGTGGCTCGCCACACAGTCCTCACTCTGCCGTGAGGCTGGTATTGTGACACACTTCTCACTGTTGTTTGTTGCTAAGGCTGAGACAGATAAACTGCTCTATGAATAGATATAACCTTCTGCTGAGAGCTGTCGTTCTTCTCCTTCTCTTCCTTCCTGCAGTTGTCCTGATCTGTGACTCTTCTGCTCATTCTCCCTGTGACAATTTACTTCAAGGGAAATACCTCCAGATCCACAAGCAAAATAGGGGTTGTTAATCTGAAATAAAATCAGAAGACGCTGTAACACCCAGGTCAGGAAACACTTGTGGAGACTGGAACAGGGTTAACATTTCAGGTCAGTGAAGGATGCTGTCTGACTTGCTGAGTATTTCCAGCATTTTCTGTTCCTTTATTACAGAATGCCTCTCATGTTGGAAGCAACTGGTTTGTGCAGATGTCTCAAATCCAGGTAAGATCTATCAACAGCTGCCACATCATTCCCTATAGACGTTAACAGCTTAAAAAAAACTCTTGAAAACATCAGGTGCTTATAAAAACATAACAACAGCCCCTGGATATCAATCAGCATCTATCAACAAGTAGCTGCTAATTTATTTCAATGATGTCGTCAAAGGATGGGTTGGTGTTGGGGAAGGACTGGGATGGGCGGATCCATCCTGCTGCTGAACATGTTCTCGGCTGTGTGAGGTTAATAGAAAGTGTACACTGAAGGATTGGTGATCTGTATGGCAACACTGGTGTCCAATCAGTATTGCACACTGACTAATGTCATCACTTTCCTGTCTGCGTTACCTGTGTTTGTGCTAACACTCTAACTACTGCGTGACTGCAAGACTCACATTTTTAATGGGCCATGGGCACTAATTGGAACTAACTTGGTTGAAATAACTGCTACAGAGCCAACTTTTGTAGCCCAATTATATTACATTGGTTGCACTAGTTTTTACTATTCATTTTGTTGCTTATTCTAAGGCCAGTAACAAGAAATAAGCATTGTACTTTGCAATTCTTCAAGCTTCGATGTCTCACAACAAAAACTGTTTGCTTCTGTTTTGTATGTTCTCAAATCTGTAATAAGAAAAAGCAGACAATTCAGAGTATCAGAGAGAACATGTGGGCATTCATCTAATAAATTTTGTGATTCCTTTATGGCTTAATCCCGTCCTCTAAAGCTTAATAAAGAAAATGAAATTGCTTATCGAAAAGAAAAATTCACAATTGAAGCATGACTGAGCAACCTAGCTGCTTAATTAAGTCTTACAAGGAGAAAGGAAACATACAATTGCTGTAATAAGCCATTTGAACTACCCACCAGACCGAGAAGCAACCGACAAGAAGAAAAACGCATTGCATTAACTGGATTCTCCGTTCCGTGCGGCTGCTTTTTATAACCTACAGGAAGGACTTCATTTTTCGATTATTGTATTGGTTGTGACAGATGTTTGTGTCTCACTAGACCTGAGTCTAGGCAGAACGTTAAAACGTACAGCTTCCCTGATGGCCTAGTGGTTAATTTTTTTGTGCAATACAACCCGAAGGTACTTGGGTTTGAATCTCATTCCGCAGAAGAGTTAAGGCTGTCTTTGTGGTGAGGCACCTCAGTTGGTAACAGTCACCCTTAACCAGGAAGAGCACAGAGGAGTAGTTGTAAATAAAAATATGAGAATGTAAGAAATATGAGCAGTCCGTGGCCCTTTTATGTGACCCCTTCACGCGAGCCCTTCACGTGACCCCTTCACTTGATCCTGTTACGAGCCAGGTTGCTACTTGGTGAATGTCCCTTTAAGGCACCTGGACAGCAGAGTAGTGTGTGTGTGTGTGTGTGTGTGTGTGTGTGTGTGTGTGTGTGTGTGTGTGTGTGTGTGTGTGTGTTTTATCTACAAGACGGCAAGACTATAACTGGAGTGTACTGGCTGTTTGAATACAGAGTCGAAGAAAGAGAGAGAGAGACCGACTGCTGGTCTCTGTATCTATGGATGAAGAACAATAGCTGTGTCTGTCACTGCAATCCATGCATGGATTTTTGGAGCAGTCAACTGGAGTCCACTTTGTCGTTAACCTGTAGTGAGAAACAGGTATTTCTGTGGGCGGCCACGTATCGAATGCCTTCGGGGTGGCAGATACTTCAAAACAAAGCAATGGAGATCTTTGGAGATTGAGGTGTCGTATGGATTCCATCGTGGAACATGTGGATTTTGTAAATTCTCTCTTCATTTTCTCTACGTTTTCTCTCCAGTCTACGGTGGTTTTGCAAAAGCCTTTGCTCACGTTCTACCTTATGACTTGCTGAACTGAACTTTGAGAACTATTCCTAGACTTGGGGTTTGGGAATTTGCCACACATGCACTTTGAATTTATTTTTGGGGTCAATGTTTAATATCTAACATTTTTTTACTTTTCTTATTATTACAAGTAGTTATTAATAAAATAGTTTCTAACACTTATACATGGCTCGATGTGTTTCTATTGTTGCTGGTACGTAACAATCCCTTCCCGTGCCCATGACCCCTTCTCGGGACCCTTTCACCTGTCCCCTTCTCGGGACCCTTTCACCTGACCCCTTCTCGGGAACCTTTCACCTGACCCCTTTAGTCCTTTCCACCTTTCCACAAGATCATGGTCTATATTCTACCTACCTGATCCCCAAATCTCCTGATTCCCCTGAATTCCAAAAATCTGTTGATCTTATCCTTGAATGTGCTCAATGACGGAGCATCCCCACCTCTGTGGGATAGAGAGCAGTTCGTTTCTGCTCTAAATTCCAACATCTGCAGTCTCATGTCTTCAAAATATTTATGAGCCTCTGTAGAAATCCCTCCTGGGGATTAAGTATACAATCCTGATACTATGTCCTTTGTTCTGCATCTGTTGCTGAAACCATCACCAAACCTTTCTGACTTTCAGAGAATTCCATACAACCCTGACCACCTTTTCTTGTCCCACTCTCTGTAAACCGAAGGTCTTGCGAAATTGCACTCCTTGTGCCTTAACTCACAACAAGTCCCGCTCCCTCATCACCCTTGTGCTGACCTACATTGGCTCTGGTTAATCAATATTAAAATACACAGACTTTTACTCAAATCCTTCCATAGTTTTGCCCCTCCCTCTCTCTGTAATTTCTTTTCGTACTTCAAGATTTCTTCGCTCCTCAAATTCTGGCCACCTTGATCATCTCTAAGTTTAATTGCATTAACTTTGATGACATCTGCTATGGCCACGAATTCTGGAATTCCTCTGTTAAATATCTCTGCCTCTTTCTTCTCCTTTAAGACACTCCCTAAAATTTGTACCTTAGATCAGGCTTTTGTCCTGATATTTCTTTATGTGGCTTAGCAACACTTTTTTCATTTGTCATGTTCCTGTGAAGCATTTCTCGACATTTCCTATGGTTCATAAAGGAAGTAGTCAGTGTTCTTGTTGTGAGTGGCTCGTGTCAAGTTGTCGCTGATGTCAAGTACAGTTGTTTGAGCACCTGTAAAGATGCCTTCACCAATTAAATAGCTGGTTAATAATATATCTGAGATTCTAACAACAATTGAAATGTGATATCTCTGGGGTAGATGTAGAAATATCATCTTTGGAGCTGCAGTATGTTTTGCTGGGCTGCAGCTCACTGTTGAGGGGAAGTTGCTGCAGTGTTCGACATGTGAATTAATTATTCACAATAGCATGGAGGGTAATTGGTAATAGTTGGTAATTGGTTTATTACTGGGGGAAAGGACCAACTTGGTAGCTAAGGAATGGAGTTGAGATGGATTACCTAAAACATAGTTAAATAGGTCAAAAGAAGTCTGCTTCAGAGAAATAATAATGTACAAAGATATACAGGAGTTCCTTACTTAGTTATTGAGTTCAATGCAAACTTTCCCCCTCACAAAAACGAATTCCTCCCTTGCACTGTTGTGTGTGTCGGACCTGGGTAACTCTATTGGTCTGCTCTGTAGCTTTCCACCGTATGGCTGAACATCTGTTTTCCATTAGAACAAGCCCATGATCCCCCAAATAGGGTGGTCTTCCTTTATATCTTCCAATACGACCTCTGATCATTCAGCATTGAAATCACATTACTACCTGTCCCCTCCTGGTAGAATATCAGCCATGATCTTAGGGTAGGATAAAGGGGTAAACATGAAGAGGTCACATGAAGGGGCAATGTAAATGGGTCACCTGAAAGGCAAGTGAAGAGCTCATGTATAGGGCTCATGGGAAGGAGCCATGTAAAGGGGCCACATGAAGGAGCTTACCCCTGGTCTTATTCCTAATGATTCAAACACCCCCACAATTCCAAATAATCTTGTCTCCAAAAATCATAGACCTGGCACTCAACACCTCCCTTTGCAACTGGATCCTTGACTTCCTGACCGACAGACGGCAATCAGTATGGATAGGCAGCAACACCTCTGCCACGATTATTCTCAACACAGGTGGTCCACAAGGCTGCATCCTCAGATGAGAAAGTTTAGAAGGCTAAGGAAATTCGGCATGTCCCCATTGACCCTCAGCAATTTTTATAGATGCGCCATAGAAAGCATCCTATCTCGAAAACCAGCCTCCCCTCCATGGACTCTGTCTACACTTCTCGCTTCCTCGGAAAAGCAACCAATGTAATCAAAGACCCCTCCCACCCCGGACATTCTTTCTTCTCCTCCCTCCCATCGGGCAAAAGCCTGAAAGCACGTACCACCAGGCTCAAGGACAGCTTCTATCCTGCTGTTATGAGACTATTGAAAGGACCTCTTGTATGATAAGACGGACTCTTGACCTCAAAATCTACCTCGACATGGCCTTGCATCTTATTATCTGTCTGCACTGCACTTTCTCTGTAACTGTAACACTGTACTCTGCATTCTGTTATTGTTTGTCCCTTGTACTAACTCGATATACTGTTGTGATAAAATGATCTGTATGGATGGCATGCAAAACAAAGTTTTTCACTGTACCTTAGTACATATGACAATAATAAACCAATTTACCACTGTGACATGGCCTGACTTTGCCTTGCTGCCAAGACTCTCATTATCAGCCTCTAGATTGGACTATTACATTACATTCCCAGCCTAATTCCAGATCTATATACTTCAGGTCATCCAGAGTTCTTCTGTCCCTGTCCTAAATCACACACACTTCACCCATCCCTCTTGTGTTTCCTCTCCTGCATTTGCTTCTTATTCAAGAATACCCTGATTTTAATATTCCCATTCTTATGTTCAATCTCACCTTGCCTTGTCTCCCTGATGCCCTCATAACCCTTTGGGATATCTGCTGTCTTCTAATTCTAGCCTCATGCTTATCGCAGATTCACTTGCTTCACTAACAGTGGCTGCACCTTCAGATGCCAAGGCACTTAACTCCGATTTTTTTTATTATTATTAAATTTTTGAAGATGTAGCCCTTACCCAAGTGGTTTTGAGAAGGAGGCAGTGCACCACCTTCTTGACCCACTCTTCTCCTTTTGGTGAAGGTGCTCCCACAGCATTGATGAGAAGGAAGTGTCAGGGTTTAGAACCGGTAATGATGACGGACTGGTGAAATATTTTCCAGTCAGGATGGTGTGCAACTTGGAAGGGAACCTGCAGGTGGTGTTAGTGTTGCCATGTGTCTGTTGTCCTTGCCTTCTTGGTGGTACAGATCATAGGTTTGGGAAGTGCTTTGATCAATGGTTTGGCTATCCACTTCAATGTTGCCCCATTTGGCTCAGTACCAATAGCCAGTTTTGGTCATGGCTTGTGAGGTCAGGTTATTGAGGTTAATACAGGTTATTGGTTAAGGCCACCTGCTCTTAAAATAAACTTGTTTTCTCAAATAAAAATAGAAAATGGTGAAAAAACACTCAGCAGGTCAGGCTGCATCTGTGGGAAAAGAAACAGAGTTGAAGGCCTTTTGTCAAAACCTTGAAGGAGACAAAAGACACTTGTTAAGCCTCAGGGAGAGTGGGGGAGACAGAATGTCTCTTTTTCCCCCTTTTTCCTATTTTTCCTTCTGGAACTGGAGGATGTGCCCAGGCCTGAACTGCTGAGCATGTCTTCCTGCTCTGCATTTTGCAACTCCCACATTCTTTTGCCAATGTTCCCACTCTGTAACTGCTCCCATTCAGTCATTGACCAGACAACCTTGTTTACAGCGTATCCCCATTGTCACCCAGGTTTTACCTGATCAGAGACACTCCCCCTCCTCCTCCACCCTCTCTGCAGCTTAACAAACTGTGTTTGTCTCCTTCCCACTTCTGACAAAGAGTCTTCTACCTGAAACATTAACTCTGTTTCTCTTCCCACAGATGTGCCTGACCTGCTGAGTGTTTCCAGCATTTTCTGTTTATATGTTAGATTTCCGGCATCTGCAGTATTTTCTTTTTGAATTTTCACTAACTTGTTTTTTCTCCCTGTCCCTGTGACAAAGGCCCTTTGACCTGAAGCATTAACTCTGTTCCTCTTTCCACAGATATGGCCTGGTCTGCTGAGTGCTTTCATTATTTTGTGTTTTTATTTCAGATTTCCAGCATCAGCAATCTTTTGATTTTCATTTAGTGCAGGACTGGTTGCTTGTGATTCACGTTTGAATTAAAGTGTAAGTAAAGCAGTGGGAAGGAGGCCTTGGCTTTTTGGAATGCAGGTGGCAGAGTTCCAACAAGCATTTCTTTTCAGCCCAAGATAAATGAGACGATGGTTAAACAGATAGTTTTTGTGGCAGGGATCGAGATGACAAAGTGGAAAGACTTAGACTTGGGTTGATCTGAACAACCTCCCAAATTAAAAGTCCCATTTTTGACATCTTGCAGTCAAATGTAATACATTCTGTTTATATTATCATTCACCGCTTTTAACATCCATCTCTGTTTGGATGCTTTATGTTAAAGGGAGCCAGAGAACAGTGAAATGTCTCTTTTAAAATTGCAATATCAAGAACTATCTATCCCATTGCTCGCTTTATTTCTGAAAGGTGCCCTGACCTACAACAGCCCAAAGTGTTGCTTCAGAGCTCAACATGTGGATCTTGAGTCAAGGCCATCATCCGAAAGCAGAGCATATTCACCCCCTCTTGTGAGTGACCTTTGTTTGACTCATCACTTGACACTGGGGTCCCTGACAAAAAGTCAGCGGATTAGCCCAGTTAGTTAACAATTCCAATGCAAAATGCTTTTGCTTGATGTAATATTATAATGGGAATTATAGTGGGTCTATTGCTAATGAACCTTGTGCACTTCAATTAAAACTCAAAGGATGAAACTTCATCTTAATGTTCACCTTAGAATAAAAACATGGTATGGATATACCAAGTGTTCTGCCATCAATAGGAGGCACAGAGTTAGGAAGTACCCCTGTAAGACTCCAGTCCTCTCTGACAGGACACTGTTCCTTAAATAATTAGTGAGTGTTCTGCATGAATTAGACCTTCGGAAATGAATGTAGTCCATTCAAAAAATATTGGGCCTGGATTAAACTTTCAGCTCAAAGGTTTGATTGTGTTGAGAATGCAGAGACATCAGGCTCAGACTGGGAAGGAGAATTACGAAGATGTGAAATTCCTCGAGAACTCAAACCTGAGAGGGAAACATATGAAAGGGAATTCTGGTGGAAGAGAGAGGTTTGATACAGAGAAGTTGCAGGTGTGATTCCACTACCATGTTTTCCCTCTTGTGGTTTAAATATCACTTGTGTGGGTTTAAAATCACTGGGTGAGATACAGACTGTTGACTGAAATGTGTGATTGCAAAGACTCTGGAAACCAGGTATGTTCACTATCAGCGAAAATGATTACCTTGATATTTTCATTGCTTCAAACTGGAAAACAATTGAAATGTAACAATGGTACAAATATATCAGCTGTGGCTTGAGGAAAATTACAATTTGTCGGTGTATCGAAATCCAGTTATTGTTTAGTCAATTTATACCTTTATTATTCAACTTCTATCATTCCCCGCGCAATTTTGGTTATTGAAAATTAGCTGCAAACATCAAAGTGATTTTACCTTTCAAGAGTCAAGCCTTTTGAACACTCCTTGTATTAAACATTGTAAGGGATAAAATTGTAGTTTGTACTCTATCTCATTTGATTGTTCTGACATAACTGGGTAGTTTAATGCCAAAGTCTATTTTCCTCACCTTTCAATATTTCACAATTTCAGGTTTTTTTTTGGCATTCTCTACAGAGAAAAATAAATGAACTGTAATCTTTTATAAATCAGCCGCCCTGTACTTCACAAGATAAAGGCTGTAGCACCATTGAGTTTTCAATATGAATTGAGGATTCACTTTGATTAAAACATTAAAGCAGTTCAATCACACAATTAGAAACATGGAGAGTAACTCGTGTGTAATTTATGGATTTTGCACTATTCTTATGCATGTAATTCAATGCGATGGGAATTCTTTGCTTTCTTTTCCTCCTTCCATCTCCATGAATCATGTGAACTAAAATACAGGGAGATCAGTTATTAACCAAATCAATGCTTCCAATGCTGATAATTATGAATCCTCTGAAACCTGTAAATCTTTACAAAGCAACCTTGGGACTGTTTTAAATTAGTAGCATTTTAAATAAAATATTTTAAATGAAGATTAGCTTAACAATGTAAATGCTGAAAATCAGTCAACAGAGTGAAACCCTGATTATTCAGCCACTGACTGTTTGGAAATCCAGATAGTCCAGCATCTGGCTCACTCATTAATCTGGAATGTGAGCGGAGGTGGGGGGGGTGGGGTGGTGGGGGTGGTCAAGCGTGCATGCAGAGTGTGAGTGCAGGGGCAGGGTGTCCAGAGTATGGTTGTGGCTGTGTCTAGGTTGTGGGTTGGATGTACAGTTGAAGCTGGGGTTTGGGCCCAGAACACCAGCGGTCAGGAAGAAGAGCAAGTTTGAGGTTGGAGCCGGGGTGCAGAAGGCTTGTATACTTCCCGCTCCCTTTAACCTCAGTATATTCACTGGAAAATGCATTATATTACAGTGTAACATGTAAAAAGGTGAAATAAAAGTGTCTTTGGGTATCAGCAAAGTAACATTCGATGGTCTGGAAAATCAGCTAGTCAAGCACAAGGGTCACAAGGCTACTGGAGTTTTACTGAAATATGTAGAAGCCATGAATTTCCCCTGTCTTCAAAATTAAAAACAATTCCTGTTGCATTTTCGGATGTTCTATGCAAAGCAATAATGAAAAGTAAACAGGCCTGGTTGCTGTTAGGTCCTGAACGATGACCAGTCCTCTTGGACATGAAGATAATTCTTAAGGATATTGCTATGACCAGCTCCAGAAAGAGATCAAAGGGACATTAAAATATGTGTACTTCATTTTATTTTAGTATTTTCATTCATTATGTATACAACTTTTGTGGATCGGAAAACTATTTCCAATAAAAATAACAACTTTAACACCTTTACTAAAGCAAAACATTTCAGGACATTTCCAGGAATGCCAAGAAAGAAAATCTTACATAGAGCTGCACAGGACAAAGTAGGTTATGTAGCCAAAGCCTTGATCAAGAGGTGGCTTTACGGTATGTAGATAGAGTCCATAGAGTTATACAGCTCTTTGGCCCAACTGGTCCATGCCGACCAAGATGCCCCATTCAAGCTAGTCCCATTTGCCAGCATTTGGCCCATAACCTTCTAAACCTCTCCAATCCATGCACTTTTCCAACTGTCCAGTTGTTACTGTACCTGCCTCAACCACCAGCTTGTTCCAAATACATTCCACCCTTTGCGTAAAAAAGTTGCCCCTCAAATTCCTGTTAGATTTTTCCCCTCTCACCTTAAACCTATGCCCTCTAGTCCTTGATTCCCTGACCCTGGGAAAAAGATTGAGTGCATTCACCCTATCTATGCCCCTCATGATTTTATTCACCTCTATAGGATCACCTCTCAGTCTCCTGTACTCCAAGGAAAAAAGTGCCAGCCTGTCCAACCTCTCCCTATAACTCAGTCCCTCAAATCCTGGCAACATCCTTGTACATCTTTTCTTCACTCTTTCGAGTTTAATAACATCTTTCCTATAGCAGGACAACCAAAATTGAACACAATACTCCAGGTACGGCCTCACCAGCGTCCTGTACAACTGCACCATGACCTCCCAAATTTTATACTTAGTGCCCTGACTTATGAAAGCCAGTGTGTCAAAAGCCTTCTTCACCACCCTGTCTACCTGTGACTCCACTTTCAGTGAACCATGTACTTGTACTCCAACGTCCCTCTGTTCTGCAACACTCCCCAGGGCCCTGCCGTTCACTTGAAAGTCCTACCCGGATTTGACTTTCCAAATGCAATGCCTCACACTTAAACTACATTTGCCATTCCTCAGCCCACTTACTCCACTGATCAAAATCGCCTTGTAATTTTTGATAGCCTTCTTCATTGTCCACTATACCACCTATTTTAGTGTCATCTATTTCTTAAAGAAAGAGAAAGAGCTTAAGATGCAGGAAGCTTGATAATTTGGCAGCTGAAGACGCGGTTGCCAGTGGCGGAGGGATGAAATTAGGGAATGATCAAGAGGACAAAATTGCTGAGTGCACATATCTCAAAGGGTTGTGTGGTTGGAGAAGCTGCCAATGCAGTAAACATGAGCTCTAATTAGATAACAAAGTGAGTTGTTTTAATCTGCTAAAGAGGGTGAGCTGGAAAAGTCCATGTTGTCTTGAATGTGTTCACTTGCAAGTTTTTATCATAAGCATTTTGGGGCTGGGCAAACAATCAGCCCTTCAGAGATGAATCGGTGAGTAAACTCATTGCCTTCTTCCATTTTTGCCCTGTACCTATCCTGCCTTGGACTCCCATGCCCCAGGAAGTGTAACAGGGAAAAGGAGAGTTCAGAGGGACAGAAATATTCCCTCCAGACTCAACAGACTGATCTGCTTTTCCCTCTGAGATTTGGCTAACCATTCTTATACACTCTATATCCCCCTTCTCCATCATCTCCCCCAACTCCCTTCAGGATTCCTCTGATGCCATCTCCACATTCTCACATAAACCCTCAGTTCCACAATGACCCTGAGCCCACACCACAATTTACCACCTCTGTTTACTTCTCAGTCTCACTCTCAGTAAAGGCATTTTTTTTCCATTCATTCAGGGTGTGGGCTTTGCTCAAAACACCAGCCTTCATTGCCCTTCCTAAAACTACCCTTGGGAATTTAGTAGGGACCTGCCTTCTTGAACCATTGGAATCTTCCTGATGAAGCTGAAAGTGACCTTTGTATATCTCTGCCAACCTCTTTGAGTTCAACACTCATACGCTCCCAGATATTTGTTTGTAACATCCAGAGGTCAGATACAAATCAGAAAATAACTTGTAAATTGGAGCAGAGTTCTTTTAATTCCATTTGTTTCACAACTGTCTGCAAACCGCGACTGTGGTGACATCCTTGTTCTGATATAAGATCTTTAAAGATTCCTACAAAATGATAAGAATGTATGAACGTAAAATGTAGTAGCAGGAGTAGGCCATTCAACCCCTAGTGCCTGTCTGCCACTCAATAAGATCTTTTACCATGGCACCACTTTTCTCACTAACCCCATATCCCTGGATTCACTGATATCTTAAAAGCTATCCATCTCTGCCATGAATATACTCAGTGTTTGAGCCTCCATAGTCCTCATGGAGTAGACAATTATAAAGATTCTCCACCCTCTGAGTGAGCCTGAATGGTTGACCCCTTATTCAGAGACTGTGACCCCTGGTTCTATACTCCCTGGGTGGGGGGGGGGGGGGGGTATCACCCCTGCATCTACCCTGTCAAGCCCCATTAGAAACACAAGAGACTGCAGATGCTGGAATCTGGAACAACAAACAATCTGCTGGAGAAACTCAGAGGGTCAAGCAGCATCTGTGGGAGGAAAGGAATTGACAACTTTGGGTCCAGATGCAAGGTTTCGACCTGAAACGTCGACAATTCCTTCCTCCCCCACAGATGCTGTTCGATCTTCTGAGATCCTCCAGCAGATTATTTGTTGCTCCCATTAGAATTTTGTATAATTCAGTTGGATCACCTCTCATTCTTCCAAGCCCTTTAGAGTATATGCCTAGTCTAAATCCCTCGGGATACACTCCCAACCCAGGAATGAATCTGCTAAACCTTCAATGCACTCTGCTGCCACAATGATATCCTTTCTAGTGATGTGGAGACCAGACCTGTAGGAGCAGTCTCACCAGGGCTCTATATAATTTCAGTAAGATGTCTTTACTCTTATACTGAAATCCTCCCCAATAATGCATAAATACTGAATAACTCAGCCTTTTGATTGATATGGATTAGTGGCCTGTAGGACTGAGCTAATAACCCAGAGAACAAGCATTCAATTCGCATAGCAATGGTTGAAGCTTTCAGTTCTTTTTAAAAGCTGGGAATAAAGAAATTGATAATAGTAAAAAGTGATGATGAAATTGCTGGATCGCGATACTATCCTAACTTGTTCTCTGGGCAATGAAATCTGATGTCTGTATCTCATCTGGCCACAGGGTTAACCCCAACTAATCTCTGAAGTAGCCTAACAAGCCATTCAGATAACTAGAGATGCTAGTCTCTCCAGCAGCCTATATCACAAGAAATAACTTCACACTCTTTAATGCATTGTTGAGTGAACAACTTTCCACTTTGTGAAAAAGAGAAAGGTTTGGCTGCAAATATTTAGACTCTGATTAAAAAACAAATCCATGACAGTAAAGGAATGTCATACTATTTAACAAGAAACCAAGGATCCTCCCTTTAAATTTGAGTGAGCATCCCTCAGGACATGGTTGAGAACTAATTTGAAAAATGTCCACAGAAGGGTTCTTCCCGATGTGTACACGGTTGTTGAGATTGTGAGTCACTTCTATCCCTTAACAATCCCTGAAGAATGCTCTAATGTGCCTGTTGAATTCTAGGCTAATCATTAAAGAAGATTCATTTATTTCCCATGGGACTGCTCAGGGATGGTTTTAGTTTCTGACGTTTACTGTGTCCTACAAATAACTATATGTCAACAGTGCAATTTAACACAAAGTAGCACATTACACTCCTTGGGCTGACTGAAACACATTCCACAGATATATTTCTAATGATATTTAACAGTTAAGTAAATGTCCTCTCCTTTTTACACAACAACGTTTATTTTGTTATTTTGTCGAATCTGTCAGATTGCATCAGGAGGGCTAAGTTAGCCAGCCCCCTGAAATAGGCACAGGGATCACAATGTATATTTAATTTATGTACTCTGATTAAAATTCAAAGGTTGGCCCTCTTTATGCTGCCGACTGATTATCATATCCAGTCAGGGACAATTGTAAATGGTTAGCTCCACAAAGGGAGCTCTTAAAGTGAAAGTACCCTGTGACTAGAGTTGAGAATCTGGGTTGCTCAGGAAGTAAATATGAGTTGGAAAGCAAGGAACTGTGGGACAATACCAGAGAATGTGGGCTCCAAGGTGTTCTGTGCTGTAAGTGTTAGAGGAGGCGAAAAGCAAGAGAGATGTACTCCGTGTACCTGGTACCAATTCATGCGGGCAAGGAAGTCAATGCTAGGAGCTCCCGACTGCATGCATCTTCAAATGCCACAGCCTATCAACTACACTGCTAACCTCAGCCACTCCAGGATTCACCACACTCTTTTCCTGAATTCATCACTCTTCTGCCAATAATTTCTGTCTATTAAAACTCATACTATCTCTAAAGACATATTACGGTGATGTGGTTGAATGGGGAGCAAGGTTAAGAACTAAATATTCCAAAATGATAAAGGAATGTGAGAACACAAGGAAGGACAGTATAATGGCCAGGAAATAGGGATAATGTAAGGAAGTGTGACAGCTGAACGTGGCCACATTTTGGGTATAAGTTACTCTTACATTTTAGCCTCTTCAATCAATTCCAAGAAATTTGGCGTACAAAGTATTTCACTGTAGGTAAAGCTATTTACATGGATTATAGGGTGCCATATGGCTCAAATAGTTTGGGAAATTAGATGAAAAGGTTTTACAGAACAATCATAAACATTTAAAGAAACATTTCAATAGTCTCAATAATAATATATTTCCCTGAAGACGTAAAATGTCCACAAGAAAACTAATTGAGCTGTGGGTAACCAAACAGGTTAAGAATAACATCAAATCAAAAGACAGGTTTCATAATGTTGCTGAGATGTTTAGTAAGCCTGAGGACTGCAGATGCTGACCCATGCTTTCATTTTACTGATAATTAATGCCAGGCTGACTAGCCTTTAATTCCCTGGATTTTCTCTTCCTTTTTTCTCATATCATCTTTCCCTGGTTTCATTTTTATTGTCAGTAAAATTAAAGCACAGTAACAGAACATATAGAAATTATAAGTCAGGGTCAACATGTTAAATGAAAGAAAATCGAATAGAGTTTTTCAAAGATATTGCCACCAGGGCTGGTAATGGGGAACTGGCAGCAATGTATACAGGATTTGATAAATTGGCAAAAGAAGCTTGTTTAATTAAATATGGGTGCATGGGAATTGGAGATATTGCACTGGAATAGATAGAGGTTTGGTTAAAAGACCGAAAATGTGTGGGAACGTGTGTCATTTTTTAAATTGGTAGGTTATTACTTGTACGTGCTCCAGGTGTCATCACTGGGACCTCACCTATACATATTCTTGATTCAAATGAAAGGACAATGTCTAAATTTGCTGACAATATAAGGTTTGGTCAGAAAGTGAGGAGAGTTCAGAGTGTTTGTAGAAGGATATAGACAGGTTATGTGAGTTGACAACAAGGTGGTAGATGAAGCATACTGTGTGAAAATGCAATGTTATTGTTAGGAAAATTTTTTACTGTGACTGCTGACGTCAAGGTCTCTACCATTCCCCTTTCCCATTATTGATTACCTCTGTCTCATCCCCCAAGGAGAAAATATTTAATTTAGTTACATTCTCCCTTATTATATTCTTGTAGAAGGTCTTAATGCCTGTTCTTATTTCCGTAATCGATTCTCCCTCTCCTTATTATCTTTTTCATTGTTCTTTTGAGGTTTCTGAAAATTACCCAATCCTCTAGTTTGCCACAAACTTTCCAAACTTTGTATGTCTTTTCTATCAATTAGATTTTGTCCTTTAACTTCCTTGGTTCATCAAAAATGGATCATTTTTCTTGTAGAGTCTTAATTTCTCAATGGAATGTATCTTTGTTGAGAATTATGAAATATCTCTGAATGCCTGCCACTTTTAATCTATTTTCCCCGTCCACTTCAGCCAATTCTGCCTTCAGCCTTTGTAATTGCATTTATTTAAGTTTAAGGCATTGGTTTCAGACCTAGGTTTCTCACTCTTAGACTGAATATGATGACTCTTCCCTGGAAGATTCTTTATTATGGGATCGTTAACCGATTTTTCCTCATTGCACATGGCAGTTTTAATACAGTTTTTCCCCTGATTGTTCCCACAATGGATTGTTCTGAGAAACTGTTCAAGTTCTCTTTATGAACTCAGACCTCAAGGCTCCCATTGCCAATTTGATATGTTCAATCTATATTAAGATTGAAGTCACCCATGAATATTGTTGTGTCTTACAAGCCTCTTGACATCTCCTCTATCCTCCAGTGTAACCAATGTTATTGGATCTATGGACTACTGCCACCATTAACTTCTTGACCTTTGCCACCTCTTCTCCACTCATTGATGTTACATCCTGATCATCTGACCAAAGGTCATTTCTCATTGCTATTCTGATCTCAACCTTTATTAACAAAATGAATCCAGTTTCTATTCCTTTGTGCCTATCCTTCATAAATATGAAGCACCTCTGATCATTTAATGTGCAGCCTTGGTCACCATGGCTCTATAATGGCTATCAGGTTATACCCATTTATTTATATGTGTGCCAACAATATGTTATCACTGTCTGCATTCATATAGAGTCTTTATTTTTGGCTTTTTGTCATTTATTCCTGACTCTAGTTGCAGGTGCGGTTTTACGTTTGTACGTCTTGTCATACCTGGTTATCATTACCTCATTACCCATTTTGAAACCTTGCAAGTCATTTTCTTTAACTTTCTAAATGTTTCTTCACTGGCCCCTTTAGCCCTCCACCGCCCCTGTCCTCCACCAAACACTGGTTCAAAGCTTCATCTGCAGCCCTGGTTAGTCGATTCACCAGGAAAAAGGTCACAACCCAATTTAAATGCAACCATCCCCAATGGAACAGCTCCCTCTTTCCCCAGGACTTGTTCTAGTGCACCACGAATTGAAAACTATTTCTTCCACACCGGCCTTGGAATCAAGCATTCTGATATCATTAATCCTGTGCCAATTTGTGCACAGCTCGTGCTTCAGGTAGTTATCCAGAGATTGATACTGTCGTGCTTTTGCTCTCTAACTTAGACCCCAGCTGCACAGCCTCACTCAGCACAAGTTCTTTCAGAATTCCACATGGACCACAACAGCTGGATTTTCCCTCCCTCTCCTGCCCCAAGGACCTGGCAAGACAGCTTTTTGGACCTATTTTCATAGCTGCACAAAACATTATCCATTCCCCTACTGGTCATTCCCATCACTATTTCATTCCTTTTTACTTCCCAAACTTGAATTGTCCCCTGTATGGTGCTGTGGTCTGTTTTCTCTACCGCTGTGCATTTGCTGCTCTCACCCATACAGGCCTCAAGAACCTCAGACCTGTTGGACAGTTGCAAGTTCTGTGGCTCCTCCAATGCTATATTCTGGATTCTCATAGCTGCCTCACTTGTGATCATGCCCTCCTATCCCTGTTCACTGGCCAAATCTCCAGTCCTTACCCTAAAGAGCATAACTAACGTCTCGTTCAAAGTAACCATGTAACATTCCCCTTTCTTTATGCAGCAGAGTGGCTGAAGCTCAGACACCAGCTTCTCAACTCTGGGCCACAGAGTTGAGATACTTAATCCAAATGTAGTGGATCACGGAGATCTCCACCAGCTCTCATCTGGTACAGGCACATCAACTTCCTGCCATGATCATCATTGTTAAATTTATTTTAGTGGTAATAATGTTTACCAACTGTCTATTTATACTTTCTAATAACAATTCAATATAAATAAGCCAAGCTTAAGGTGCCAGTTTTAATTACACTGTTTGCATTGCATTAGAGTTTAGAGTGAACTTTTAAAGCAAAGAGAGGAGAAAAACTGCAATACCCACCTGCCAATCACCTTCCTGTCTTACCACGATATCACACTTTAATCATTCTCTCCTGTTTCTTAAGCTCTTAACTTGGATCACCACAGCCACTCTGCTTCTTATTTATTCAACTCTGATCATTTTTTAACAATACAAACACCGAACCTCTTTCCCTCACTTTTCTTGAGTTTCATACTCTGCGAAAGCAGGACTCTGAGAAGCTATGCTCCATGTTATGTACTCGCCCTGCACTGCCTTGCTGACTTTTGAAATCCTTAAGACAATTTTGGATGTGTAGTAAATGTTGCCTTTCACCTGGAAGAGCCACAATGCCTGCAATGTATTGGGAGTTGTACAGTCATAGAAAGATAGTCTAGCCATGGAGTTTAGCAAGTAGTGCAGGGTAGGACCAGAGTGATCCAACCTCTTAATGGGCTTACTGTAGGGACACATAATTACAAATGAAGTTTAACATAGTTGATTGTGTTGTGTTGCAATTTGATAATAAAAAATTCATATTTCCTGGAAAATAAGAATCAAAGTGGTGTGGAGGAATAAAGGAGTCTGAGAACACAGACTTATAAATCACAAAAAATTGCACTGCAGATGGTCAAAGCCATAACAAAAGCAAATGAAGAGTTGGGATTTATTTCTAGAGGAATACAATATGCAAAGTAGAGATATCATGGTAAGCTTATATCAGACTGTGGTTAGGATACAATTGGATTACAGATGCAATCCATGTGCCTTGTAAAAAGGATGTAGAAACTCTGGTAGGGGGTGCAGGGAAGTATAACTCAGATATTACCAGATCCGCGGGGTTATGACAATTTGATAATGACGAACAATCTTGATAAAGCAAAGCCAAGGAATGACCTAAAGGGGCCAACTTGGTGATGAGAAGTTTCAGTCGCAAATGCACAACCTCACTGCCCACATCTGGGAAAAGGAGGACATTCCAGGGGGCCTCAGAAAGTTGTAATCATGATTATCTTCAAGAAAGGACACAAGTCCATCTGTGGTGACTATAGAAGAGTCTCTCTGATGTCCACTGCAGAGAAAGCCGATGCAAAGGTCTTCTTCAACTGTCCCTCGCAGCGGCTGAGCAGCTGCTGCCCTGATCACAGTGTGTGGTCTGCGTCCATACAGTGAATGTGATTGTCACCATTTAATAACTCCAAGGAACTCAATGGAGTATCATTGACCACTGTATACGGCCTCTTTCAATCTTACAAAATATTTGACTCCATCAATTGGGAATGGCTGTGGGAGTCTGTTCCAAACTCGACTGCCCACAGAAATTCTTCTCCATCTTATATCTGCTGCATAATGTCATGTGAGCCAATCTGTTAACCAGCAATTCTACAACAGAATCAACCTCAGCGAAGACTGGTGTTAAACAAGGTTACATCATTACACCAATACTTACTTCAATCTTTCTTGCTGTAATGTTACATTTCACCTTCAACAAGTTTCCCACAGGAGCGGAACTAACCTTCAGACCAAATGGGAAACAGTTCAATCCATAGCCACTACACTTCAGAGACAAGGTTACTTGGACTTCAATGGTCGAGCTGCAGTATGCAGACAATACCACACTCAGAGGTTAAGTTCCAAGCCATCATTGACATTGTAACTGAGACAACAAGAGGCTGGGCTCATACTCAAGATCCACAAGACATTCGCTGGAACACATGGATCATTTCCCAGATCTCAGAAACCACTTTGAGATGAAAGCAGATATCAGTGATGAAACTGCCTTCAATGCTGCAGTAGAACTTTTGATCAATTAAGGAAAAGGGTATTTAAGGATCAAGACCTCATATCTGACACAGAGTTCATGGCCTACAGGGCAGCAATGATCCCTGCCCACCTTTTTGCTTTGAAGACATGGACCACCTACAGCGGGCATCTCAAGGCACTGTATGGATACCACCAATACTGCCTCTGCAAGATCCTCCAACTTCAATGGGAGAATTTATTATCAAACATCAAAGTAATACCAAGCCAAGTAATCAAAGAAATGGACAAAGATGTTGGTTTAGAGGGATGTTGGTTTAGAGGGATGTTTTAAGGGAGGAAAGAGAGGTAGTGAGGCTTACAAAGGGAATTCCAGAGCTTCACAGCCTCAGAAACTGAAGGTACATGGGAGGCCGGAAATGGGGGAGCAGAGATATTGGGCTGATGTAGATCAGAGAGCTAAGGAGGGATGAGGCATGGAAGGATTTAAAATAAAGGATTAAATCATTTTATTGATGGTATTAATTAATTGATGTAAACCTGTTGAGATGACAGGGATACGAACCAGTTGAGAATCCATCCATTAAAACATCAAATGAGAAACAAACCTGCAGATGCTGGAAATCTGAAATAAAAATTGGAAGTGCTGGAAATATTCAGAAGGCCAGGCAGCATCTGTAGAAATATCTGCTGAGTATTTCCTGCATTTTCTGTTTTTGTTTCATTAAAATACCTATATTAGTTTTTAGCTTCTATTTTTTCTAGTTTGGAAGGAATTGTTCCCAATCGGTTTGATATTATGAACACTGTAATACATGATAATTGGAGAGGTGAACAAAGGTGGGAGGAAACTAGGTGGATGGGTGAGTGTGTGTGGGATGAGAACACCAGGGATGTAGGTTACCGTTCTTCATTAAAGTTTATCCACAAAGCATAGTAAGGGTTACACGCCAAACGTTAGGAAGAAGTAAAGGTTGCTTAGCTCACTAAACTTCAGCTGAAGTCCACTGTTAATCCCAGTTGAATCTCAGACTACTCTGTTGATCTTGTTACTACCATCTTTACAGGCAGACCATTACAAACATTAAGGATGTCTTCATGATAATTTGTTTTGTTTACTATTCACTGATTTCAATTTATACCTTCTGGGTCTGTGTTCCTGGCTCAGTATGAAAGTGTGTTGGGCCCAATCATGCTGGACCCAGTCAGTGACATTTATAAGACTATTTAAATAAATTAAATAAATGTAAAAGAAATATAAAAAAAATAAATTAAGGTACATTAACTATCAAATAATTTAAAACATTAAAATAATTTTAAATAAACTTGCCTTTTCCCATCAAGTTGGGGACTCCATTCATACTGGCCAACCCTGGCACAAAGTGGCAGAGGCTGGCACAGTGACACAGCTACTAGACCCGCTGGCCAGCAGTGCCAGAGACCTGGGTTCAATCCTGACCTCATGTGCTGTTTGTGTGGAGTTTACACATTCTCCCTGTGTTCTGATGCTGTGTGCCTGTGACACTGCTGCAAGTTGGTTTTTCATTGCTCCTGTGCATACATGTATATGTACATGACAATAAACTTGACTTTGACTTTCGACTTTGACTACGTGGGTTTCCTCCGGGTGCTCCAGTTTCATCCCACATCCCAAAGATATGCAGGTTGGTAAGTTAATTGGTTACTGTAAATTGCCCCCAGTGTGTGGGTAAGTGGTAGAAACAGAGGGGAGTTGATATGAACATGGGGAGAATGACAAATGGAATCAACGTAGGATTAGTATAAGTGGGTCAAAGTGGACTCGGTGGACAGATGGAGCTCTTTCTGTGCTTTCTCTCTCTGTGTCTCGATGTCTCTATGGTCCTTGTCCTCAGCAGGTTTATGTTTTGCCACTGGACATACTGGTGAGTTTAAAAGCAGAGAGTGAGATTTAATGTGTTGGTACCTGACCTGCAGGCCCATCTTGGATCGCTGTGATTTGCTGAGCAGACAGGGCCTTCTGATTGGAGCTGAATGGCAAACAGCTGTTCATTGACCTGTAAATTTTGCTGCCCAGTGGAATGTGGGAGAAGTAACCAAATGCTATATTGATTTAGACCACGAGACCATAAGATATAGGAGCAGAATTAGGCCATTCGGCCCATTGAGTCTGCTCCACCATTCAAACATGGTTGATTTTTTTCAACCTTATTCTCCTACCTTCTCCCCGTAATCCTTAACCCCCTTACCAGTCAAGAACCTATCAATCTCTGCCTTAAATACACCCTATGACTTGGCCTCCACAGGCGTCTGTGGCAAAGAATTCCACAGATTCACCACCCTCTGGCTAAAGTAATTCCTCCTCATCTCAGTTTTAAAGGGATGTCTCTTTAATCTGTGCCCTCAGATTCTAGACTCTCCTACTAATGGAAACATCCTCTCCACATCTCCTCTATCCAGGATTTAAAAATAAATAAGTGATAATTTCAATAAGAGGGAATGATTTTAGTGCTCCTGTAAAATATAAAGCAAAGTACAATTTCCAGCATGAAGATTGCTTGGGAAATTGACTTTCTGAAGTCTGCTCATCTTTGTATTTTTCAATTAGAATTTCATTTTATTAAAGTCCGCTTAATTGAAATTCCTGCATGATATAATTTATCAGGCAAGTCCATCTTATATCTTCAACTGAGAACATAACTGAAGCCGGGAGAAGTAGAAGCTTTGATGTTGCTTCAGTACTCTTCCTTTTCTCTGGATTTATTTTGTATTAACTGTTGCCTTCAAAGAAGTGAGCAGAGATTCACCTTTCGCTTCAGTCAATCAGCCTTGCCCTCAAACACTTCCCCATCAACTCCTTCTGTAGTAACAAGTACGTCTCTGTCTCATGGAGAGCACCGTTTATTGTACCAATGTGCATGTTCTCCGTGTTCTTTGACAATTACCCTGTGACATTGACAATTACTGCGGTGCTGGAGGTCAGGAAGTGGATTGAGACTAGCCCAAAGTCACTTCATATTACAACCTTAGAGACCGTGGCCAATTTACTTTATTGGCTGTGGCTGTAAAAGAATCTCTTTTGCACTGTCTTTCTGGAGGTCCAGTAAAGATATGCTCCTTGCTGCTTGTTTTAGTTTAATTGTCAACTTCTAAGGTTCTAGGAAACTCAGATCAGGTTAATGTGAAAATTAGTGCAGAACATAGAACATAGACAGAAGAGTATAGCACAGGAACATGCCCTTCAGCCCCTGAAGTAGTGCCGAACTAATTAAGCCAATGACACCTAATTACACTGGTCCCTTCTGCCTGCACATGGTCCACATCCCTCCATTCTCTGCATATTCATGTGCCTATCTAAGAGCCTCATTAATACCCCTATCATATCTGCCTCCACCACCACCCCTGGCAGTGCATTCCAGGCACCCACCACTCTCTGGGTAAAAAAAAATGTCCCACAATTTCCTTTGAACTTTCCCCCTCTCACCTCAAATGCGTGCCCTCTAGTATGAGAAATTTTGACCCTGGGAGAAAGATACTGGCTGTCTATCTACACCTCTCGTAATTTTATAAACTTCTATCAGGCCTCGCCTTAGCCTCCGCCGCTCCAGAGAAAACAACCCAAGTTTGTCCAACCTCTCCTTATAGGATATGCCCTGTAATCCAGGCAGCATTCTGGTAAACCTCTTCTGCACCCTCTCCATAGCCTCCACATCCTTCCTCTAATGGGGCGACCAGAATTGAATGCAGTACTCCAGATGCGGCCTAACTAGAATTTTATAAAACTGCCACATAACTTCCAGACACTTGAACTCAGTGCTTCGACTAATAAAGGCAAGCATGCCATATGCCTTCTTCACCACCCTGTCAAATTGTGCAGCCACTTTCAGGGAGCTATGGACTTGGATCCCAACAATCCCTGTAATTCTAGACTGACATGGCACAAAATGATAGAAAGCTTATACTCAATCACGGGGCTGTATTGTAATTTGGACAAACAGTATTGTCGAGTCATAAACTCTGAGAGCCATTTCAAGGCTTGTAAAGTTTGACAGCAACCTGACATTACAGCAGCAGCTACTGTAAAACCTTTTATGTTCATTGCTTAGCAGATTAACTGCTTTTATTGAGCGATTGTTGGCAAAGCCTGTTGCCCATTGAGACATTGTTCTGATAAAGATGATTTTCATTAGGATTCCTGTCACCTCGTCCCTGCACAAAGAAATAGTTAATGGTGTGAATCACTTTAGAGTTGATATATCAAATATTAAACTTATTCACAAACTAATATAGTCACAATCTCCATGACAAAATTCTGATTTGAAAAGATCCTTTCAATGGGTTATTGTAATGGACCAGACACCCTATTACCTTATACTATTTGGCCCATTCGGTCTAAACTGACTCAGAGTAATCCCAGCCCGCACTAATTTTCCTTGTAACCTATTCTCTCCACATTTCCATCAACTACAAGTACCGACACACTTGGGGAACTTTACAGAGGCCAATTAATCTATCAACCTGCACGTGTTTGAAATCCAGTGATTGCTGGGACTTCTTGTATGCTCAGGAACACACTCAGAGCCTATACCAGGAAATATGTTGTATCCATGGAGATTAATTGTGTATTTAAAGCTGTCGCTTCTTTGTTTCATGTGACTAAATACATCTAAGTATTTGAGAACAGAACGTTCCAGAAGGAGGCTGTTTTGAAAGAAAGCAACCATAAAACATGACAAACTGTTTCATGAATAAAGTATCTTTATTGATGGCCTAAATGAACAACTATTTCCAGCACAGAACACGGAACAGTACAGCGCAGGAACAGGCCCTTCGGCCCACAATGTTGTGCTGAGCTCATTAAGCTAGAAGTTAAACGCATGCCTGCTGCCTACACAATGTCCACATCCCTCCATTCTCTGCACATTCATGTGCTCATCTAAGAGCCTCTTGAATGCCTCTATCATATTTACCTCCACTACCGCTCCTGACTGTGCATTCCAGGCACCCACCACTCTCTGTGTAAAAAACTTGCCCCACACATCTCCTTTGAACACTCCCCCCTCCCCACCTTAAATGCATGCCCTCTGGTATTAGACATTTCGATCCTGGGATTAAGATACCGGCTATCTACTCTACCTATGCCTCTCAGAATTTTATAAACTTCTATCAGGTCTCCCCTCAGCCTCTACCGCTCCAGAGAAAACAACACAAGTTTGTCCAAACTCACCTTATAGCATCCTGGTAAACTTCTGCACCCGCTCCACAGCCTCCACATCCTTCCTATAATGGGGATGACCAGAATTGAATGCAATGCTCCAGATTCAGCCGAACCACTGTTCTATAAAGCTGCAGCATAACTTCCTGACTCTTGAACTCAGTGCCTCAACTAATAAAGGTAAGCATGCCATACACCTTCTTTACCACCCTTATTGACTTGTGTGGCCTTGACTTGGCTGATCACCAACTTCAGTATCCTGTTCCTAGTTTCTCCCCATATCTCTGGTCCCTTTATCTACCTCCTTGGTGTATATTCAATGATATATTCAATGATTTGGTCTCTATTGCCTTCTATGCTACAGAATTCCATAAGTTCACCTACTTGTAGGTGAAGAAATTTCCCCCAGTGGTTCTAAATGGCTCATCCCCTACCCTGAGGCTGTGATCCCTGTTCCAGGACAATTCAGCCATTGGGTACACCCTCCCAGCACTTAGTCCATCCAATCCTGTTAGAATTTTACAGGTCTCGATGAGATCCCCTATCATTCTTCTGAACACCAGTAAATATAGACCTAACAGATTCAATATCTTCTCATGCACCAGTCCTACCTTCCCAAGAGTTAGTAATCAATCAGATAGCCAGGACAGGATCATGAAGACTGATGCAATCATGTCAGCCACACAATTCACAGCCGAGAAGGCAGAGACTTTCACGGAGCAGGGGGAGTGTAAAGCAAATCCCATCCAGCTGTAGGTGGAGGAAGCACCTATGTTACACTCAAAGGCATGTTTCAGTGGCTCTAAAAGATAAACTTAAAGCCAAAAGCTGGAGAGACTGACAGAAGCAGAGAATGCAGTCCCAGAGGCCATTTAGCCTGTCAAGTTCATACTGGGTTCCTATAAAAACAATACGCCCTGTCCCCTTCCCTCTCCAGATGCTGCCATACATTCTTTCCTTTCAGATACTTGCCCAGCTCCTTTTTGAATGCTACAGTTGAATCTGCCATTCGTTGGATTTGATGGGACTTTACCCATCAACAACTTGTTTTTGCACAAGTGATCTGGAAGGAGTATGAAGAGCGAGAAAAAAGGGTGAAAAATCAAGCAATTTTCATTTCTTGGAGTCAATGAAAACTAATCCCTGTAGAGGTTTAAGTCCACTGCTCAACAGTTGGTATTGCGATTCATCTGCCCTTTGCAATAACCTTACTATTGCCATTATCATCGGAAACAATATAAGATAAACTTAGAGAAACGAAGGACTGAACATACTGGAATCTTGATGCAAAACACGATGATGCTGGAGGAACTCAGCAGGCCAGGCAGCATCCATGCAGAAAAGCAGGCGGTCAATGTTTTGGGTCAGGACCCTTCTTCAGGACTGTAGATAGGAAAAGGAGAAGCCCAGGATATAGGAGGGAAAAGCAGAGCAGTGATAGGTGGACAAAGGGGGGAGGCAGAGTGGGCACAAGGTAAAAGATGGTGATGGGCAGGTGCAGGGGAGGAGGGAGAGCAGATCCACTGGGGGATGGGTCAAAGGTAAGGAGACAAAGGAAGAAAAAGGTAGAAAAAAAAGGCTAGGAAAGGGAAGAAGAGAAGAAGCGTGGTGGGGGCTGTGGTTTCTGGGGAAGGGGGGTGGTGATTACTTAAAGTGGGAGAATTCAGTGTTCATGCTGTTAGGCTGCAAGGTTCCAAGACGGAAAGTGAGGTGCTGTTCCTCCAGTTTGCGCTTGGAATTCTCCTGGCACTGGAGGAGGCTGAGGACTGACATATCAATGATAGTGTGGGAGGGGGAATTGAAGTGACTGGCAATGGGGAGATGTAGATTATGGTTCTGGCCAGAGCGCAGGTGTTCTCTGAAACGGTCACCTAAGATAAATGTAGACTTTTTATTTAAAATGTGACCAATCTAGAACAATTTTACACTTAAAATCTCTCCTGATGCACCATGAAACATTCAAAATCTCTGTTTGAAGTGATGACTATAAAAATAGCTTATTTTACTTAAACATTCTTTTTGGCAGTAGTAACCCAACACAGCATATAAATGTCACTTTGAAAACAGCTGATAATATTGATTGAGTCCTGGACAAACAGAAAACTGTTGTCAGCTTGAAACAAAACATGTTTATTGGTGTAACATGTTCCACTGTGTGAACAGCATAAGATCTTTCTCAAAAGGAACAGCGTTGAAACTGGAGGCTTAACTTTCCTCTATTTCCTCTTCATACGAAAGAAAAACTGCATGAAAATGACCACCTCTGTGAAACTCTTTGTACACACCGTTTAAATCTGCTCAGGTATTTTGAAGCATAAAATACGGACAACAAAGAAAGTGACAAAAAATGGACATTGAGGTGATGCATGAGAGGGGTATCTGTGCATCGCACACAATATCCTGAGGCACAAGAAATTCTGCAGATGCTGGAATCTGCAGCAATACACAAAAAGTGCTGGAGGAACTCAGCAGGTCAGGCAGCACCCATGGAGGGAAATAAACAGTCGACGTTTTGGGCCGAGACCCTTCATCAGGACCGGAAAGGAAGAGGGCAGAAGCCAGAATAAGAAGGTGGGAGGAGGGGGAGGAGCACAGGCAGGGGACAGGTGAGTCCAGGCGAGGGGGGAAGGTAGGTGGGTGGGTGGGGGAAGGGGAGAAGATGTAATAAGCTGAGAGGTGATGGGTAGAAGAGGCAAAGGGCTGAAGAAGAAGGAATCCGGTAGGACGGGGCAGTGGACCATGGAATAAAGGACGGAGGAGGGGAGGAGAGGAGATGGGCAGGTCATCAAGGTGGGGGAAGGGAGCTGCAGGAATAAGGGAAGATGAAAGAGTGGGGGGGTGGGGGGGGGAAGAAAAAGAAGGGGAGGGGTAACCAGAAGTTAGAGAGATCGATGTTGAGGCCGTCAGGTTGGAGACTCCCAAGGCGGAATATGGGGTGTTGTTCCTCCAACCTGCGTCTGGCCTCAACGTGGCAGTAGAGGAGGCCGTGGATAGACATGTCAGTATGGGAGTGGGATGTGGAATTGAAGTGCGTGGCCACCAGGAGGTCCTGGCTGTTGCAGCGGATGGAGCGAAGGTGCTCGACGAAGCGGTCCGCCAATCTGCGTCGGGTCTCACTGATGTAGAGGAGACCGCACCGGGAGCATCGGATGCAATAAGTGACACCCTGGATTCACAGGTGAAGCGCTGCCTCACTTGGAGGGACTGTCTAGGGCCCTGAATGGTGGTGAGGGAGGAGGTGTAGGGACAGGTGTAACACTTGGTGCGGTTGCAGGCGTAAGTGCCGGGGGGGTTATCAGTGGGGAGGGACGAGTGGACAAGGGAGTTGTGGAGAGAGCGGTCCCTGCGGAAGGCAGAGAGGAGAGGGCAAGGGGAAGATGTGCCTGGTGGTAGGATCCCGTTGGAGGTGGCGGAAGCTGTGAAAAATGACGTGTTGGATGCGGAGGCTTGTGGGGTGGTAGGTGAGGGCAAGGGGAACCCTGTCCCTGTTATGTTGGCCGCAGAGGGGAGGAGGTGAGAGCAGACATGGGGGAAGTGGAGGAGATGCGGGTAAGGGCAGCATTGATGGTGATGGAAGGGAAACCCCGGTTACTCTACGGAGGATGATGTGTTGGTGTACACAATATCCTTTTGCCTGGAGTGCCTTAAGTAAAGAATTCCATTTCTTTAGAAGTTTATAGTTCAAAGCCGCAAGGGTAACTTCCATTATATTCCTACCCTGGAAAGAATATATTAATTACTTTAGTTCAAAGCTGGCAATCTTGACAATATAGAGCTAATACTGTGGAACTTATTTGTTGAAGAAATTACTTCAAAGGCATCAAGATTTAAAAGTATGAAGACACAGTCACTGTCGTAGTTGAGTGCCGGTGCCTATTTTTGTTTGCTTTGATAAAAGAGACAACTGAACAGTGTTTCTTGTTCTACACTTTCTTGTGTGAGCTCTCATTTAAGCTCAGTTCTGAAGTAAGTTGTTCCACTTATTTTCTGCCTGGTAACTAGACAGAGCACTCTGCGGTTTTGAAGCTGTAATTAAAGAGGAAAAGGAAACAGGTCAACTGCTGGAAGATGTCTTGCAGTCCTTCTGATGATGGCAATGAGGAAAGAGACAGTACTGAATGTCCAAGAGCTGGTAAATTTACAGAGTTCATTTGGAGAGTAGAAGTAACTTACAGAGTTGATTTGGAGAGTTAAGGTGAAAAGCAAAAAACTGCAGATGCTGGAAGTATGAAATAAAAAAAAGAAAATGCTGGCAAGACTCAGCAGGTCAGGCAGCGTCTGTGGAAAGAGAAACGTTTTGGGACTTTCACAAATGCTGCCTGACCTGCTGACTGTCTCCAGAACTCTTTGTTTTAAGCCATTAAACTCTGTTGAAGTCCGGGGTGTTTGTTGCTCACTATGTGGTCTCCTCGACACTGGGGAGACCAATTGCACATTAGGTGACTGCTTTACAGCACGTCTCTGCTCAGCCTTGCAGAGTGACCCTGAGTTCCCAGTTCCCAGTTACTTTACTTCTTCATTGTACTCCCACCCTCCTCCCTCTGTGGTCTGTTTCACTGTTGCTTCTAAGCCCAACATAACCACCTTGTCTTCTAACTGGGTATGTTACAAACCACAGGACTTTAAAGTGACTTCAACAATTTCGGATTACCAGCTGTAGATGGAAAAATTCACATAGAGTCCAGAGTTTACCCTCAGAACAAACTTTCTTTATTACAAGCTGACGTCAACAGGAGCCACAAGAGACTCCAGATGCTGGAATCTGGAGCTACACACAGAGTGCTGGAGGAGCTCAGCAGGTCAGATGAAGGGTCTCAACTTGAAATGTCGTCTGTCCATTTCCCTCCATAGATGCTGCCTGACCGGCTGAGTTCCTCCAGCATTTTGTGTGTCAAGAATGAAGTCACTTGCCTGGAATGAATGATCACCGATCCATGGTTTCTGGTGCTTTTATACATTTCATACCTGTTTTTCCCTCTTACCCCCACCATGCTTGCTCAGTGAATATAAACTGCAAGGTAATTGATTTACAACGTCAAGATTCAGTGCCCAGGACACCAAATGGGTGGATGCATTTCCTCTTTTCCTTACATGTCCCATGGTCAACTGCCCTTCCTGGAGGTTATGGGATGGTTGTTATGCAGTGAACAAGCACAGGGTTACTATACATCACTGGAGCCAGCAACTTGTGGCACAACAAAACAGTGCTAGTTTGTTCAAAATTTTTGATTAATTAGTGAATTAATACAAAAAATCAAAAATCATAACATTGGGGTCTGAAGCTTAATGCATGAATGTGTTTCCCATTTCACATTTTACTTATGGGTTGAGGTGTCCTGATGCAAGATCACAGTGACCCCTCTGTGCCTGCAAGTCTGGCAACGGGAAGACTGCTCCCCTTCTCTTTGAGACTGTATAGTTGTCACTGATGAAGGAGGAAGAGCTCTTCCCTCGATAGGCTTGTCACCGGTGACCAGGCTGCCTGAGTATAATCACAATGAAACACTGCTTGTGAGTGTTCCTGTCAGACTGCAGATTGCACCTCCTCCTGAGGTAGTTGGAGTTTAGTTGCCCCTCTGCCCTTTGGTTGCAGGATGGGATCCTCTCTTAGGGATAGGCGAAGGGTCCCCTCCTACGTGGATGGTCTCCCTCCTACCCTTCACTGTCATTGTTTGAAATGGAAGTGATAGAGGTCTCAGAGTAACCTTGTCAGTAGAATGTCAGTGGTGATGTGAAGGTGTAAGGTGGTGTTGGAGGAGGTGGGTGAGTGCTGTTATGAACAGAGTAACTGGCCTCTAAACTAAAGCAGAACTGATGGATCCCCCCAGTATTTCATTCTTCTGCAGGATGATCCTGGGTAACTTGAGATGTGGCAAAGGTGCAGACTAACGCCCAAGAATTCCAGAGTGCAGTATTTCTTACCTGAGGGCAGGATCACTGAAAACTCGATTAGAATTTTTTTGTTTTTGGCCTTAAAGATCTTCTCTACTTGTCAATAGATTGACTCCTTGAAGATGTACTATAGGACAGGAACACCCATTACTCACGTCTGAGTCTTGATAATGAACGTCAAGGAACTGCTAAATGTGAAGTGAGATTCCTGAGAACAGAGGAATGTGAATTTGTAGATTAGAAGCAAAAATTGATTGAAATATGTTGCAACAATATTTATGGAAGAGAGGAATATTGCAAGTGGGAAACCAAAATAAGCCACATCTTAATGCATTAAAAAAGTATTTGATATGTTTGTTAGTTTAAATGAGCACGATGCACTGGCTCCTAAAAGATTGCCTTCTTGGGTTCCAATGGACCAGGGAGGAGATTACCAAACCCATAAATTATACTTTAAAGTTGCCCCAAGTGTGGACATGTATCAGATCATTAGAGGGTGACCAACACAATGAGAATTTATAAAAGCAGACTGAAGTAATTCAAAGAAACATAAGCACAACCAGAAATACAAACGCAAAGATATTCCTGAGGTCAACTTACCACAGTAAAGGACAATGAAAGGATGAGATATTACTTATGAAGAGAATGTTTCCAGTGATTAAGAAAGGAACCATGTATAGAGGATTAAACTAGGACTTCATTATTCAGAGAATTGTAAGGTTATGGAATTTGATGCCAAATTAGAAATGCTGATAAAGAAATGACCTCCTTTGATGCCATACATTTCTATTGCCCAGAAACTGAATTTTACCCTTTATTGAAACATTAAACTATCTTTGTTTTGTGCCAACATCCAATCAGATTCCAGGCAATTAATTAAAATTGGCCAAAAAGGTATTTGAAACAGTGTTAGGGTGGATTACACCCTGAAACAACCGGTAGAATGAGAAGAGCGTGGCTTGAACCTGTGTCAGACACAACTGCTGACTCTTTGGTACGTACCAGCCACAGGATGGCAACATCCCTTAAAAACACAGTACTCTTGGCAGCTAGATAGCAGCCACACACACTATGGCTTTCAGGGTGAAGTGACAGGCTACAGGGAAGAAGGAGGCGGCTCCATAGTTCACAGACAGGAAGGTAGATGCATTCATCAATGAGATACCTGTCAGGAGAGAAGTCTCACACACCCAGGAGGCTGTTGGAGAACTCAACAGGGTATCCAGCCGAAGAACCTGTGCAGGAAGTAGCTTGAGTTATCTACGCTGGGAATGAGAATCCCTGCATCATGGAGCAATGTCACAAGAAGGTTCATGAAAACATGTCAAGGTGAGCTCGAGACCAATATATCCCTTCACGCTGACGCTGTAGTTAAACACACAGTAACCTCAAGGCCCATGTCGGGAACCTGATGGAATAGTCTCAACGTGTGTGGATGAGTTTGTTCCATTTACACTCAGGAAGCTCAACACCATTCAGGACAAAACAGCTGCTTGTTATTACCCAAGAGATTCAGTTCCCCCCAACACCAGTGTACAGTGGCTGCAGTATGTACCACATACAAAATGCACTGCAGTTACTTGCTTAGAGCCACTGAGACAGCACCTCCCAATGCACCTCCTCTGCTGCCCAGAAGGACAAAGGCACATACTTGGGAATGTTCCATCTTTAGGTTTCCTTCCAAGTCACCCATCATCCTGTCTTTGAAGTATATCACCATGACACCTTTTATTCAGGTAATAATTGATAGTCGGAACGAACCTGATGATTGGATGAAAGTATGGTGTCTATTAAAAATAAATTTGACATCATATCCTTTTGCTATGCTAGTCATGTTCTAGTGGGTCAAGTATCTTTCTTCAGGTTTAGAGATAGTTTTATTTTGCTCCTCTTCTTGAGGTTACACCATGCCAAATATTGTCTGATATTCAAGAGAAGGACCCTTACCTGATTAGTTCTTATTGACAACCTTAATCTGACAGTTTGCACAGACAGGAAGAGGAATTCTGAAAGATCATGTGATGGAATGCATTAGGGATTTGGCGAAGGTGAAATAATTTCTAGTACTGTTGACTACATTGAAGGGGAAAACTGTAGAAGATTGTGACTTGGGGATTTGTAACCCAGAATATGGTCACTTTTTGACTTTCTGACCTTCCTTTTGAATGTTGCTCTCTCCCGCTCTTCCCTTGCATTCCCGGATTATTCCTTGTTTTCTTCAGTTTAGAAGAATGGGAGGAAATCTCATCAAAACTTACCACATTGTTAAAAGGCTTGATAGAGTTAATGCAGAGAGGGTGTTTCCCCAATTGAGGAGCTGAGGACCAAGGGCAATTTGAGAATCCAAGATACACCATTTGGGGTTGAGATGAGGAGAAGCTTCTTCACAGAGATTGATGAGCCCATGGAATTGTGTACCTCGGGAAGCTGTGCAAGCTTAGTCATTCAGAGATCAATAGATTTTTGGGTATTAATGGGGATCGTAGTGGAAGAATGGCATTGAGGTGGAAAACCAGCCATCTTGATGAATGACAGAGCAGGCTTGAAGGGTCAGGTGGCCTACACTCGCTTCTGTTTCTTATGTTCTATAATCACAACAGGAAGAACTGGGATTTAGGGACAAAATCATTCCCTTTAACTTCCAGGGGTAGAATACAGGAGCATTAACAACTATGCAACCACAACAGTGTCATGATCATTCACATCAAATGTTTGTGATCTCACCTGTAGTGTTAGAATAACTTGCAGAGGATTCACACACTGTCCTTTCAGCTCTGGGTCCTGGGTTCGGACCAGTCATCTGACATAGTTATCCTTCTCTTGCAAGGAAGTGTCATGCAAGTATTCATTTTGGGCTAGTCTCAAGCAGGACCCAGAGCACACAACATTAAAACTGTCCAGAGGGTTGAATTAACATTTTCAATAGAAAACGCTGCTTTAATGGGGCTGTAGTTTAGGCACAAGGTTGGGGCATGCTGGAGGCAAATGTTACCCTCTGCATATTGAAACAAAACCTGAGAGAATCTTACCTGCCTTAGCACAATGAGTTCAAATTTATAAAAAATCTTAGTAGCAGGAACTGATGTATCTTGAATAGTGTCCGGTTCTGACCAGCAACAGAACAAAGTTGAACCATGCTTTTTGTCATATTTCATTAGATTAGTTGGCATATTGTGACTCATTTTGCTGTTAGTTTCGCTGTTAGTTAGACAGTTTGAAAGAAGGGTTATAGTTACAGGATTCACTGTAAACAATATTTAGAAAGACAGACAGGCGAATTGTGTTTAATTACAGTCTTTGAATAATTACAGTGTAATTCATAATGTTATATTTCACTTAACACGTGATGCTGTCTGGTGTGGTGTCAAGTTTCACGTTGAAGGAGGTCCCAGGTCTGTGTAGAGTTTAACTGACCCAGTATCTGAGAAAGTCCACCAGTGGCACAATTGAGTGGGTAAAGTACAAACCCAAATTCCTCTGATGACTTTGTTAGAAAGTATATTGTTGGAAAACTTGTGGGAGGCACAGTGGCACAGTTTGTAAAGCTGCTGGCTTGCATCCTCAGTGAGCCAGGTTCAATCCTTGGCCTCGGGTACTGACTGTGTGGAGTTTGCACGTTCTTCCACTGACTGCATGGGCTTCCTCTGGGGGCTCTGATTTCCTTCCGCATCTCGAAGACATATGGTTTGTTCAGTTAATTGGCTGCTAAAAATTACCTCTAGTGTGTGTCGGTGAGTGGTGGAATCTCGAGGGAATTGATGAGATTGTGGGGAGAATGAAAAATGGGATTGGTGTAGGATTAGTGTAAATGGGTGATTGATGGTCAGCATGGATTCAATGGGCTGAAGGGCCTGTTTCTGTGCTGTGTGAGTCCACGAAATGTCACTTGTGACTTGTCTGACTGGTCACCTTAGAGAAGGGCAGCTTAATCCCTCATTATACATGGAAAGAATTGAACAAAGTAACCATAAGCAATCAGGAGCCACTCACACCACCACCATCCCCATCACCTCCTCCTCTAAGGAACTTCACCCACTTCTCACACTGAAACACAGATGTTTATTATAACAACTTAAAAAAAATCCTCTGTTTTATGAGAGTGAATTTTTGGCTCAGTGGCATCATTCCCAACCCTGAGTCAGAAGCTGCAGCAAATCCTGAAGTAGCAAGCTGACATCCAACATAATCGTCTCGTCGTCATGTGGGATGTGGCAACACAGGAGAGACTCTCTGCCATAAGACTCAGGAGGTGAGGCAGCATCTGTGGAATGAGGAACTGTTTCACCTGAGGTGTTCCTTCTGCTTTTCTCTCCACAGATGCTGCTGAATGTTTGTAGTGTTTTATGATTTTACTTTGGATTTCTACACCTGCAGAATTTTAAATCTGGATCCTTAGTAGTGGGCTGACATAAATGCAAGTTCAGATTATGCTTGATGGTTCCCATGATTAACTAGACAGTAAAGACTGATACCTCTGCTTCACTCATGAGCATTGCTACTCCCCGTGGCTCTACAAGGCTCTCCACTGACCAGGATCCTCTCCCTGGAGTCCTCTACAACCAAAAAAGCCCCAGTTTGTTCTCAGTAAAATCAACATTGAGGCCAAAAATGTCATAGAGTCATAGACTAATATAGCATGGAAACAGGTGCTTCAGCCCAACTTGTCCCTGCTGACTAAGATGCCCATCTAAGCTAGTCCCACTTGCCTGTGTTTGGCCCATATCTCTCTAACCTTTCCTATCCATGTACCTGTCCAAAATGGTTCCATTGGGTCCTGATGAGCTTATGAGAAGAAGAGGCATAGAGTCATAGAGCACTGAGATTGGCCTTTTTGCACACTGCATCCACAACCATTTACACTAATTCTATTTTTTAATTCTCCCCACTTTCCCATCAACTCCCCCCAAGATTCTACCCCTCACCTACAAAGTAGGGGTAATTTACAATGGCCAATTAACCTATCAACTCGGATGTCTTTGGGATCCGGGAGAAAACTAGAGCACCCAGAAGAAACCCGTAGCGGTTAGCATAACACTATTGCAACCCCAGTGAGTTCAATTGAACCCCAGGGTTCAATTCCCGCCGCTCTCTGTAAGGAGTTTGTACATTCTCCGTGTCTGCGTGGGTTTCCTCCGGGTGCTCCGGTTTCCTCCCACATTCCAAAGACGTACAGGTTAGGAAGTTGTGGGCACGCTATGTTGGCGTCAGAAACGTGGCGACACTTGTGGACTGCCCTCACAACACTCAAAGCAAAAGATGTATTTCACTGTGTGTTTCGATGTACATGTGACTAATAAAGAAATCTTATCTATTCTTATGATCACAGGGAGAACACAGACAGCACCACAGGTCAGGATTGAACCTGGGTCACTGGAGCTGTGAGGCAGCGGGCCTACTAGCTGAGCACCACCCAGGTTAGGGAGGAGATGCCAATCAATAGTTTTACCCAGAGGGTCTGGGAAATACAAATTATCAGGTCAATCACCAACAACCTGTTATGGGAATCAAAGTTAAAAAAGCTGGCAGATGCTAGAAGTTTGAAATAAAACTAGAAGATGCTGGAAACACTCAGAAGTTCAGGCAGCATCTGTGGAGAGAGAAACAGAGCTAATGTTTCAGGTCGAAGACACTTCATCAGACCCCTCAGCAGTTTTTGGAGACTTTTGTATGTGAATTGGATGTTGCATTTCTAGAACTCAGTGTATGAAAGGGTAGGAACAGCAGAAACCATCGTCAATTTTAGACAGTACCTCTTTGTGTACTTGAAGAGGTGTGAGACACAGGGACCCTGACCTAGTGGTGGAAAATGGGATTAGATTGGTTTGCTCTTTTTCAATTGGCACAGACCTGATTAGCCACGTGCCCTCTCTCTACGTCTTCAAGTTTCTGTGATTCTATTCCCTTCAATTCACTTCAGTGATATTATGTTACTCTCTGCTATCTCAGCTGCCCAATATCACAGACTCCCTTTGAAGATGCCAGATGAAAGTAAATCTATTGAAATATGTATGCTGATAAATACTCAGAATTTATCATTTTAAATAACTGATAAATTTACAAAGTTTGTCAATTAAAACCACATCTGAACAAATCAGCCGCAAATTTATACTTAAATTATATGCCTTCACCCTTCAATCACTGATAATCTGGCTGCTCACTGGCAAATCACTTCTGCGCATAAAACTTATTTTGTAACTCTCATACTGCAAACGAGTTAAAGGAGGTAACACAAACATGAGAACTTGGAAAAAATTATCTCATGTTCTCTAACATTGCGGCACAAAGCTCCCAGTCAAGGTTGTCTGCTTCAATCCTAATGTTCCACTTAATCTGCTGAATGTTAGCTGTAGCTTAGTAAGTAGCATTCTTGCTTTGACGTTATTTGATTTTGGAGTCAACTTCTTCAAAAATGGAACAGAGAAATCTCGCCTGATCAATGCAGTGATGAGGGAGTATTGTTGTTAAAGTTAAAATGATATGTTGAACCAAGGCTTTGTTTGATTTCTTATATCCCATAAAACTATTTTGAAGAGGAATAGTAGAGCTATCTCTAATGTCATGGTCAATATTTATCCTTCAATCAACCTTACAAAATACAAATTATCAGGTCATTAACTAACAGCCCTTTAGGGGAGTCAAAGTCAAAAAAGCTCGCAGATGCTGGAACTTTGAAATAAAACTAGAAAATGCTGGAAACTCTCAGCAGTTCAAGCAGCATCTGCGGAGAGAGAAACAGAGCTAATATTTCAGGTCAAAGACACTTCATCTGACCCCTCAGCAATTTTTGGAGATTTTTGTGTGTGAATTGGTTGCTGCATTTCCCACAGTACACCAGTGACTACAATTCAAAAACACTTCATTGTTGTAAAGCATTTTGAAGCATCTTGAAGCATGAGGGGTGCTTTAGAAGAACAGGAGTTTCTATTTTTTATTTCTATTTTGTTTAGGAAGTTAACTGGTTTCCCTGACTTGTTCCATTCTAATCAACTAAAATAAGCAGGTCAGAGCTTTATGTGAATATTGCAGACTGGAGTTTTAGCTGAGTACTTCAACCAGTGTGGTAGTAAAATTGGCATTACAGCTCTATAATATTTGTATAATGATAGATGGTGGCTTCTAATTTCAGTCAATAACACACATTAAGCATTAAAGCCAACTTGGGATCTTATCCGCTTCAGTTCAATAGCATTCTGTTGCAACGTGTTTTATGGCGTCTTCTAACTAACCTTACCAGATCACGATAAGCCCTCAATGTGTCCGAATGAGGTAATATTGGGTAGTTTTTCTGAGGGATGCAAATAGACCACTGGAGAAATACTATTTAAACAAATAGCTCCATTTGGTTTCACTGGCGAGGGAATTTGAAACATTAAAATCGTTAATATAGCTGCATTCAGCTCATTGATCCTTGCTGATTGAAGAAGATAAATCGAGGTAGAACATTTCTGTCCATTTGTGCAAATGATTCTACTAGGTCAAATGGTACTTGAGCTCTAGAAACTTGAGCCCAAGAGCTTAGGTTGATTAATCAGTGAAATAATGAGCGAGGGCTAACGTGTCAAATGGGCATCTATTAGATCAAATTAAAATGAATATACCCACTCATGTGGACGTAAAACCTTCCATGCCACTTCTTTGAAAAAGTAGATGAGTTATCAGGGATATCTTGACGAGCATCCATCCCATAATTGACATACAATTATCTGGCCATTGTCACAATGCTCTTTGCTGATGCTCACGGTGTGAATTGCCTGCTGTGCTTCCAACATTACCACAGTGACTACATGTATAAAGTATCCATTAGCTGTAAAATGTCTTGAGATATCCAGGTGCAGTGAAGTTCATCTTAGTGAGTGATTAACCCATCACTGGAAGACCAAATCCATTAAAGAGTGTCAAGAGGTATGTGGTCATTTGTGTTAAGAGTTCAAAATTGTAACCTGTCATGGTCAACCCAGAAAGCTAAAGACACAAAGGCAGGTGCCTCGCTGGCAAATATGAATTGTGTCAAGAACATTGTGACACAATTTTGAGGCATCTGTGGTCATTCTTCACTTATTGATAACAAAGCTTATCAGGCTAAGAAGATCTCCTTGAAGGAATTGCTGCAGAACGCTCAGGAGAAAGTAATCTAGAGGTTTTATTTTAAAGTCCTCATTGGTTAAGAAGACCAGTAATCTGCCTCCTGATTCTGGAAAGGTTAATCCTGACGCTGCCCAACCCTCTCTCTTTGGATCTCCATCTTTTACTTGACCCTAATAGGTTCTGCTTGGAGCAGCCATACTTTCAGGACTCTCCAAGTAATTCACAGAGAGAGTGGTAATTAGTTGGTGAGCATGCTGAGCCCTGCAAAAATAACTCGTCTTTTTGAAAAAAGTCTTGGCTTAGCATCATTCTCAGAAAGCATGCCCTCCTACACCAGTATCACATTTCAATTCCTCACAACAACCATCCCTGTGGCCTCTCTCAGTGAGTCTATCAGATTAATAATAAATCATCTACTTTTGTGCTCTTAGGATGCATCAGAAGTTCATTCAGGGAAATTATGAACTCCTAACCATTGATTCTTCTGCTGGCTGAGAGAGGAAACCTTGACAGTATTGGTCTGAGACAAACCAGGTCTCTGATGTGAATGGAATACAAATAAACCACTTTATCATTCAGCCACTTTCCTTATGCTTTATAAAACAGTTCATCAAAATGGAATGAATTGCTTTTGTCAAGTGTAGAAATATTTTCAGTGCTGAAAGATCTGGGTCAGAATTTGTCATCAGATTGATGATAAAGTTGACAGAGCACCCTGTTATTTATTTGCAAATGTTATCGCAACATCAGGCAAGAAGCAATTGCACGGTTAAACGCCAGTATTTACAATTGTCCTCCAATTTGAATAGTACTGTCTTTAGTATTGAAATAAGATCTAACTGGTAGCCTCTTTGATTTATTTGGGATCTTGCTGCATTTGCCCATTACTTGCTCATTATACATTCTGCAGAAATGTAAGTCATGTCATTGTAAGTTATAAGTATCCCTTTAATAATTGTATGTTGTTTGTGGCAGTCAATCAACCTCTCTGACAGTGGAAACAATTACAGATGTGAGTCTCATTCCTCCAGATTTTGAGTTTTTCAAGGAGGCTTTTCTCCTAATTGTCACTCTCTCCCTTTCCTTCTTTTCCCCCAATCATACTTGAACATGATTAGACACTGAGTTCATTCATGTAATTCACCCTCTTTCTCAGACCTGCCTGTATTAATTTCCCATATCTCAGTGATTAAAGAAATACCCTGAATCACTCAAGTATTGAATGCCTTAATTTGGTGAGCATTAGCACAAATTCTGGCCCATTAGAAATGCATCCATTTATATTTAATTCCTTACAAGTCTGTCGAATAAAATACATTTCCAGCACCACAACACAGGGCAACCACTGTGAGTCCTGCTGAAAATGCCTACTGTAACGCCAGTAATGAAAATCTGCCTTGTTTGCTGGTTACCCTTTACCATTAGATAAATTAACTCAAACCATGGCAACCAGGAGGCAGCTGCCAATTTGATAATAAAAAATCTAATGAATTTTGCAATTGATTTTGGAGAATGAACTTCATACATCAAATTACACAGCTTATCAGTTATACTGTATAGCTTAATATATTATTTATCAGGAGAGATACTCAAGCTGTAATTAGTTCCAATAAAACATTACAGCTTTCAGCAAACATATTGGACTATTTTATCACATCGTTACTAATGCAGGCATGTTTCAAGGGCTTTGTTCCCTGTGACTGGGAAGAGACAGTTCTGGTCCTCTGGACTTAGGATTTATAAAGAAATGGTCTCAGTGGCTCAATTTGTAAAATAACTGTGTGACGTATAATTGAATCAAATAAACAGCCTCTTTCCCCTCTTTTCCCTCCTCCACCTACTCTATTTGCCCTTCACTCAGACACTCCTCCTACTAGGTTCCCCCTCCCCCCCCCCCCCCCCCCACTGTTCCCATCTGACAACCCACTTCCCTTATTTGGTTCCTCTTCACCCTCCTCTCCAAATAAGTTCCATCATCTGCTACCCCTTGTTGCCTCCACCTATCACCTCCTGGCTTCCGTTACTATCTCCACCCCTCCCTCCCTCACCTGACTCCATCTGCCAATCAACCCCTTCTCACATGGATCCACCTATTGCTTACCAGCTCTTGTTCCACCCCTCCCCTTCACCTCCTTATACGGGCTATTTCCCCTCTGTCTTTCACTCCAGGTGAAGGGTCTCGAACCGAAATGTCGACTGTCCATTTCCCTCGACAGATGCTGCCTGACCCACTGAGTTCCTCCAGCAGCACATTTTTTTTTTGCTCCAGATTCCAGTATCTGCAACCTCTTGTGTGTCCAAGAAGCCCAACCTTTCTTAGGGAGCTAATTTCAGCCAGGGCTGAGGTAAGAACTATAATAGGCTCAGCACTTCTGGAGTGGGGACAGGAAGATTAAGCAGGGTCCCTGCCTTGACCAGTAGTTAATTGACCTTGCTGGGCAAAAATGGGATTCAAGGGAGATTGGATCATGTTTGACCATGTTAGACATCCTCTTGCTGTGTGATCTAGACTTGTGCAGAAGCATCTCCACTATACTGAATTGCCTGAGCTTGACTGACATTGGTTTGTTCCAGGAAAGGTGAGCAAGTCATTTTCAGGAGTGGTGTTGGTTGTCCCAAAGGTTAGCTCTCCTCTAGCGGGAAACTTGTTGGAGGCAACGTGCAACATTATAGCAGGAAAGCTTGAGAAGTATGCTGAGGCAATGATGTGACCCTAATCACTACCTCGGTATAGCAACACTATGACCACTTTGCACTACAATGGACTTTGTTTTTATTTTGTTCGAATCGTGTTCTTTCTTGAATAATTTCATATAATTCATGTTTAATTTATGCTTTTCTTGTGACTGTTGTGTATCCGATGCCATATGCCTGTGATGCTGCTGCAAGTAAGTGTGTCATTGCACCTGTGCACACATGTACTTGGGCATATGACAATAATGAAAAACACAGTGATGCTGGAGGAACTCAGCAGGCCAGGCAGCATCCAGGGAGAAAAGCAGGCGGTCAACATTTCGGGTCAGGACCCTTCTTCAGGACGGAAGATAGGAAAGGGGAAGTCCAATATACAGGAGGGAAAAGCAGAGTAGAGATAGGTGGACAAAAGAGGGGAGACGGGGTGGGCACAAGGTGGTGATAGGTAGATGCAGGTAAGAGATGGTGATAGGCAGGTGTGGGGGAGGAGGGGAGAGCAGATCCACCGGGGGATGGGTCAAAGGTAAGGAGGAAAAAAGGGGAGGTGGGGGTAGAAGAAAGAGACATAGGCTAGGAAAAGAAGAAGCATGGTGGGGGTGGGGGTTGTTGTGGAGAAGGGGGGGTGGGGATTACCTAAAATGGGAGAATTCAGTCATCATGCTGTTAGGCTGCAAGGTTCCAAGATGGAAAATGAGGTGCTGTTCTTCCAGTTTGCGCTTGGAATTCTCCTGGCAGTGGAGGAGGCCGAGGACTGACATATCGGTGATGGAGGGGGAGGGGGAGTTGTTGTGACTGACAACGGGGAGATGCAGATCGCGGTTACAGACAGAGCGCAGGTGTTCTGCAAAACGGTCACCTAGTCTGCCTTTGGTCTCGCCAATGTAGAGGAAGCCACACTTGGAGCACCGAAAGCAGTAGATGATATTAAGGGAGGTGCAGGTGAATCTCTGTCTCACCTGAAAGGACTGTTTGGGTCCCTGAATGGAGGTGGTGTAAGGGCAGGTGTTACACCTGTGGCAGGAGCAGTGGAAAGTTCCCGGGGTGGGAGCGGGATGGGTGAAAGGGAGGAGTGAACTCGGGAGTCATGGAGAGAATGGTCCCTGCAAAAGGCAGAAAGGGGTGGGGAGGGGAAGATATGCTTGGTAGTGGGGTCCCGTTGGAGATGGCGGAAGTGGCGGAGAATGATGTGTTGGATATGTAGGCTGGTGGGATGAAATGTGAGGACAAGGGGGACTCTATCCCTGTTGTGTCTGGGAGGGGTGGGGGTGAGACCAGAGATGCGGGAAATGGCAGAGATGCGGGTGCAAGCTCTCTCGACCACAGTCGGGGGGAAGCCACGGTTAATAAAGAAGTTGGACATCTCTGCTGTCCTGGAGTGGAAAGCCTCAACAAGGGAGCAGATGTGACGGAGGCGGAGAAATTGAGAAAAAGGGATAGCGTCCTTGCAAGAGACAGGGTGGGAGGAGCTGTAATCGAGGTAGCTGTGGGTGTCAGTGGGTTTGTAGAAGATGTTGGCGGATAAGGAATCTCCTGAGCTGGAGATGGAAAGATCAAGGAAGGAGAGAGAGGTGTCAGAGATAGTCCAAGTGAATTGGAGAACAGAATGAAAATTTGTGGCGAAATTTATGAAACTGTTGAGTTCTGCACTGGTGCAAGAGGTGGCATCAATGCAGCCGTTGATATAGTGGAGAAAGAGTTGAGGAACGGGGCCGGAGTAGGCTTGGAACAGAGACTGTTCAATGTGCTGGTGTAGGCTTGGTCCTCTTTACTAACTGTGGCTTCCCCCCGAATGTGGTCGAGAGAGCTCGCACCCATATCTCAGCCATTTCCTACACTTCTGTTCTCACCCCCACCCCTCCCAGACCCAACAGGGATAGGGTCCCCCTTGTCCTCACATTTCATCCTACCAGCCTACGAATCCAACACATCATTCGCCGCCACTTCCGCCATCTCCAACGGGCAATAAACTCGACTTTAACTTTGACCTTGTTTGACTGCACTGCACTGAGATTGGGTCTGATTTGGACTCGTCGATTAAGACCTTGGCTTGCATTCCATTCTGTAGCAACCAAAACATGAGAAAGAGTTTCTGTGGGCAGCCAAGTCCGAGAAGGATGCTCCTGAGTCTCTCTTAATTGACAGGGTCAAAGGCTTTTTGAGGTTAAAAAATGGGCTGATGCTGCTGTCAGTCAGCTCCATTGAACCAAGTTCAATTCTGGTCTCCAGTGCTACCAATGCAGAGTGTGCACCTTCTCCTGGTGAGATGTCCTGGTGATTTAATTATCTCGAGTGTAAGTGGGTTGTAAGAGCATCAGGGAGTGTGAATGGGCATGTGTGAAGGTGTGGGTTACGGGGAAGTAATGGGGGAATGGGATTAATGGGATTTCTCTGAGGGCTGGAACAGACCCTATGGGCTGAATGGCCTCCTACCATATTATAAGGAAACGTGACAGTCTTATATCTTAAAGTGGAGTGAGATGCCTCAGCAGGATGAATCCACCCCCACCAACTGGGACCTTCCAATGTGTCTGAGGGCACCAGGAATCAGAATCAGAATCAGGTTTATTATCAATGATTAATATGACTTGAAGTTTGTTGTTTTGTGGCAGCTGTACAGTGCAAAGACATAAAAATATATAAGTTACAATAATAAATTAATAGTACAAGAAAAAAGGAATAATGAGGTCATGTTCATGGATCGTTCAGAAATCTGATGGTGGAGGGAAGAAACTGTTCCTGAATCACTGAGTGTGGGTCTTCAGGCTCCTGGAGCTCCTTCCTGATGATAGCAATGAGAAGAGGGCACGTCCCGGATGCTGTGGACCCTTCATGATGGATGCCACCTTCTTGAGGCACCATCTCTTGAAGATGTCCTCGATGGTGGGAAGGGTCATGCCCGTGATGAAACTGGCTGAGTCTACAACCCTCAGCAGTCTCTTGCAATCCTGTGCATTGGAGCCTCCATACCAGGCTCTGATGCAACCAGTCAGACTGCTCTCTACCGTACATCTATAGAAATTTGTAAGTGTCTTTGGTGACTTACCAAATCTCCTCAAACTCCTAACAAAATAGAGCCACTGGCATGTCTTCTTTGTGATTGCATCAGTGTGTTGGGCCCAGGATAGATCCTCCGAGGTGTTGATGCCCAGGAACTTGAAGCTGCTCACCCTTTCCACTGCCGACCCCTCAATGAGGACTGGTGTGTGTTCTCCCAACTTCCCCTTCCTGAAGTCCACAATCAATTCCTTGGTCTTGCTGACGCTGAGTGCAGTGTTGTTGCTGTGACACCACTCAACCAGCCGATCTATCTCACCCCTGTACGCCTCCTCATTGCCATCTGAGATTCTACCAACAACAGTGGTGTCATCGGCAAATTTATAGATGGCGTTTGAGCTGTGCCTAGCCACACAGTCATGTGTGTAGAGAGAGTAGAACAGTGGGCTAAGCACACATTCTTGAGATGCACCCGTGTTGATAGTCAGCAAGGAGGAGGTGTTACAACTGATCCACACTGACTGTGGTCTTCCAATAAGGAAGGTGAGAATCCAGTTGCAGAGGGAGGTACAGAGGACCACGTTTTGAATCTTGCTTATTAGTACTAAGGGGGTGTTGATGTTGAACATCGAGCTGTAGTCGGTAAACAATAGCCTGATGTATGTGTTGTAGTTGTCTAGGTGCTCCAAAGCAGAGTGAAGAGCCAGTGAGATTGCATCCACTGTAGACCTGTTGTGGTATTAGGTGAATTGCAGTGGGTCCAGGTCCTTGCTCAGGCAGGACACTGTGATCAGTGGGAACCAGGCAGCAGCAGACAGGCAGCTTTCCCTAAAGTTCCTCCACAAGAGCTTCAGAGGTCTGGGTGAGGCCCACAGACTGAGTGGGGAGTAACTAAATGGTGGGGATGAAAGGTAGTCCGGGAACCAAGAGGGAAAGGCTGAACACGGAGTCTGAGGAAAGGGAAGGGGGAGAGTGCTGAGGGGCAGGGGATCCCCAGGGCTGCTCCTCCCTCTGTAGTCTCACTCCCCTCACGATGCCTGTGACATCACCCCAGGGCCTGCCCACAGGTTGACCACCAGCAGTTCCTGGTCACTTGACTGAAGTCAGCTATATTTCAAATTCTAGTTTTATTGAATTTAAATTCCCATTTGCTCTGGTGGGGATTTCAAGTCTTGTCTCTCAATGATCAAGGACTCTGACCACCAGCTCATCAACTTAACCTGCTATGGAGTCATAAAGGATGGAAGCAGGCCCTTTGGCCCACTGAGGCCATGCTGACCACCAAGCAACCACTTACATAAATCTTACACTCATCCCATTTATTCTGTCCTCATTCTCATCAATTTCCCCCTGGATTCTACCATCTACACGAGCGGCATATTAATCAGTCTGCACCTCTTTAGGGATACGGGAGGAAACCAGACCTCATGGGGGTAAATCACAGAGAAAATCTGCAAACTCCATAGAGACTGCACCAGGTCAGGATTGAACCCAGATCTGTGGAGTTATGAGGTAGCAGCTCTACCAACTGCACCAGTGAGCTGCCGCTGTACTGCGATTAAGAGTCTTGTGCGCAGCCAACTACTATTGCTATAGTATTTCATATAATGTCAGTCGGAATGTCTTTAAGAAAATGTTAGTAGTGAGACCAGATAGGAGTTATTGATGTAGGAGGAAAGGAATGTCCAAGGAATAGAGTTATCTCAGATGAAGTTCCTTCAGTTGTAACATTCTAACTCTAGTGCACACAGTAAATACAAAAGCAGTGGAAAGCTTAGGAAGGACTTATTTACTTGTTATGTAAGTTATTTTACTGACAGTGGAACCGTGCAGCAAGAAATACCAACTAGAAAAAAAATCTTCATGAATATATTTATGACGTTTCTGCCCAAATCAAAAGCAGCTTCGTCTCTTGGATTCTGTATTACAAATCATGCACTTTTCTCAACACTTCTTCTTGTGTTCATTGCTTGTGGCAAGTTCCCTCAGAGTATTATATCCCTTGACAACCAGAACTTGTTCCATTTACAGTCAGAATCGCCTCTCATGTATGTGCTTGCATACATACAATTTGGAGAATCATAATGTAGATTTAGGAGAGGCTGGTTACAATTACTTTATGGACCATTAACCCATCACAAACATAGCATCCCTCCTCATGGTCATCAGTTGTTATAGTCATAGAGCCATTTACCACGAGCATAAACCTAGGTTGAAAATTTATACTGGAGTATCTCTGATGCTAAATCTGAAATTATTACCAATAAAAGACTTACGGTGCATTGTTCTCAAAAGACAGCCACCACTTCTTCATCCTTTGTCAAGGATCCTTCAGGTACAGAACTTCCAATTGTTGTGATAATGCAGAGTTATGTTTCAGAACTATTGAAATCTTCCCTTATCAGTGACCTAGAAATGAATCAGTGCCTGCAGTGGTGCACTGTTTGGAAGCTGTGCAGAGCACAAAAGACTCTAAGCACAGAAGCAGGCCTTTGTCCCACTATGTCCATGTCTACCATCAAGCACCTTCTCTATACTAATCCTATTTACCGGCACTTGGTTTATAGCCAACTACATCTTGGTGATTCATCTGCTTGTCCAGATGCTTATTAAATGTTGTGAAGAGCAGTTATAATCATGACAGTTCAGTAGATGGTTGCTAGTGAATTAGTCATGCACAAGGTAAGACTTTTCCTTTTCAGTGTCGAGTGCATGAAGGAAAACATGGAAGGTTGAGGTCTGGGACCGGTCCAGCGTGCTGTGGGGAGGAGAGGTCAGAGTGCTGGTGGCAAATGGGTGACCTAGGTCCTACAGTTATTGGCAACTAGGAAGGCGGGTGGGGGGTCATTGATAAATTTGGTGGCAGTAATCTGCTGTTGAGGTGGGGGCTGACAAGTCTGTGGTCTGTGATCAGGGGCTTAGCGCCTGGAGGTTAGGAAAACGCTGGGTGGCAGGATTGGTGGGACAGAGGGGTAGTGGTGCTTGGTGTGGTGAGGGGGGGGGGAGAGTGAGCTCTAATAAAGAGCAAGTATATAAAGGGATGGCACAATGTTGTGGCATCCCTTAATGGGAAATTAATGGAAATGGGATTAATTTAGAGAAACAAAGGATTGCAGATGCTGGAATCTAGATGAAAAACACTAGGATGCTGGAGGAACTCAGCAGGCCAGGCAGCATTCGTGGAGAAAAGCAGATGGTCAACATTTCGTGTCAGGACCCTTCTTCAGGACTGAAGGTAGGAACAAACAGTCCTTTCAGGTAAGACAGAGATTCACCTGCACCTCCCTTAATATCATCTACTGCATTCGGTGCTCCAAGTGTGGCCTTCTCTACGTTGGTGAGACCAAACACAGACTAGGTGACCGTTTCACAGAACACCTGTGCTCTGTCCGTAACCATGATCTGCATCTCCCCATTGCCAGTCACTTCAACTCCCCCTCCCACACCATCACCGATATGTCAGTCCTCGGCCTCCTCCACTGCCAGGAGAATTCCAAGTGCAAACTGGAGGAACAGCACCTCATTTTCCATCTTGGAACCTTGCAGCCTAATGGCATGAACATTGAATTCTCCCACTTTAAGTAATCCCCTCCCCTCTTCCCCACAAACCCCCCTCCACCCCCACCATACTTCTTTTCCTAGCCTATGTCTCTTTCTTCTACCCCCACCTCCCCTTTTTTCCTCCTTACCTTTGACCCATCCCCCAGTGGATCTGCTCTCCCCTCCTCCCCCACACCTGCCTGTCACTATCTCTTACCTGCATCTACCTATCACCACCTTGTGCCCACCGCGCCTCCCCTCTTTGTCCACCTATCACTGCTCTGCTTTTCCCTCCTATATATTGGCCTTCCCTTTTCCCTATCTTCAGTCCTGAAGAAGGGTCCTGACCTGAAACGTTGACCGCCTGCTTTTCTCCCTGGATGCTGCCTGACCTGCTGAGTTCCTCCAGCATCATCGTGTTTTTCATGGGATTAACTTAAGTGGATGCTTGACCGTCAGGAAGTTGATGGGCTGAAGGGCCTGTTTCCATGCTGTACGACTCCACGACCTCCATGATCTACTTCGCTTGGCTTCCCACACCGGGCTGGGACCTGTTCAGAGATGTTGTCATTACAATGATCACTGCACAATTAGTTTCTCTCGCACCCTTTGGAGTGACATGAAGTAATCTGTCCTGGCAATGCTCCAAATGAGACTGCGTGGGAAATTATGTCCAACCTGGAGAGCCGTTGATCCACGCAAGCACAATTCAGGGCAAGGAGTGCCTGAATGAATTTCTGGGGGACGTGAAATTGCCCAGAAGTCAGCAAAATTATTTCCACTAGGAGATGCTTTGATTTTCACATACTTAGTGATGAGAAAAACAAGGTAACACAATCAAATTTCCTGGCCAATCCTTTAAAAGGCTGATCTCTGTGCACTAGATAACGAAATGAAAGACTTCTATTTATATAAAAGCTCTCAGACGGTGCAAGATTCACATGAATTTGATCATTATCATGGTACACAATGCACCAAAAGTAAGTTTAGACATCTGGTCACTGTTCTGTTGGCAAATGCATCAATCAGCTTGTCAACGGTGAAGTGTACACAAATGAGATAAGGTAAAGATTTTTTTTCATGATTGTGCTTGGCAGAGCAACTAGAATTCTTTCGTTTCTCCTCAATATGCGGACAATACCTTAGTTTAACTGAGAAAGCACTTCTGACAGTGCAGTACTCCCACAGTGATTCCATTAATTACCAGCCTAGATTATGCGTAGGCTTGGTACATTGTTATTTTTATCAATATAGACTAATAGATATTGATTTCAGCTCACAGTTCTGTGAAAAATATTCCCATTGTTAATAATCAGAACTCATTAATAAATCCATTACCAAATAAACATGAGTATGTGGCACAAGGAGGTCATATTTACATCTTTCAACTGTGTTTTTCTTATAATTATGACATAACTGCCAAATGAACATCATGATTTAGAGCAGTCATAAAAAATACATATATTCACATTTGTGATTAGACCATGCTTTTAATAGCTTACTGTCATCGATAAACTGACTGCTTCCATAAACGGAATTCAGTGCAATCCTGAAAGTTTAACTCAATAAAAATCAAAATAGATACCTCAAGCCAAACAGATTTTATCTGTCAAAATACTTCAAACATGAAAATGAAATTCTACCAAGCCTAACGAAGAGATAGAACTGTGATTTTGGTCTGAATGCATCACTTCATTGGGCTTGGTAGATTTCCCTCAGTATATCCTACCATTCATTGTGATTGACCTAGCCTTACTCCTCCCAAAATGTGTTTCCACAGAATTAAATTCCATTTGCCATTGCTCTGCTCATCTTACCAATTCATCAATACATCAACATTGTTCTGTAGTCAAAAATTACCTTCCTTTCTATCAAGAACATCACCAGTGTTCATGTCATCTGTGAACTTACTAATTACACATTCCCATACATTTCTTTAATGTATCTTACAAACAGCAAGTGTTCTAGCACCAACCCCTGCGGTACACCACTGGTCACAAACCTCTAATCGTGAAAACAATCTTCGACTATTGCCCTTGACGTCCATCATGAAGCCAATTTCAGATCCAATGTTCCAACTCACTCTAGATTGGTTTATTCATTTATTATTGTCACTTGTACCGAGGTACAGTGAAAAACTTGTCTTGCATAACGATCGTACAGGTCAATCCATTACATAGTGCAGTTACATTGAGTTAGTACAGAGTGCATTGAGGTAGTACAGGTAAAACAATAACAGTACAGAGTAAAGTCACAGCTACAGAGGGAGTGCAGTGCAGGTAGACAATAAGGTGCAAGGTCACAACAAGGTAGATTGTGAGGTCGGAGTCCATCTCATCATATAAGGGAACCGTTCAATAGTCTTATCACAGTAGGATAGAAGCTGTCCTTGAGCCTGGTGATATGTGCCCTCAGGCTCCTGTATCTTCTGCCTGGTGGAAGAGGAGAGAAGAGAGAATGACTCGGGTGAGTGGGGTCTTTGATTATGCTGGCTGCTTCACCAAGGCAGTGAGAGGTAAAGACAGAGTCCAAGGAGGAGAGGCTGGTTTCTATGATGTGCTGGGCTGTGTCCACAACTCTCTGCAGTTTCTTGTGGTCCTGGGCAAAGCAGTTGCCATACCAAGCTGTGATGCATCCAGATAGGATGCTTTCTATGGTGCATCGAACAAAGTTGGTGAGTGTCAAAGGGGACATACCGAATTTCTTTAGCCTCATGAGGAAGTAGAGGCACTAGTGAGCTTTCTTGGCCGTGGCATCTACGTGATTTGACCAGGACAGGCTATTGGTGATGTTCACTCCTAGAAGCTCTCAACCCTCTCGACCTCAGCACCGTTGATGTAGACATGTGCATGTACACTACCCCCTTTCCTGAAGTCAATGACCAGCTCTTTTGTTGACATTGAGGGAAAGGTTGTTGTCATGACACCATGCTGCTAAGCTCTCTATCTCCTTCCTGTACCCTGACTCATCATTATTTGAGATATGGCCCATTATGGTGGTATCATCTGCAAACTTGTATATGGAGTTAGAGCAGAATCTGGCCACACAGTCATGAGTGTATAGGGAGTAGAGTAGAGGGCTGAGGATGCAGCCTTGTGGGGCACCAGTGTTGAGTATAATCGTGCTGGAGGGGTTGCTGCCTGTCCTCATTGATTGCGGTCTGTTGGTCAGAAAGTCAGGGATCCAGTTGCAGAGGGAGGTGTTGAGTCCCAGGTCTCAGAGTTTGGTGATGAGTTTGCTTGGAATTATAGTATTGAAGGCGGATAGTCTAATGTAGGTGTCTTTACTGTCCAGATGCTCCAGAGCTGAGCGTAGGGCCAGGGAGATGGCATCCGCTGTAGACCTGTTTCGGCGACAGGGAAATTGCAGTGGGTCGAGGTTGTCTGGGAGGCTGGAGTTGATGCGTACCATGACCAACCTCTCAAAGCACTTCAAGATGGTGGATGTCAGAGCCACTGGTCGGTAGTCATTAAGGCATGTTACCTTGCTTTTCATCGGTACCGGGATAATAGTTGTCTCCTTAAGACAGATGGGAACCTGAGATTGAAGCAGGCAGAGGTTAAATATGTCTGCAAATACTCCCTCCAGCTGATCAGCACAAGATCTGAGCACTTGGCTAGAGACACCGTCTGGGCCAGATGCTTTCCTCGTGTTCACTCTCTGGAAGAAAGTGCATGGGCCTTCAATATTTTGGACCAGTCTCCTATGTGGGACCTTGTCAAAGATCTTACTGATGTCCATGTTGACCAGCCCAATGGTACTACCTTCATCAACACACTCGCTTCCTTGGATAAACCTGACTGGCAGTTAATTCCTGCTATTTATATCTGTACATAGGGAGTGGGTGTTTTTTCCCTTCTTGTTGTTAATGTGGGTCAATTTAATGTAGATGCTACAATGGCAGGAGAGGGTATCTGCCACACCTCCAATGCTGCAGTGCCATGGGATTCTCCTGAGAAGTTTTGTGATTATCTTTTGCCTTAAAAATCAAGGCCACTGTAAGTTTAATAAGCCCTGAGAGAAGAGTGAGGATAGGCAATGTGTTCCGAGATTTGGTTGAAGTGGTTGCTAGGGCTCTGTAAGTTCTAACTAGCTGAGATTAAAGCCTGGAGTATCCTCTGTGCGGAGTTATCATAGGAACATGTAACAGGAGCGCATCCAATTCTACTCTCCACTGTTGTCATGACAGCGTTAACCCACTCACTTCCATTACATGTAATATGGGAGTATTTAAGTTTTGTACAATAAGGGCATACATTAATTTTCAGATTCACACCTTTCATGGTGCTAATAATCTGTGACATGTAATGGTGCTAATGATCCAGAGGGTATTTTTGGATATTTGGTTTTGTAAAGCATTGTCATTGTTCCACCTCCTCTGTTAACCTGATTACTACAGTAATAAGCACAGCCTGCTCAGCAGCAAGTAAGTGAATCTTTCTGACTTTCTACAGCTCTGGTATATTGATACATAACTCTGGTTCCCTACTGGAAGCAAAAATCACACAATCATTCTGTATGTTCCATCCTTTTAAAAGCGGGCTTCTTGTTTTTGTTTGACTAATGGGTCCTTAGCATTTAACCATGAAATAACACAGCACAAGAAGAGGGCTTTGGTCCATCAAGTCAGACTTGACTCTTTCAAGACACTGGCCCAGACCTTGAATTCAAATCAAAAAGCTGCAGATGCTGGAAATCTGAAATAAAATCAGAAATATTGGAAACACTCAGCAGATCAGGCAGCATCTGTGGAAAGAGAAACAGACTTAATGTTTCAGGCCGTTTGAGGAGAGATTAAGTAGATTAAGTCTGTGCTTTCTTGAGTTTAAAAGTATGGAAGGTGATAGCATTGAAATGTATAAAATTCTCATGGGGAATGTCAGGTTAGATACAGGGATAATAGTTCCCCAGGCAGGGGTTTCCAGAACGAGCATCACAGAACCAAACTAAGGGGTCATGTCCAGTAAGCCAGACCATACAAAGAGAAAAAGAAAAATTGAGCCAAAATGATGACAGGCCAGTATTAAAGCAAACAGAAAAAGAGAGGGAATAAACTAAAGTTGGAGAATTGTATATTGATTCCTAAATGCTGCAACATACTCAGACGAAAAATGAGGTGTTGTTCAACCTTCCATTCAGCCTCCATGTGTTCTCCTCTCCTGAATGGCTGACCTCACTGTCACATTTGGAGCCTCTGTGGTGGGGCTCTCACTCACTTCAAAAGGCAGGGCAGTTGCCATGAGCAATTCAGTTAGCGGAGCCTTTCAGCCATCTGCCTTGACCTCTGCATATCAATAGAAACAGTGATGCCTCTTATGCCATTAGGAATCTGCACAAGGGTATGCATATAAATCAATGAAATGATGCCACTATATTACACCATGTGGCTGCCTTGTGTGTTATTGGGTGGCTGGTTGCGTATTGATCTTTCACTTGGTCGATGCTTACAATTGACAGGGAGCAACAGTGGATTGCTGGTTGCTTCCAAATCTGCTTTGTGTTGGTAACATGGAAGATGGTGGTGGTGAGTGAGAAGAGTGGGCATTGTAAGCGCTTCCCACATGGCCCACTATTCCATTCATGAAGGCTTTCCCTGCATCGGTGCAAACAGCCAGGGGTGCTTTACCCTCAGCAGCCTTCAATTTCTTGCCATTCTCTTCCTCTTGGTCTCTCTCTGTCCCCCTCTTGTTCTCCTCTCTGCCCCTCCCATCTCCTATCCCTATTTCTCTGCCACCCATCTACTGATCTCGAAATACTGTGCTAGGGACGGTGCTGATGATTTTATTGGTCCTCATCCAAGAATGGTTCAGTCTCATGAAAATACTATCGTAAACACTAGTACTTTCCTATCAGCATGCAAGAAAAAATTGGGATCTGTTTGCTGTAAGGCTGTTTTCTATGACTAGGTTCATCCAACCCACTCAATTGAAATTGTGTTCTCAACTTGCTCTCACTGTTGAGTTTCAACAAGCACTGAAAACATATGGATCCAATGTCGAACTTGAAAGTGTATGCAAATGTTGTTCTGTAGACATAAGAGACTGCAGAAGAAGGTTGAGAAGCAAGACCTCCAGGGTAGTAATCTCAGGATTACTGCCTGTGCCACGTGCTAATGAAGGTAAGAATAGCAGGATCAGGCAGATGAATGTGTGGCTGAGTAACTGGTGCAGGGGGCAAGGCTTCAAATTCTTGGATCATTGGAACCTATTTTGGGGGAGGTAAGACCTATTCAAAAAGGATGGGTTACACCTGAACTCAAGGGGGACCAAGATCCTGGCGGGAATGTTTAATATAGGTGTTAGGGAGGGCTTAAACTAATATGGCAGGGGGAAGGAAACCAGTATGTTTGGATAGCGGAAGAGATATATAGAAACAAGTCCAAGATAGTGTGCAGCAAAGGTGGTAAGAGGGACAGGCAGGTAAAAAGACAGGATAATTTGCTGAGCAATAGAAATACAGTGAAATCGGTAGCAGATACTGGTCTAGATGTACTGTATTTAAATGCACGTAGCATTTGAAATAAAGGGGATGACCTAGTAGTACAGCTACAGATTAAACAATATGACATTGAGGCAATCACCGAGTCATGGATGAATGATGGATGTGATTGGGAGCTGAATGTCCAAGGGTACACAGTGTATTGGAAAGATAGGCAGGTAGGCAGAGGGGGTGGTGTGGCCATGATGGTTAACAATGATATAAAATCAATAGAAAGAAGGGACATAGGGTCAGAAGAAGTAGAATCCTTATGGGTTGAGTTAAGAAATGGCAAGGGTAAAAGGACCCTAATAGCAGTTATATATAGGCCCCCTAATAGCAGCCGGGACGTGGACTACAAGTTACAGTTGGAAGTAGAAAAAGCGTGTCAGAGAGACAATGTCAAGATAATTATGGGGGATTTTAACATGAAGATGGATTGGGAAAGCCAGGAAGGTAGTGGATCTCAGGAGAGAGGTTTGTGGAATGTCTACGGGATCGGCTGTTTTGGATTGGTGCTGTGTAATGAACCTGAGGTGATTAGGAAACTAAAGGTAAAGGAACCATTAGGAAGTAGTGATCATAATATGATTGAGTTCAGTTTCAAATTTGAAAAAGAGAAGCTGATATCAGGTGTGTCAATATTTCATTGGAACAAAGGAAATTACAGTGGTATGAGAGAGGAACTGGCCCAAATTGATTGGAAGAGTAAGCTAGCTGGAGGGACGGCAGAGCAGAAATGGATGAAATTTCTACAAGAAATAAGGAAAGTGCGGGATAGACATATTCCAAGAAAAAGGAAGGTTATGAATGGAAAAATGGCACAAATGTGGATAACAAGAGAGGTGAAGGCTAAAATAGAAGCAAAAGAGAGGGCATACAAGGAAGCAAAAATTAGTGGGAAAACAGAAGACTGGGAAGCTTTTAAAAACTTACAGAAAGAAACTAAGAAGGTCATTAGGAAAGAAAAGATGAATTATGAAAGGAAGGTGGCATATAATATACAAAAGGTTACTAAGAGTTTTTTTAAATATATGAAGAGTAAAAGAGAGACACGGGGAGATATAGGACCAATTGAAAATGGAGAGATTATAATGGATAACAAAGAGATGGCAGAGCAACTAAATGAGTATCTTGCATCAGTCTTCACTGTGGAAGACATCAGCAGTATACCTGATAGTCAGGGCTCTCAGGGGATAGAAATGAGTTCAGTCAAGATTACTAGAGAGTAGGTGCTTGGGAAGCTAAATGGACTAAGGACAGATAAGTCTCCCGGACAGGATGAAGTGCACCCTCGGGTTCTGAAGGAGCAGGCTTTAGAGGCATTGTGGAGGCATTGGTGATAATTTTCCAGGCATCAATGGACTCTGGCATGGTTCCGGAGGACTGGAAGCTCGCAAATGTAGTTCTGCTGTATAAGAAAGGTGGGAGGCAGCATAAGGGAAATTATAGACCTACTAGTCTGACATTGGTGGTTGGAAAGTTATTGGAGTCGTTATTGGAAGTGATCCTCAAGGACGAGGTTATGGAATACCTAGAGGTGCATGACAAGATAGGTCCAAGCCGGCATGATTTCGTGAAGGGAAGATCCTGCCTGACCAACCTATTGGAGTTTTTTGAGGAAATCTCAAGTAGGATGGGTAAGGGGAGAGGCTGTGGATGTTGTGTATTTGGATTTTCAAAAGGCCTTCGACAAGGTGCCGCACAAGAGGCTACTTAATAAGGTGAGAGCCCATGGAATTACAGGAAGGTTATTAGAATGGGTGGAGCATTGGCTGATAGGCAGAAAGCAAAGGGTGGGAATAAAGGGATCCTGTTCTGGTTGGCTGCCGGTTGCCAGTGGTGTTCCACAGGGGTCGGCGTTGGGGACGCCTCTTTTTACACTGTATATTGATGATTTAGATTATGGAGTAAATGGTTTTGTGGCTAAGTTTGCAGACAACACCAAGATAGGTGGAGGAGTAGGGAGTATTGAAGAAACAGGAAGGTTGCAGAGAGACTTAGATAGTTTAGGAGCATATGCAAAGAAATGTCAGATGAGATTCAATGTTGAGAAATGTGCAGTTCTGTGCTTTGGAAGAAGAAATAAACAGGCAGATTATTATCTAGATGGGGAGAAAATTCAAAGTACAGAAGTGCAAAGGGACTTGTGGGTCCTCGTGCAGGATACCCTAAGGTAAACCACCAGGTTGGATTGGCGGTAAGAAAAGCGAATACTATGTTGGCATTCAGTTAGGGAGGTATAACGTATAAAAGTAAGGATGTGTTGATGAGACTCTCTGGGGCACTGGTGAGACCTCATTTGGAATACTGTGTGCAGTTTTGGGCCCCTTATCTTAGGAAGGATGTACTGATGTTGGAGAGGGTTCAGAGAAAACTTACGAGGATGATTCCCAGAATGAAAGGGCTTACATACTTTGAGCGATTGTCGGCTCTTGGACTGTACTAATTGGAGTACAGAAGAACGACAGGGGACCTCATAGAAACATTTAGGATGCTGAAAGGACTGGACAGAGTAGACGTGGCGAAGTTGTTTCCCTTGGTGGGTGAGTCCAGGACCAGAGGGCACAGTCTTAGAATTAGAGGGTACCCATTTAGAACAGAAATGAGAAGAAATTTCTTTAGCCAGAGGGTCACGGATTTATGGAATTCATTGCCACATACAGCTGTGGAGGCCGGATCATTGGGAGTGTTTAAGGAGGAGATTGATAGATACCTAATTAGTCAAGATATCAAGGGATACCTGTATGGGGAAAAGGCCAGGAATTGGGGCTAGATGGGAATAGTTTAGCTCATGGTGTGGTAGTGGAGCAGACTTGATGGGCCGAATGACCTACCTCTGCTCCTTTGTCTTGTGATCTTGTGAGATTCTGGAATCTGGAGCAAGAAACAAACTGCTGGAGGAACTCAGCAGGTTGAGCAGCATCCTCATCCTCAAAATATGTTCCTAGAGTTTGGCTCCCAATACTTAAAATATCTTTCTCCTCACATTTTTCCCTTGAGGTAGATCTGGGGGGAAGGAATTGTTGATGTTCTGGGTCAAGACCCTGCGTCAAGACCCAATATTGTTCTAATTGACCAAATAACAAAGATTAATAGGCAAACTGTCTGTCCCAAGTCAAGTTGGACACAATACTCTGTCATGTACCAGGGATTTTGTCCCACACCCTTTCTCAAACTACAGCACTTTCAAAATTCCCCTTTATGCCACTATGCAAAATTTCTAAAGCTTGTTAAGTTGCTTTCTTAGCCAATCCTGCCATCTCCAATGAATTTGTCCACAAACATCATTTATAGCAAAGTTAGAATAAACTGCTAAAGAGCAAAGAAAGAATATGAATGACAGTGACATCACGAAATGTTCCTCTCCCTGGTGAGATGCCCAACATAAGTCCCCGGGCATGGTGCACCACTTTAACTGGATTTAGTCCTTTAATCAACCCCACATCCATGGATTAACTGGTCATTTCACTCATTTGCTGCACACTTTAATAATAAATTCAATAGTAATTTACTGGTTTTGGAAAGAACAAGTCAAAATGATGTAATTTAAGCTCTATCTCTTCTATTAATTTCCCCAGGCAGGCACCTATTGAGTTTAGCTGTCTTAACCCATTCTTTTTCCAGCTAGGAATCAAAACTAATTCAGCTCTAATTGATGGTCTCAATCAAAGCATCCAGGACAATACCTCGTGCAGACTTATGGCTGTAATGGGCTTGGGAATACTCTGCAAGTGTGGGCATAGATGTAATATTACAATGTTCCAGCAGCAACATTATCCTACGTTTAGTTATTTATGCTATGTCTTATCCCACAATGCCTAACTATTGATGTTTTACCTCTACCAATAATCATAAGAACTCAGTAAAATATACAGCTCAGAAAATTCACTGATGGTGATGTTAAGTGGCTGAGCAAGGTGTCATGATCTGCAGAAGGTGTTGGGTTTCTTATTGTCCCATGTACTGGTCATTGCCACTTTAGCTTGGGCCTTGAGACAGGAAAACAATTGAACTATGAAGTTAACATCCCAGAATATGCACTAGATCCTGAAAACAATTAGGAGGCTTGACTGTTCACTTTGTGCATTACTACTATTCTACAGTTTGTACTTAATCAACAATCTTCAAACCCCAAACCTCTGCCAGCAATGTTACTTTACAGCACAACACATGTTCCAATTGCTCTCACTGAGATTAATGACTAAAATCATCCATGCATGATTTATAATGTTCATTTTTGTCAGGGACAAGAGATATGTTCCTAGAGTTTGGTTCCCAATACTTAAAATATCTCTCTCTTCACATTTTTCCCTTGAGGTTGATCTTAAAAGTAAACCTAACTGAAAAATAAGATTAATGCAGGCAAGTGGGTTTAGTATAGGTAGGCATAATGGTCGGCATAGAAGTGGTGGGCTGAAGAGCCTGTTTCTATGCTGTACAACTCCATGACTATAAACTGTTAAATGAATTGGCATATGATTCACTCCTGAGTTCCATGATGGATTACAAATGTGCTGTACAATCATAAAAGTTAAACCAGAGTTCTACTTCAAGGTATTTAAAGATACAAGAACAAATGGAATCTGTTTGGGACTGATTTGGGATAGTTCTTTCAGACAGCCAACATGGGCTCAATAGCCACTATATATGCTGTACAATTCCATAACTTGAATAAAGCTGATGGAAGAAAATTGATGTCAGAGAGAACCTTTCACTTAATGAATAATCAGGATTTGGAATTGACTTCTAGTGTGAAGCAAATTATAACAGCAGAAGGATTGTTAAAACACGATTAGTCAGATATTTTCAGCAAATAGAGCAAGTAAAAAGAAAAAGAAATACCTTTTTCTTCAAATTTTGCACTATGCATGTTTTGTTCAAAAAGCAGATTTGAAAATTGGCTAAGGATAACTTTATCCCTTTTGTTTCCTTAAAATAGGTCTTTTAAAAAACAGAATTATTCATCGGTGAAAGAGTTGCAAAGAGTCATTTCCCTTAGGCATTTTCAATCGTTACCACTGCTTCCAAATTTCCTGTCATAAAACTTGATTTGGTCTTCTAACTTTATTGAAATTCTTAATATTGTTGACTTGCTGAATAAAGATGTTAGTATTGTTTTATTGGGAACAAATTAATTTTCTATGAAAAATCTTAAAATTCAAGATTCATGATGCAGCTGCCTTTATCTTAAAATCTTACATTACTGCAAAAAATAAATACTTCATGAAGAAAAATACACAACTATATTTATCGATGTCAGGTGTATACACTAGTGAGTAATAACTACTCTCTTCAGCTCACATTACATCCCATCCCTGTCCCTCCGAGCTCTGTAAATAGATTACAAGATGGGAATGTTTTTAGAGTCTCCACCTACACGGCAGAGACCAGCAAAGCTAAATTGATAAAGGAGAATGGAATGTGAAGTCCAATAACACCAAACAACTGAGAGAAATCATGAAGGTGCAACTCCTGCCTTCTGTAATATTGAAATGTAGGAATGTATGATCTGACACTCCAATCAGACTTCACTTGTGATGAGGTAACCTCAAAGAACAGTGGGAGAAACAGAAGTCAATAATCAGCCATTTGAACACTGCTTGTCAGATCCTTAACAAAAGTCGGCCAGATGAGACAATTTTGCTTCAAGAATTTGAAGAGGATGGTTAGAGTAGGTGCAAGCAAATAGTTCTCTTCCTAAAGGGGTGTTCTTTTTTCTGACTGAGGCCACTGCACTCGATTCAGTAAGTAACAGCTAAACACACAAAAGGAAGAAGGCAGCATATGTGGTTTGGAAGGGTGAGAACACATGGACCGAGGGGGTTCTTTTAATAAACTGTGATCCTGTATTAAATAACATCAGATGAGTAAACTAATTAGTTTTGTGGGCACCTTTCTCTACAAGTGCTGCCATCTGGCAGAAGGGGTGAGAATAGTTGAAATCAAAGATTCAGTTACTGCCTTTGCAAGTTTGCTAGCCAGGATATTTTCTGCTTCTAAGCAGCCTTGTGCCCAGCAGGGGTTAGATCTTGGTTTTATGTGATACTGTAAGGGGGATCGTAGCAAGTGTGTCGTCTATTGAACATCCCTCCACACTTTTATCTCTATTAAAGTTGAGATCTATCCCATGGTGCCCACTCAGATGTAAGCACCTTGCATACTTTCCCATTGCACTCCCGGCATTTGCCCAGAATCAAGAGCTTCTGCTGAAAAGGAAAATCTCAAATTTTACAGTGCTGGAGATAGTTGTAAATTGATGGATTTGAGTCCTTATGACTATAAACCGTTAATTGAGTTGGCATATGATTCATTCCTGAGTTTCATGATGGATTACAAATGTGCTGTACAAACTGAGTCAAGTTAGAAACTCAGTCAAGCCAACCTCCCTCTGATGTTGAATGGCCTTCCTCATGTCCCTGCTATTTCCAGCAATAATTACAGATTTTCAGCATTTCCCTGTCAATTCTACAGAAAACATGAAGAGATTGAAATGACCAACTGTTTGATTTCTCATTGAATGATGACAGGTGTTGTTTTGACAAAGCTTGGCTGGTTGAAAAGATTGTTAAACCAATCATCAGGCAAAGAGTTTGCATACTTCATGTATCATGTAGCTCCATTAATGCTCACAGTACAGTTCAAGTCTTGTAATTCCTTGCAATCAGTAAACCTTCAACATTTCATGATCTTTTTAAAAAGCAGTACCCATGCTTTCAGTCAAATCAGTACAGCACAAAGATTAAAAGCTTTAATTCTGAGTTTGAAAGGTCTTATGGTAAATTCCACTACGTGCTTTCAACAAGAATAAGACAAAGGCACAGGAGACGGCAGATGCTGTAATCTGGAGCAAAAGACAAAGTGATGCAGGGCTTTGACCCCGGTTATCAACCATCCTTCTGCCTCCACAGATGTTGCCTGACCCACTGAATTCCTTCAGTAGTTTGTTTTTTGCTCAAGAATAAAATGAAACCATACTATCAATTTTAATTCTCAACCAGGACAGTAAGTTTACTAAGTTAAAATATTGCCTTTAGGGCAGAAGGTTTAGAGATAAAGCCCTGTATAAGAATTCCAATTTCTGTTTAATATGTGGATGCTGCATAGAGGAAAGGTTGGAGGAGCTGGTAATATATGAGATCGTAATTTCTACCTCATGTTTGATGCCAAAAATTGTTCAAATATAAAACAGGTCATTATGATCAACATTCCTCCCTCGTCAAAATCACTGGAAAAGTGACACTCAGGCTCCAGCAGCTTCTCCACTCTCATCCTCCCCTCACCCCTCCTGGCTTCATCTTCCTCCTGCAGCAATACACACAAGATGCAGGAGGAATTCAGCAGGTCAGGCAGTATCTCTAGAGGGAAAGAAACAATCAATGTTTTGGGTTGAGACCCTTCATCGGGACAGAAACGTCGCATATTTATTTCCCTCTAGAGATGCTGCCTGACCTGCTGAGTTCCTCCGGCATCTTGTGTGTATTGCTCCAGATTCCAGCATCTGCAGAATCTCTTGTGTCTCCATCTTCCTCTTCTTTTTGTCTGCATCCACCTGCCTCTGTCTCCCAACTCTTAACCCTCCTCCTCCTCTACCTGGCTGGATCTGCCCGTCATCCAGCCCTGCCCCTCCACCCTCCCCAGTCCACCAATCACCTCTGTCTCACAACATCCCCCCTCCTCTTTCTATTGGCTTTCTCCCCTCTGCACTCTCTGTCCTGATGCAGGGTTTTGACCTGAAGTGCCGACAATTCCCTTCCCCTCAACAGAATTCCTCCAGCAGATTGCTTGTTGCCCTGGAAGTAAGTTGTGCGTGTGTGTTTTAGGCAATGAGGTTGCCAGGTTCACTGAGGAGATGGACAGGCCATGAGGGGCAGGAGGCAGGCAGCTTCTTTAGAAGTTGCAAGGAATTCTCCTATTTCCCTAGCTCACAAAAATTGCACTTGCCTTCCCAAGTTAAGCCTCCAGCTCACTTCTGCTACAGTAGTTCCTGACTCTTGGGAAACTTAAAGCTTTGACTGCCTTGCTCATTGGTGGGGAAAATTGCTTTAGTATCAAGGCAAGGGTTCTTTTCTGTATTATTCTTCCATCAACACTGATGTTTTAATATCTCCTTCAGAGTACATCACTATTCTAGACTGGCTTAAACAGCAAGTACACATGTATTTGTATTTCACCTATAATTAGTCTTTATCAAGCCAAGAAACATTTAACACTTGCCATGTGCACTAAACTGAATAATTCCTTAGAGAATTGTAAGAATAAATATTAGAAACTTCCCTATTAATGCTAACATGCCAAATTAGTACATGAGTGCATTTTTACTACGTGCTGGTGCCAACAAAGAGGAATTTCATCTGGCACCTCCCGAACAGAACCTAATTCCCAAACATCCACTGTTAGTATTTTTGCAGTCTCTGCAATCTGCTTATAGAAGCCACATCTCCATATGATTTACAAATGCCCAGTTTAATTCCAGTCTGTAAGAGCCACTTCAAGGTTCATAGCCAATTTACTATTTTTCTTAATAAAAGAATTTTATCTTAATTGAGGCATCCTGAAGAAACATTCTGATTTGATCAGATTTTTTTAAATCCAGGCTTATTAGTATTTATTGAAAAACATTGATGTGAGCATTTAAATATTTTCTCTGTCATAAAGGATCCCTATCTTAATGTAACATCTGACTGAACTACACAGAGACATTAAACAAGTGAAGATGTCTATAGAATGGTGACTGTTTTAATTCTGTGATAGATATTGTTTGACATATTCTGAATGTCAGTCTAATTTATCAGCTAGTATCTGAACTGCCTGGTGGTGACACCTACGAAGGCTAATCTAAAACAAACACCAGCCACTTCTATTTCTATTTTCTGGGAAAAGCAGCATATAGGACAATATAAATAACAGCACACTCCAGTGGTAAATGGATTTCTCTTGTTGCTTGTCATTGCATGTTCTATGGTTGTACACACAGCATGAGCCAGACAGGTGCGATTTCCTTGTGGCCATTTTTTGTGGACTTCAGATTAATTTTAGGTCTATGCTTTCTTCAAAAGGAGACAAATTTTACAATTTAAGCCCTCCCTTTCAAAATCAGGTCATATTAAAATTTTCACAGCAAGCTGTGGGTCTCAAGGAGGCCCTCAGTTAAGGTACTAAGTTGGCCAGTGACTGCGCACAACCCATCGGTGGATGAGCCTGTGGGGTGGGTGGGAATGAGTTGTTGGGGAGGCACAGGAATGGGGAGGGGGTAAGCCATGGCAAATTTTGTATGGCCCATTCCTGACCCCACAAAAATATTAAATACAAATATAAAACTTACCATTTTTGGAGAAGTGGCGCAGAGGTGCCTCACGGTACCAGAGACCAGGGTTCAGTTTAGACCTTGGGCGCTGTTTGCGTGGAGCTTGCACGTTCTCCATGTGACTGCGTGGGTTTCCTCCCACAGCCTAAAGACGAGTGGGTTGGGAGGTTAATTGACCGCTCTAAATTGCTCTGGTGCAGGTGGATGTTAGAATCAGGGAAGAGTTGATGAGAATGTGGGACAAAATAAAAAATCAGATTAAACATCGTATTTGTGGAAATAGATTTTAGATGGTTGGTCTCAGACTCAGTGGGCTAAAGGCCCTGATTCCTGCCCCGTACATCTCTATAATTCTGAGACATAAGAGATTCTGCAGATGCTGGAATTTGGAGCAACACTCTAAGATCACCTTTCAGGAAGTTAGAGATCTGGATAACTAGAACATGGGCTAGTATCCCCAAAGCTCATTCTATTTGTTTTCTCCTCGAGAGGTGCAATCTCAAGATGAAAGCCATAATGTGGAAGTGCCTCACCACGGTGGCACTGTTGCCTTTGAATCAGATGGTTTCAGCTTCGAGATCTAGTCCACAATGACTTAGGTTGAAGCTTTATTGCAGTACTGAGAAATTGGTCATATCAGAGGTCATTTGATTGAGATTTTAAATGTGTCTTTTATACAATTTTTGCCAGTATTTTTCAGAGTATAGAGAGTTCTGCTTGTGCTTCAGTCAACAGTCCTCTTCATTATTGAGAGAGGAAATTAACCAGCCATTCAGTGTAAGATTTCATATGAACTATTGAGATAAGATACATTAGTCACGTATATCGAAACACACAGTGAAATGCATCTTTTGTGTAGAGTTGTCTGGGGGCAGCCCGCAAGTGTTACCATGCTTCCGGCGCCATCATAGCATGCCCACAACTTCCTAACCTGTACGTCTTTGGAATGTGGGAGGAAACCGGAGCACCTGGAGGAAACCCACACAGACATGGGGAGAACGTACAAACATCTTACAGACAGTGGCCGGAATTGAACCCAGGTAGCTGGCGCTGCAATAGTGTTATGCTAACAGGTAGTTGGGGATTGTAGATCAAGATTTGTGGTCAGCTATTATTTGTTACTTGCGATATTGCTATGTTCAATTTGATTGCCACGTCTGCCTGCATAAAGTGTACATTTCAAAAATAAATAATCGCACGTGATGTACATTGGGTATCCTTCAGATATGATGATGTGCTTAAGATATTCAGATCTTTGTACAGCTGCTTCCCTGGGGTTGGGAAAGATACAGAGGCATTTACTCACCCTGGGACAGTTCCAAGAGGCTGCTGAGCTCTAACAAGGGAAGGATTCTCAGCTGACATCCCCCACCTTGACAGCTGCAAAGTCCAACCCAGTAGACGGCGGAACATTAGTTGTTGTCTCAATATGAATAAAGAGGCAGAGAAACCCTCCAGTAATTCCCATTTGTACTTCTGGAACCATTTCACTTTGCAATAATGCTGGGTGATATTCATGATACAATAATTCACCTTTGATCACCTGGGGAACTCAATACGGTGCATGGAAATAGACCGGCTGAAGGAATTAGAAAGAAACAATGAGCAGTAGGTAGCTGGGGAGTTCAGACCAGAAGGAAGGAAAACAAACAAACAGACAAACAGCCACATGAAGTGGAAATTGTAGAACATTCCCTCGATACGGGAGGTGTTGCTAACCCACCCTGTCGGGAATGGAGCATGGGAGGTCCATTCAAACAGAACATTCAGCATTGCCACTTTCTGGGGTTATGCAAGTCTCCAATACCTGGCATAGTGCAGTTAAGTCGCCAAATGACTGCCAGAAGAGAACAGCGGTGGGGTGTTTCCTTAATGCAATCAGAGGGAAACTGGATCCAAATAAGAAAACAGTCCCCCTCCCATAGGAAGCTGTGAACATCTCCCTTCCTGCACTCCCCCACTTCCTTCACCTCCAACATATTTTCCACACCTCTTACTCCCCTTGCTTCTGCACTGAACTCTTCACCTACCCCTTGGCCAGTTACTCCCTTCTAACTGTATTGGATAGTCTACTGACTGGCAGGACAGTGATAAGGCCCAGCAGTTATAACCCCAGCTGGAAATCTGCCGAGAGTTGAAACAGGTTCCCGTACATAATTCAGACTGGCAAGAGCACCAAGACTGAAAACTGGCTTCAGGGTCATAAAGGTTACTCATTCAACGCCATATTTGTAGCCTGGGAGTCATCTTCAGTGAGTTGAGTACTTTATGCTTTCATTCAGACACATGACTCACAGTGTGAATTTTATCCACTCCAACTTTCTCCACTTCTCATCAGTTGATGAGAGTAGGCTGTTCACACTCACAAGGTCTTTCTTCAGCCACGAGCATCCGCCATCGAGATATCCAATCACAAGGGATTTCACCATCACGTTCCAATTATTCTCACTGGATATCCATACATGTCACAAAATGGTCAATAGGAGCATCTTCCCAGTTCCCAGACCCGTGATGTTTACTGCAACGCCCAGTTGCTATGGGTGACAGCTAATCTTCATCAGATCTCACCTAAGAAAGGACGCAGTTCAGTGATGCCTGAAAGCATAGGTCCACGACAATTTTAATTGCGGGCTCTCCACAATTGGGGTAAGTAGTGCTTAGGTGCTAGTGATTGCTCATTGTACATTACCTTAGAGTAGAGTCATGGAGTCATACAGAATGGAAACAGGCCCTTCAGCCCACCATGTCCATGCCGACTATCAAGTACCCATCTATTACTAATCCCACTTACCAGTCCTTAATCTGTAGCCTTCCGTGCATTGACAATTCAAGTGCCCATCTCGATGATTTTTAAATATGGAAGTACCTGCTTCCGTCGTCCACTCAGGAAGTGTGTTCCAGCTTCCAACCACCTGGATGGAAAAGTTCTTTCTCACATTCCCTCTAAACCTCTTCCCCCTTCCCCTAAACCTACACCCTCACGTTTTTGACCCCTCTGCCATTGGGAAAGGTTTCCTGCTACCTTCCCTTTCTACGCTCCTCATAATTCTGTGTGCCTCAGTCAGATCTGTCCGAGCCTCCTCTGCTCCAAGGAAAATAACCCACCCTGCCCAGTCTCTCCTTAGAAGTGTACCGCTCCATCTCAGGCAACATCCTGGTAATTCTCTTCCGCATCCTCTCCAATGTGTAGGCCCTCCCTGGATTATGAACAGATTCCAGTTTTACAGACATTTATAGTTGATTTTGTCCATAAGTCAGAAAGGACACGAAATTACTTAATATGGCAGCCATACCTCTATTGTTATGAATGACATCAAAATCAACATAAGACTGATAAGAAAGAATAATCACTAAAAGAAAGAGCGGAAACTAGTTCTGTCGCTCATAGGAATGGATGTATCTAAGTCCATCGGAATTTTGAATTTAGTAATATAATGAGAGTTCGTTTTTATGTAGAGGCATCTTTAAGTTGGATGTCCATCACCTGGGGATGGTCTGTGTTCACACCTTTCCTATAATGTGATGCACATTCTGCAGCCAAGCTGGAAGGTTGGGACTGGGGTTTGGAGGGTGAGAGGGCCTGTTTGGGAGAGAGGGCAGAGTTCATGTCCCTCAGTGAAGGCTGGCAGGAGGCACAGTTGGTGAGGAGTGCATGTAAAAGTAATTAAAAAGGACTTATCTAGGTCAGGATTCCAGTGCTGGTCTTGGACCTGCTCAAGGATCCCCACTTTAAATCGTGCCAATGCAGAGGCAGCAACACATGAAAACATGATTGCTCCAGAAGTGCGGGACAATGAGATGACCTGCAGCAAATGTGAGCTACAAATTCCCAGGCAACTTTCCAAGGAAACAACATCATCAGGAGTATAACTGATGCAGAATTTACATCAGAGGCAAACATGATTTATGACTGAAATTATTGGATCAAATTTCCAGAATAGTACAAGCCAGAGTGTAGGAAGTTGTAATCAGATTCCACTCTGAAAGTCAGCAGTTTTCAGGAACAACAATCTATTTTTCTTGAAATAGTCCAATGAATGTTCACTGGGTTAATACTTGGGATTCTGATGAAGGGGTTTTGGGTAAAATGGAGTTTGGAAGGCTGAAAGGTGATATCACTGAAACATCTGAGATTCTAAGAAGGCTTGCCAGACCAGATGACATTTCCCCTGGTTCAGGAGACAGGAGCTCAACGTCTTGGTCTAATGTAAGGGATAAACCATTTGGTACTGAGATAAGGACAAATTTCTTCTTGCTTTGGAATTCCCTGTCCCAGAAGATCATGGATGCACAAATGTTGAATATTTCAAGAATAAAATTGAGAGACCTTTGGCCAGTAGGATATCATGAGAGCCACAGTTCAATAATGGTCATATTGAGCTTGTGAAGCTATTCTACCACTTATTTCTAGAGCTTTCATGTTGCTGTAGAGCACTGTGGATCAGTTCTCCTGGACTGTGTACATTCATCACACTGTCATACTCTCACCTGCTAAACCATTGGAGTGGTCAGAATTGGGATACTTAACTGTAGAGTGACCAGCCTGTGACCAAAAGTATTCCGGATCTTGGATTCCTAAACTACCATGCAATCTCTTCATTCTGACTGCAGCATGCATACATATATGGTTAGTGATTGTTCAACAAGGGAATGTTTTAATTATGAAGAGGCAGGAAAGTCTTCCTGCGTGCTGGACTATTGATTTGATCCTCCAAGTTTGTGCTGCGAATTAGCAGATTGGCAGAAGTTGTTATGCTTGGCTTCCTACTAATGACATACTCATTGCTGGGAGAGAATCAGGAGATAAATCAAGTTATTATATGTGCACAATGCCTTGTTGTTGCTTAACAGAGCTGAATCAAGCTGGAGGGCTTTCCACCAGCATCAACTAGGTGAGATCACACCCTAACCTACCTAACAGAGTTCTCTTCATATCCCCGCACCTTTATCTCTGATATTTCCCATTCATCAACGTTGGGTCCACACCTTTCCATCGACCACATACTGACCTTGGAAACGTCTGCTATCCCTTTCCATGTACAGTGCCAGTGAATCCCAGCTCTGCATCAGCAACATCTATCTGGATCTCCACGCTGTCTGGAAATTGCCACTCAGCTGGATCAACACATTAGACAAAAACTTCCTCCAAATAATTATCAAAAAGACAATGCTTTTTTCTTCAGTCGCCATTAATTCTGTTTGGCCACCTACTTCCTGACAGCTGTCTAAAACTGAACTAGACTGTTCCCAACCTTGATGATATACCTGACCTAAGGAGAGCTTTGGATCACATCTGCACATCATCACTTGGAGTACCTACTTCCATCTCCATTCCGTCACTATTTTGCCCATCCAGGCATTATTATCCCTGGACTTGACCATTCCAACCCACTGCTGACTGGCTTTCCTCATGTTACTCTGAAAACCTGAGGCCATGAAAAACCCAGCTGTCATGTTCTGAGTTGTGTTCACCCATCACCCCTGTGCTTGCTGCCCTCCTGGTTAAGCAACACCTTGACTTCAATATTTTCATTCTTTCAGACCCCCTCCTTGGCCTTGCCTGTCCTACTAATTGTGCTGATGTAAAGTTTGTTCCATTGCCTTCAATGAACATGCAGAGCTCTGTCCTTCACTTTGTACATGTGACTATAGCCAATTTCCTAACCTGATGTTTCTAGTGACAGGTGAACTCAAAATAGGGAGCTGTAAATATCACATATTTAATTACTGTATCAATCCAATAATAAATTTAGGAGAGACCCAGTTGCTCCTTGTGGCTTTTCATTCTGCTTTCTGGTGTAGTTAAGGAAAATATGGACAGGTTTATGAGGGTGAAATGAATGTAAAACTTTATTGACGGGTTTAGATGAAGTGGCTTCAGGTTGATTGTTCCCTCTTATCACCATGTTACAATCTATTGCAGTTTCTCGACTGTTGCTCCAATTGACCTTAGCTAACTCAGCACTGACAAAGGACAGTCTGCGGGAAGTACCCGGTCTCTGTGAGACAGAGGCACACTATGTAGTACATTTCTAGACTGACAAAGGCCATGCTGACACACTGAAGGTGTTGGTGAATTTCAACATCAGTATCTTCCTTCATTGAAAGGTGGCTCCTGAGAAATGGAAGTCAACGTTATCTCATTGGGGATTGTTATTATCAGAAGGCAGTGATGTAAAGGAGGGCAGATTGATAGAGGACCTTTGTTTTACTAATTTTAAGTGAAAGGCCCATCCTCTCATATATTTAGTGAACACATTGATGAAGACCTGCAATCTATGTACTGCGGCTCGACCAGTGAAGATGGGATGACCTTGACACTGGAGTTGAGGCAAAGTTGGTTGAACGGTTGTCCTGTTGATTAGCTCAACTCCATTTGTTGGCGGTGAGGTGGAGGTGCAACACTGCAGCAAGAAAGATTGAGAAAAGTGTTGGGATGATGTGCAGCCCTGCTTGGCTCCAATCTGTTGTGGACATGTTGGATCAGACCAGAACTTGCGTGCCAATACATAGCAGATGTAAGAAGGAGATACATTTCTGAATCAGCCTAATTTGCAAAGAATGTTCTACGATTCCTCTCAAATAATGGAGTCAAAGAGATTCGTGAGGTCCTGTATAATGGTTGATGCTGCTCCCTGTAATTCTCTTCGAGTTGTCACACAGTGAAGATTATGCCCACTGTGTCTGTAGATGGCTGGTATCTACACTGGGATTCAGGGAGTAGCTCTGGGAAGAAGCAGCTGAGGAGGACCCTGACGACAACATTCCCCGTGGCAGATAGCAGGAAGCCTCCTCTCCAATTGCTACAATCAGATTTATTTCTTTTCTTTACCACAAGTACAGCGTCTCTGAGGTCCCTGGCATGAGGGCAATAGTAGGTGCTGAATTAATATACTTTTTGGCTGTCTTTTCTAATTTCCTAGCATCACAGTGATTAGTAAATTAGTAGGCATGGGAAAGAAGCTAGTGTATACACCATTCAGGTACTCTTTTCAGGTATGGAAGTTGAAATTATGAACTTGTGACTCAATTTCCTCCCCAATAAGTCTTCACACCGCAGTAGGGATACTGTCTGCTCCCAAAGCCTCGTTGACTTTTAGTTAGCATATGGCTTTTTAACCTCTTGTTAGTCAGGGGTGGCAGTGAGACTGGAGCAGATCATTCACTATGGAATGGAGTCAAGGTTGCTCAAGTCAAAGACAGAGTAATGATACAAACTCAGTACAAAGCTTATGGTCCACAAGGCAGCAGAGATCCTTCTATGCTTCTGGGTCATGGACCTACTACTGCTACAAGCATCTCAAAACACTGGATAGAGACCATCAAAACTGCCTTTATAAACAGGAGAAGTGAACCAATGTCAATGTTCTCTCCTTGGCCAATATCTTCAGTACCGAGGCCCTATTTACACTGTCAGCTACGTTGGGCAGGCCTCACATGGCACTCCAAAAACAGACACTCTATTCCAAGTTCCATTACAGCAAATGATCATAAAGTGGGCAGAGGAAACAATTCGAGGTTGTACTCAAAGCATTATTGAAAAAGTGTAACGTCCCCACCAACCAGTGAGAATCCCTAACCAATGGAGAAGGAGCATGCATAATGGGATTGAGAATCCTAAATCCATTTAACAGAAATTCCATGTAGGAAATATACCACATCCTAATTTGCTCAACTGTCCACCATGTCAAGGAGCTGCAGAAGATTTTTAGGTTCCCTCAATGGCCTCATCATCCATCTCAGAATCCATAGAACTAGAGTGGAAACAAATCATTTTTGACCTTGAGGGACTACCTAAAAGAACAGAAAGTGAGGTGTAATACATGTATCCCTTAGCCATCAATGGCAAAGATGTGTTGGCTGCATCAAGAGAATTGCAGGAAGCAGTACCAACTGCCTTGGTAACAAAATGGAAAACATTTGGACTGCTGACATTAGGGACACAACAAACCTCCTCTTCCAGATACATTGTCTTCCCTCTTCCCTACACATATTCCCATTACCATTCCTTCCATCTGCTTTAAGCCCCTTGTTAAAGTGAATAGTTACCATTTAGACGAGAATCTTTACTACAAAGTAGTGCTTGCAGCTGAAGGGAATCTGTTAAGGTATATCAACTTTGAAATATTTATAATTCATTTTGTAATACACCTACTATTGCCCTCTGCAATTACCACATGAACACATTTGTTGGACTAGGAGAGAATCAGCAGTTAGTGACGCTCTAACTCAAGCCAGTCCCTGGTGAACTGTGCTGAATTAATATATTTTTTGGCTGTCCTTTCTAATTTCCTAGCGTCACAGTGATTAGTAAATTAGTAGGTATGGGAACGAAGCTAGTGTATACACCGTTCAAATGCACAGCTAACCATATCACTGTCACTCTCAACCACAGTACTTGTACTGTTGTTGGTTTAACTCCAGCTCCATGCGATGCACTGGCACATAAACTGGAAATCTGCCCAACGCTAAGAACTTCATTTCGATGAATTTGCAACATGCAACAATATATTACACCTTCATTGAATTGCAACTCCCTGTCTCTTTGATAGCTTCGATGAGGGGGTGATGCATCAGCAAAGAACTGAGCAAACTATGAGCTTTTCATACCCTTCTTGATTCCAAGAGGTTCACAGAGTATGGAAACGGGCCCTTCGGCCCACTCATTCTGTTCTAACCATCGAGCACCCATTTTACACTCAGCCTACCCTAACCCATTTTATGCTCCTTATATTCCCCTCTGGAGATCAGGATCAAAGCCAGGTCACTGGATCTGAGAGGCCATTGTGCCACCTAACTCTGCATTAAGTTTGTTGATCTCACTCATGGTGTCAATCAGACCAATGACCACAACAAGTGAGCTCAATTGAGTCAGAGAGTCAATTGTTGTTACCCCTTTGAGTTCAACAGGGTGGGGATTGTAATAAAATGACAGGCTGCTTTGCAACTCTCAGTCACTTAGACACTTGAAGGAAAACACACAGATATAAGAAAAATGGAGTTCTCAGTGGTTGAGCTGCTGTGTAACTGTGCTTTATGTGGTTCTGATCCTGATCTGTGGTAAGTTACCTGGTCTCAGCCAACTCGCCGGAATTTATAATTGGTTTCAGTAGGACTTCTTGAAGATGTGGAATCGGGCAACTTTCTTTTCCTACTACTACAATACGATATGATATCTTTATTAGTCACATGTACATCAAAACACACAGTGAAATGCACCTTTTGCGTAGAGTGTTCTGGGGGCAGCCTGCAAGTGTCGCCACACTTCCGGCATCAACATAGCATGCCCACAACTTTCCAACCCATATGTCTTTTTGGAATGTGGGAGGAAACCGGAGCACCCGGAGGAAACCCATGGAGATGGGGGAGAACGTACAAACTCCTTACAGACAGCGGCCAGAATTGAACCTGGTTCGCTGGCGCTGTAATAGCGTTATGCTAACTGCTACACTACAGTGCCTGCCGATTGGAATGTCCATGTTTGGATGTTAATTGTGAATTAGATTGAACTTGGCTGTGGTTAAGTTGTCTATTGATTCAAACAATCTAGGCTGCAGTACGAAGAATATACAACTGGATGAAGCACCATGTAATTCAAAAGCTCAATAAAAGCACAAATTATATTGATGAATCTCAAATAGTGACTGTTTTGGGAAACTAACTGAAAATCAAACATAGGGAACTACCTCAAGCAGAGTTAGTCTACCCTGAGAAGTAAAGGGACAGTCAAAACCAGATTTAATACATGACAATTTTAATATTAGATATGAAGGTGCTCTATGAAATTGCATTTCTAATTACTCAATTATATCAAGATATTTTACTTGTTAATGGAACAAGGATGTTTATTGAATTATAGGAGAGAAGTTGATTTCATGTGTTAACATAAATTAATATTAATTGGTGTGACTAAAGATGTTTTGCCTTGTTTATTCTCTTGGTTCACCTACAAAGCGATTGTTAGCCTTTGTATTATGAATAAAAGCTAACAAGTTCCCTTCCCTGTGCTCATCTGAGATGGATGATGCGACATTGAATAATATTTACCTATCAAACTTTATCCCTCTGACTTCCAGTCAACCTGTAGATAGTCCTCCCTCTGACACTTACATTATCCACTTCAAATTTCCTCTCAGCAGACACCCTTGGGAGAAAATTTCTTTCTATGTCTTCAAAAGAGTCTTGTGATGATGTTTACATCTTCTCGACGTTCATTTCTACTGATGAATATTTCTCTTGTTGACCGTGTAGCAAAATAGGTTGTCTTTCTCTCCTACCATCCCCATTTTTCATTCAAATCACTACTTAATAGTGTTTTGTTCATGTGCTGTGCCCTGCCCTTAAATTGTGTGTCAGTCTCTTTCCACAACCACCAAAAGGCCTCTTCTTTCTGTCCTCCACTGAGCAGCAGTGTCGGTCTGTCTTCCCTGCTCATATAAGTGAAGCATGTTCATCTGGGTGGGTTCATGCATCCCTACATTCTATGATTCTATCTAAGCTTGTAATGGAAGCTCATGCTCTAGGGCAATACTGAGGGAGCTTTGCACAGTTCACAGTGCTTGATACGACAATTAAACCAAGGTTTTGTCCAGGCCACTTTAGTGGTATTGCTTTATTATTGTCACATAGGGTAAGATAAGAGATATCTTTATTAGTCACATGTACACTGAAACACACGGTGAAATGCGTCTTTTGCGTAGAGTGTTCTGGGGGCAGCCCGCAAGTGTCGCCACGCTTCCGGCGCCAACGTAGCATGTCCGCAACTTCCTAACCCATACGTCTTTTGGAACGTGGGAGGAAGCCAGAGCACCCGGAGGAAACCCACGTAGACACGGGAAGAATGTACAAACTCCTTACAGGCGATGGCCGGAATTGGACCCGGTTCACTGGTGATGTAATAGTGTTACGCTAACCGCTGCACTATCGTGTACATGTACTGAGATACAGCAAAAAGCTTTTGTTTGCATGCCATCCAGACAGATCATTCCATACATAAGTATATCATAGTAGTAAAAAGAAAAACAATGCGGTGTTGCAGTTACAGAGAAAGTGCAGTGCAGGTGGGTGAGTAAAGTGCGAGGTAGATTGGGAGTTAATCTTTCAGCGTATGAGAAGTCCATTCAAGAGTCTGATAACAGCGGGAGAGAAGCTAATTTTGAGCCTGTGGTATGTGTTCTCAAGCTTTTGTATATTCTGTCCGGGAAGAGAGGGAAGAAGAGGGAATGACCAGGGTGGGAACGGTCCTTGATTTTGTTGGCTGCTTTTCCGACGCAGCAGGAAGAGTAGACGGAGTCAATGGAGGGGAGGCTGGTTTAGTTGGATGTTAATGTTTCCATGGCAGCATCAACATGTTCCCTTGACAATGAGAATGTTGGAACAGGAGAAAACTGTTCACTTCCTTGAGCCTGTTTTACTGATCAGTTAGATCATGGTTGATCTGTACTTTAATCTTTTTCTAAGTATTTTAATCTTTTTCTAAGTATTTTAATTCTGCCAATCCTAACTACCCTTGCCTAACTAAATTTCTTCTTCAATCAATACAAACAAGGACAGATTAACTTTTTATTCAGCCCGCTGCTCCATGTAAAACTTGCCTGGGGAAGAACAATTGCTACATTTGACTATCTGAGCAAAAGTCACTGAATTTTAACAGTATCTGACTGAACAAAGTACCTTGAGACATTTTCACACAATTAGCAATATATATGTGCTATTCAACAAAAGTTAAACTCATTTATAATATGAAATGCTCTTTGAAAACACTAATTTAAAACGAAAGAACCTCATCATAAATAAAAGCCGAATAATTATTTCACAGGTACAGTATACAGTATATTCACCAGTCATGTGGGCATGAATGTATTTACAATTAGTTACTATTGTGCATTATAATTGGATTTTGAGAAAGTTTTCAACTGAAAACAGTTAAGAGACATTGAGATTTTATTTTGCTCTTTAAAGTCATGGTCTGGTACGGCAATTCGAATGCACAGGAATACAAGAAGCTGCGGAGAGTAGTGGATGCAGCCCAATACATCACAGGCACATCCCTCCCCACCATCGGTAGTATCTACAGGAGGTGCTGCCTCCAGAAGGCAACATCCGTCATCAAAGATCCCAGAAGGTACAGAAGCCTGAAGTCCCACACCACCAGTTTCAAGAACAGCTACTTCCCTTCAACCATTTGGTTCTTGAATCAACCGGCAAAACTATTAAGCAACACAATGACCACTTTGATCACTTTGCACTAAAATGAATTTTGTTGTTTTTGTTCTGTTCTAGTAGTGTTCTTCCTTGTAAAAATTGTGTATAATTTATGGTTAATTTATGTTTTTTCTTGTGACTACTGCTTGTATGATGCTTTGTGCCTGTGATGCTGCTGTAAGAAATGTTTTCATTGCACCTGTGCACACATGTACTTGTGCATATGACAATAAACTTGACTTTGACTCAACTTTGACTTTAAAAATATTGTTTTTATATATTTTCTGAACTGTCAACTGGAAGATAGTCTGATGAACGTAAATCCTCATTTGATAGAAGTCTATGTTTATTATAATACCTCATTCATTTCAAAACTGTAGAACACTGACGATAATCAATGATCATCTTCCTTTCCTTCTTCAAGGGCTGAAAGCTTAAATTCAGCATTTCGTAACTGAAACCTAGCTTTTGAATTACCTTCATTATTTATTCTTTACAACTTTGGCTGTGTGCCCTTGCATCTTCCTCTTGGGTTCTCAATTTTACAAGAAAATATGATTTTCAATGCTCATTATCTTGGTTGAGGATTAGTTCTCCCTCCTTCTCCATAGGAAAGTGGAGCAATCAGCTGGGATTCTGCATGAAGCTAGAAGCATCATATTCACAATCCTTGGCCTTTGGTCTTCATGATAAAATCTGGTCTCCACTTACATTCCTCCTGATCACTTGCAGATCTTAGTATTGCTACAATTCCAAAGGTCTCCGGGCATTTGTTCACAGCCTGATTGAATGATGATTTCCCAGCAGAACAACATTACTATCCACTGAATCCTATAACAGGTCAAGATGTTCTATTATTTCTATCAGGATTACCCAATTGGCTTTTTTCCAACCTTTTTATTTGAAGTAAAGGGTTAAAGGCGAATTGGTCCAGAGGCTTGTGATGCTCTGTAAGACTTATATATTCAGTATAGGATTAATGGGAAGACACTGATATGAAGAAATCAGGAAAGAATGAACACAGGAGTTGCAGCAGATAAATCCCTCAGATCAGCAAGCTACTGACTGGCCGCTGTCAAGAAAGCAAATAGGATGTTGTGTTGTATAAAAGGAGGAATGAAGGGCAGATCAAAGCAGCTTATTCTGTTGCTCTAGAGGGTATAGGCCAGGCTGCATCAACTGCATTGTTTACTCTTCTCAAATCATCGCTCGAGGGTGGATTTAGCTGAGATGAAGGTGAGCAGAACCAATTGAATGATCAGGGCATTAAGGAACAAGTCACATGCTCTTAGGCAGTACCTTAGGGATCGAGGTTGACTTTCTTTTGCTCTGGTTCTCTAGGTTCTGAGGTGGTTGACAAAGCCAATGTGGGAACCATTCAATAGATGGCAGAAGGAATGGGTGGGCGGATAGTTTGTGAGGTGGATCTGCTGCTTCTGCCACTTACACTGGGCCTCTGCATGCTCCCAAAGCATGGCCTTGAGGGTCTTAATCCTATCCCAAATGCTGCTTCTCCACCTTGAGCTGTCATGGGCCAGGGATTCCCAGGAGTCAGTGATGATGTTGATTTTCTTCAAGGAGACTTTGAGTACATCCTTGAATCTTTACCTCTGTCTCTCTTCCCAAGACAGAGCTCGGAATACAGTGTTGGTTTCAGGAATCTGATTTGGGTATGTGAATGGGCATGGCCAGACTAGCATAGCCGTCTGAGTGTAAGCAGGGCGTCAACCGTGGTGATGTTGGTCTGAGAGCACTCACTGATGTTGGGTTATTTATGCCATCTGTGAATTTGGAGGATTTTGCAGAGACGGCACTGGTGGTAACTTTTCCTTGCAATGACTTCTATAGTTAGTCCAGGTCTCAGAACCGTATAAAAGGGCAGGGATCGTTGCCACCCAGTAGACCACGTGTTTTGTCCCAGGTCTGAGATCTTGATCTTCAAATATCCTTTTTGTTTTTAGTCACAGGGGGATGGAATCAGAGCACTGGGACTTCTCTTGGAGAAAAGACTAAAAGAGGAAACAACCTGAAAGTTAAAAGTCAGCAGCATTTTCTCATTCTGAATAGCCCTAACAATGTCTTTGTTCCCTTGGTCCACAGTGTTTGAGAAGACGACATTGACAGTTATCTCCAGCTGCACCCTCAAATGTGATTGGTTGTCAATTTTCCCAGCAAGCCATGGAGACCACTGCTGAGGTCATCACACTTTCACAGTGGACAAGGTGAATGAAGGAGCCTTACCAAATGGACAGATGGATTAGGTGATCAACAAGTGTAAGTTCCTCGGCATTATTGAGACCTAATGTTACAGCTGATATTGACAGATCCCCACAAGTACAGCACTTGTCAGTTATACAGCAAAAGGAAGTTAAAAGCAGAATGAAATTGCCTGTGTCCATAAAATGTTGAAACTATGTCGTTGGATATTTGTGGTTGCCATTATCTAGGTTGCTAAATGAAAGCTTTTTGCATGGATCCACTGTCTTTTATGGCTTCTAACATGCAATAAAATGTACCTAACAACTTCCATCAGTGAGAACTATAATTTGGTATTTTTTAGTCACAATCTGACCAATCCCTGAAAGTACTCTGAAAATTCTCACCTCATGCACATTGCATTTTAATTAAGAGCAAGGAAGCTACCAGGGGACTATATTTGAATAATGCCGATGTGTTAACCATTGCTTAACTGCAGCTTGGAAGGGAATATAATGAAAATTAATTCAAATTAAATGGTACAGTTTTAAAAGGGTGCTAAAGCAGAGTCCTGGGGAAGTATGCATATACTTCAGAAGGTGACATGGCAGGATGAGTTCTAAGTGGAAGCATAGATGTTAAAGAGTAAAGAACCCATGATAAATCCTCATAAATCATTGGATCTCCCTCTGTTGAAGTCTGAGGCCCATGCCAGGGCACCACATTTTAGGAGAGACGCCAAGGCCTTGGAGAAGATGCAGAGGAAATTTAGAGTCATACAGCACAGAAATAGGCCCTTCAGCCCACCGTGTCTATTCTGTCCATGAAGTACCTATTTATATTAATCCCACTTACCAGCACTTGTTCTGTAGATTTCATGCCTTGGCGATTTAAGCGCTTGTCCAGAATCTTCTTAAATGTACCTCCTTCCACCACCCATACACTCAGTGCATTTCAGATTCCAAATACGCTCTGGGTGAAAAAGGTTCTTCCTCAGATCCTATCCAAATCTTTTGCTACTTACCCTAAACCTATGCCCTCTAGGTTTAGATGCCTGTGCTACAGGGCAAAGATTCCTGCTATCTACATTATTCTATCAGGTTCCCCCAGTATCCAAAAAAAACAAACCCAACCTATCCAGTCTCTCTTTACAACTGAAATACTTCATTCCGGGCAACATCCTGATGAACCTTCTCTGCACCCTCTCCTAGTCTTATATTCTCTGCCCTGCTGATGAAGTCCACTAAGTCTTGTACACTATCACATTCTGCCTCCTTTTTGTCAACTTGCCCTGGATCCCATTGGCTCTATCTAACTTTCTGGACTAGTCTCCCATGTAGGACCTTATCAAAGGCGTTACTGAAGTCCATGCTGACAACATGAACCTCACTGCCCTCACCAATACAGTTTGTTATTTCTTTGAAAAATTCAATCAAGTTGGTCAGACAGGATCTCCCCCAACAAATTATTGTGAGACGTCTGTAACCTGAGAGGCAAAAATGGGAATTATTCTCCTTAGCAATGGGAAGATTCTGTGCAGATTTCCCCAAAGGTTTTCAAAATTATGAGAGATTTTGTCATTGTTAAAAAGTTGTTTAAACTGTCAGTGTGGTTGTTAACCAGAGGATACAGATTTAAGGTAACTGCTTGGAAACTGGGGTGAAATGAGGAATATATTTTTTTTGCAATAAATTGTTCAGATTTGCAAGACTGAAAGGGCAATAGAGGAAGTTCAATAGTCAGGATCAGAATCAGATTTATTATCGCCGACATATGATGTGAAATGTGTTGTTTTGCAGCAGCAGTACAGTGCATGACATAAAAATCCATAAGTTACAGAAATAAATAAATAATGCAAAAAAAAAAAAGAAATAATGAGGTCATGTTCATGGGTTCATGGATCGCTGAGAAATCTGATGGTGGAGGGGAAGAAGCTGTTCCTGAATTGTTGAGTTTGGGTCTTCAGGCTCCTGTACCTCCTCCTGAATGGTAGTAACGAGAAGAGGGCATGTCCCGGATGGTGATTCAAAGACAGTTGGATGTATATTTAGAAAGGAAAGATTTGCGTGACAACGGGACGGTGATGTGATGGTCACGTGATTAATGGGGTTCTCAGAGCTGTGACATGAACAGCCCTGCTGTGGTGAAAGAGCAGGAGACTGGGATTAAGAGGGTTGCTCTTTCAAAGAGCCCACATTGACATATTGGGCCAGATGTCTTTCAGCTCTACTGTGTGATCCAATGAAATAAAAATCTTAAGCTTTAGGTTTTTATTTCTAAAAACTCTAGTAAGGATAGCCAGGTCAATGGAGGACGTCCAATGGCTTGCTAAGTAAATGGACACAATAAACTCAGTCATTAAATGATGCTTGGCTTTAGTATGGAAGAAGAGGTGCAAATTATCAGTTGGGTTAGAGTTGAAACTGTTGTCCTCCTTGAACAGTATATCCTTTGCTCTGATAACTCCTGATGTTGAGTGAACTGCCATCTCTCTTCCATTCAATTAGTGCACAATGTACACAAATCTTATTCCATTGAGACAAAGTCATACACCGTACAGCACAGAAACAGGCCCTTCAGCCCACCACATCCATGTTGACCTTTTTGCCCATCTACACTAAATCAATTTGCCCACATTGGAACTGATCCTCACATACCTTGCCTATTTAAGTGAAAAACACCATGATGCTGGAGGAACTCAGCAGATCACGCAGCATCCGTGCAGAAAAGCAGGCAGTCAACGTTTTGGGTCAGGACCCTTCTTCAGGACTGAAGATAGGAAAAGGGGAAGCCCAATAAGAGGAAGCCCTTTTCTGCACGGATGCTGCCCGGCCCGCTGAGTTCCTCCAGCATCATTGTGTTTTTCATCTAGATTCCAGCTTCTGCAGTCCTTTGTTTCTCTTGCCTATTTAAGCCCCTGTCTAAGTGCTTCTTAAACACTGTAATTGTATCTGATTCCAGGACCTCCTCTAGAGGCATGTTCCAGATATCAACCACTCTCTGTGTAAGGACTTACCCCTCAGATCTCTTCTCTCTCTCTTTGGTATTGGTATTGGTTTATTACTGTCAGTTGTACTGAGGTACAGTGAAAAACATGTCTTGCATACCGTTTGTACAGATCAATTCATTACACAGTGCATTGAGGTAGTACAGGGTAAAAACAATAGCAGAATACAGAGTAAAGTGCCACAGCTACAGGGAAGTGCATTGCAGGTAGACAATAAGGTGCAAGGTCATAACAAGGTAGATTGTTGAGGTCAAGAGTCCATCTCATCGCATAAGCGAATCATTCAATAGTCTTATCACAGTGGGATAGAAGCTGTCCTTGAGCCTGGATATGTGCCCTCAGGCTCCTGTATCTTCTGCCTGACGGGAGAGGAGAGAAGAGAGAATGACCCGGGTGGGTGGGGTCTTTGATTATGCTGGCTGCTTCACCAAGGCAGCGAGAGGTATAGACAGAGTCCATGGAGGGGAGGCTGGTTTCCACAACTCTCTGCAGTTTCTTGCGGTCACGGGCAGAGCAGTTGCCATACCAAGCCGTGATGCATCCAGATAGGGTGCTTTCTATGGCGCATCTATAAAAGTTGGTGAGTGTCAAAGGGGACATACCAAGTTTCTTTATCCTCCTGAGGAAGTAGAGGTGCTGGTGAGCTTTCTTCGTCATGGCATCTATGTGGTTGGACCAGGACAGGCTATTGGTGATGTTCACTCCTAGGAACTTGAAGCTCTCAACCCTCTCGACCTCAGCACCATTGATGTAGACAAGTGCATGTACACTGCCCCCTTTCCTGAAGTCAATGACCAACTCTTTTGTTTTGCTGACGTTGAGGGAAAGGTTGTTATCATGACACCATGCTACTGAGCTCTCTATCTCCTTCGACTCATCATTATTTGAGATACAGCCTATTACGGTGGCATCATCTGCAGACTTGTAGATGGAGTTAGAGCAGAATCTGTCCATGCAGTCATGAGTATATAAGGAGTAGAGTAGAGGGCTGAGGACGCAGCCTTGTGGGGCACCAGCGTTGAGAATAATCGTGCTGGAGGTGTTGCTGCCTGTCCTCACTGATTGTGGTGTTAGTCAGAAAGTCAAGGATCTAGTTGTAGAGGGAGGTGTTGAGTTCTTGGTGTTTGGTGATGAGTTTGCTTGGGATTATAGTATTGAAGGCAGAGCTGTAGTCAATAAACAATAGTCTAATATAGGTGTCTTTACTGTCCAGATGCTCCAGAGCTGAGTGTAGGGCCAGGGAGATGGCATCCGCTGTAGACCTGTTTTGGTGACAGGGAAATTGCAGTGGGTCAAGGTTGTCTGGGAGACTGGAGTTGATGTGTGCCATGACCAGCTTCACGAAGCACTTCGTGATGGTGGATGTCAGAGCCACCGGTCAGTAGTCTTACACCCTCTTGTTTTTGACACCCATGTTATGGGGAAAGGACTCTGACTATCTATCATTTCTATGCCACTCATCTACTTCTATCAGGTCACCCCTCAATCTCCTTCACTCCAGGGAATACAAGCCCAGCCTATCCAATCTCTCCTGGTGACTAAGGTGCAACATCCTGGTGAATCTTCTCTGCAAATCTCCTTTATAGATAAATGGAGAACACAATGCCAAAGCTAAGATACAGCCTAACTTCAAGCTAGCGTTAACATCGAGTTCAGAAAATGCTTCACCCTCATCCTGGATTGTTGCCTCCATTCCCTCATGAGACTCCTGAATATGGATTTCACAATTTCCCTTCCAGCATAGTGGACAACTGTGTCTCTTCCATTTTGTCCATTGCTTCCTCTCATACTCAGAGTTCCCTCACCTTGCCCTCACCTTCCACACTATCAATCACCATACTCAGTGGATTGTTTTTGGACACCTCCTATGCATTCTCACCACTGACCTCCTTTCACCTCCCATTTCAGGTTCCCGATTGGACGCTTTCCCTCTTTGACTCCCTGTGTTATTTTTCCCAGCTCTACAAGTACTTAGTCCCCCTCTCATGGCAACTTCCTGTGCATTATCCGATCAATCATTTGTACTCAAGCTTACATTTCTTATTCTTTGATGTTACCTGGTTTGAGTTCTGTGATCTTGCAAGTTTCAAAGGGCTTAGAAACCACACCCATTTCACAACACCAGGGCCTAACGTGTCAGCTTCAGCTCAGTCGGGGGCAATCACCTTTCGGTCAGAAGGTTTCATGTTCAAGTACCAGCACAGAGATTTGAGCAGGGAATTCTACATCAGCATTGCAGTGTGGTACAATGGCAATGCCACCCTGTTGGAGGTGCATTCTTCCAGCTGAGATATTAAACTACGCCCTTATCTACAATGTCAGGTGAATGTGAAAATATTCCATGGCACAATTTTGGAGAATGGAGGAGTTGTCTCCAGTGCCTTGCCTGGTATTTTTCCCATGAGCATTCTAAAACATTTTATTTGGCCATTATTACATTGTTATTTGGGCAATTTGCTATGTGCAATTCACTGATGCTTTTCCTACGGAACAATTGTGACTACATTTCAGAAGTGCACCATTGGCTTAAAGCACTTTGGAATATTCTGAGAGAACATGGAAGGCATTATATAAATGTAAGCTTGCTTTAATCTCTCAATTTACCTCGTCATGGCCCTTGCACCTTATTGTCTACCTGCACTGCACTTTCTCTGTAACTGTAACACTATATTCTGCGTTCTGTTTTTCTTTTCCTTTTGTACTGCCTCGAAATATGGAATGATCTGTCTGGATGAAATGCTAAACAAAAGCTTTTCACTGTCTTTCGGTACATGTGACAATAATAAACCAGTTACGATGAGCCATCCTAGATATTTACAACTAGTATCATAGACAAACTTTATATGCATCTTCTGAAACTCCATACCCCTATGAAAATAAGAGGTTGGACATTTGTCTCTTTGTTGATTGGTGGCTGGGTTGTGTCAGATCTGATTTTTCATTAGTTGATGGCTCGGTTGTTAAAAGATCAATCAATCCAAGAAAACGGGACAAAAACATGAGTTCTGTGGTAGCCACATCTCTAGAGTGCTGCCAGGTACAAGCCTGACCCCATTCAAATTCCCAGGCAGCCAGCTCAGAAGAAGGGAACAGGCAGCCTTACCAGAACTGCCACAGTGGATTGTTGAAGAGACATTGTAAACAGTAGAAATGCCAAGCTGCTGAGATCCAGAAGAAGCCAGCTGGCTGAGGAATAAAGGATGAAGTGCTGAGTGACAGTGTTTCAGTTGTGACACCTGCAGAAGGGAACAAAACCTCCAACAACCCATGAACTCCCTCTCCTCCCCACCCCCTTCCATCTCTCAGCAAGTACTGCTTCAGGCCAGTGCAGAGTACGCTGGGGATGCAGGAATGGTCATTCATGGTAGACCTCAGTCAGGCAGTTTTGTCTGCTATATATGGCAGATGTGGAGATGACCTGCATACTTCCAAAGTCCGCTAGAGGCACAACTTCTCTCTAAAGTCCAAAAATATTTTGAATCCAGGATATTTGCTATAGTCATGTTACACATATGTGCCATCAACACTGATTTAGTGAATTTTATTTGCAATGGAGTAAAATCTTGACACCTGTCACCAGAAAGCCAATTCTAACTCAGTAGCTACACTGTAAACTCAGGTTTACCACCAATCCTTGTGGAGCTGGAAGGTGTGAAGTCTAATTCCTGGTCTTTGCCTGATCTTTAACTGATTTCACTCTTCATATCAACGCTTCATTTCTGCTGGGTGAAGGTGGGTAAGAACCAGCCCTGGCTTCTCATTATTTAGTGGGTATATGTTAAGGGAAGGAAGGATGAGCCTAATTGGGGTATGTCCTATGTTAAAATAGAAACCCTCACTCATGGAAATTACCACATTTCTGAAATATCAGGCAGTTAATACTGTGGATTCGTCCCTGAGGTGAAGTCATAAACAAATATGAAGCAAGTTATCTTCTCTATAGATATCATCCTGTGTTCCAATGTATCTATGGATGACATAGAAAATTTTGGCACAAGTTTTCTATGTAACCCAGTTGGAAATAATAATTTGATGAGTGAATATGAAATGGGAATATTTAGATCAAATTGGACGAGTTCTCAAGGCCATAACTTTAAGACTGGGTCTGTTTCAGATAATGAGTGAACCAACATGAGGGGTAAACTTACTCGACCTTGTCCTTACCCATCAAACTGCGGCAGATGTAACTGTCCATAGCAGCAGTGCACAGTCCTTGTGATTTCAAAGTCCTGTTTTTATGCCATAGGCAACTTCTGTTCTCTTGTGCGGCATTACAATTGTGTTAAATGGGATTGATTCAGAACAGATCTTGCAGCTCAAAACTGGGCATCTATGAGGTGCTGTGGACCTTCAGCAGCACCAGAAGTGTCCACCACCATCATCGGTAACTTCATGGCCCACCATCTCCCTCACTCGACCATTACTCTCACACCAGGGCATCAATCCTGATTTGATGAAGAGTGCAGAAGGCATGCCGTCAGCAACACCATGTGTACTTAAAGATGAGGTGCCAAGTTGGTGAAGCTGTAACACAAGACTACATGAGTGGTGTACAGCAAAAATAGCATGTGATAGACAGAGGCAGCCAAACTCATAACCAATAGATCAAGTGAAGGCTCAACAGTCCTACCACATCTAGTTAGAAGTGCTGGTGGATAAGTAAACAACAAATGAACAAAGAAGGCCCAAGAACATCTTCATTCTCAATGATGGAGGGTACTATTGGTATTGGTTTATTATTGTCACTTGTACCGAGGTACAGTGAAAAACTTCTCTTGCATACCGTTCTTACAGGTCAATTCATTACACAGTGCAGTTACATTGAGTTAGTACAGCGTGCATTGAGGTAGTACAGGTAAAAACAATAATAAAGTGTCACAGCTACAGAGAAAGTGCAGTGCAGGTAGACAAGGCTGAAGAAATGCCAAGTAAGTTATCCATCTTGGCTTCCTTGTGGGATCCCCACCATCACAGAAGCCACAGTCCAGCCAATCTGATTCACTCCATGTAATATCAAGGAGCAGCTGAGAGCACTGGACACAGCGAGGGCTTTGGGAAGTTATCAGTGATCAGAACCTCAGCTGGATCATCCATATAAACACTGTGGTTACCAGAGTAGGTTAAAGGCTGGCGTCCTGTGGCAACTGACTCACCTCCTGACACCCCATAGCCTTTCCAAAATGTACAATGCACAAGTTGGAAGTGTGATAGAATAGTCTGCACTTCCCTCAATGAACACAGGTCCAACAACTCTCAAGAAACTCAACACCATTTAGGACAAAGCAGCCTGTTTGATTGGCACCCCGTCAACCACCTTAAGCATTCTTTCTATCCACCACTTGTGCTCACCGTCTACATAATACGCTGCAGTTACTTGCCTCAGCCTGTGAGCTCTAACACCTAGAAGGATGAGGATTAGTAGGCACATGGGAACTCCACCACTTGCAGGTTCCTCTCCAAGGCACGGATCATCCTGACTTGAAAATGAATTGCTGCTCCTTTGCTGCTGTTGGATCTAAACCTTGGAACTCCTTAGACCACAGTAGCAGGAGCATCTTCATCAGAAGGAATCAGTGGTTCAAGAAGTTGATTCATCACCTATGATACAATGGACACTTGACCTCACAATCTACCTCGTCATGGCCTTTCTCTGTAACTGTAACACCTTATTCTGCATTCTGTTATCGCTTTTCCCTTGTGCTACCTCAATGTATTGATGTGATGAAATGATCTGAATGGATGGCATGTAAAACAAAGTTTTTCACTGTACCTCGGTACATATGACAATAATGAACCAATTTACCTCATTCTCAAGGGTAGTTTGATGTTGGACAGTGAATATTGGTCTTGCCGGCAATGTCCACATACTGAAAAACAAACAAATAAATATAAAGACAACATACCCCTTTCTGCCTGACCCTAAGCTCCATGGAAACAGGTAAAGTCACTGGAGGTGAGTGAAGCAATGCAATAATAAGAAAGTTGAAAATCTCCAAGTAAAAGAAAATTCAACATCAGAGAAGGAAGAGAATCGGGGAAAAAAACACATTTCTGAGCATTGCTTATTGAAAGTGCCATCGTGGTTAAATTTCCTTTCAAAATTGATCTTACCGGCAAAGTAATGATATTCAAAATCAAGGAAGAAACCCTTCTGGCTTTATCTATGGCCATGGTTGCAACAGATACGATCCCTTAATCTTCTAGTTACTTCCACAGACATAGTCAAAAATTGGCTTGGAATTAAAGTTTCACTGCAAGTCATAAAATATTGTGATGTTACATTTTTTTCCACCAGTGAGCTGCTCCTTCCTACTTCTGACTATGCAGACTTTTCAAAATAAGATTATGCTGGTACCTAGAAATTCATTGTTCACTAAATCCGACAAATCCAAGTTTCTCCAAGTTAATGAGCATTGCACACCTTGATGCAGGGTCTCGACTTGAAATGCCAACAACTCCTTTCCCCTCACAGATGCTGTTTGACCTGCTGAGTTCCTCCAGCAGATTGTTTCTTGCACACATTTTCCTTTCTCGGTTACCAAGCTAGAAGATACACAGAGCAATCATACATTTGCTAAAATATTGCAGCATCAATCCATTGTAAGCTTGGGTAACTCTGGTCTCTGCTTTGTTCCAATCATTTATGAAGTATCATCAAAATGTGATGATCAAAGTGAACAGGGAGAAATATGAGATTAAATGTAGAATAATAGATATATTGAAGGGAGACACTGGACTGTAATGCAATCAGTGAGTTCAAATTGTACCATAAATCATAAAAAACAACTTGTAGCAGCATCTAAGATTGGATTACGGCTTTAACACACTCCCAACTGTTGTTATATTGTCCAAAATGTACCGCACAGATCTTTAAAAGATTATTATCACACTTTGAACACAGTTGTGAGATTGAGATGGTTTGACATGGCAACAAAGGCGTGGCAGATGATTTCGACAAATGTATTACAGTTTTGCATTACATATATTTGTATATTCTGGATAAACTTGCCACTGCTTAAATGTTGATATGATCCCTGGTCAGGAACAACTGCATTTTAAAAAAGGGTACCATACAATATCTTGCAAGGAGGAAAGTGATTTGGATTTTGCAATCAACAGCAAAGTGAGGGGCCTTGCATTTGACCTTGAAAAAAATTACCCATTAAACTTCATCAAACTCTCCTGCATAGACTTCTTTATTCAATCAGTTGCAATGTGGTGCCTTTAGGGCCCTATACAATCAGGGAATGGTAGCAGCCAATAACATCAAACTGACGAAACAATCAATAAGACTGAAAAACTTTTGCAGCCAGCAAATCGAGAAGTAATGGATACTACTAGTTAACAAACTTTTTGTAGATTTCACAGTGCTAACTAAAAATTGGTTCATAATTTGGATTTTAGACGCATCTAGACAAGCACTCAAATCACCACGGCATGGAAGGTAATGGCCCAAATGCAGGTAAATAGGATTAGTATCGATGGGTGCAAAGGTAGGCCAAAGGGCCTTTTTCTGTGCTGTATGACTCAATCTAGGGAGGTTAAATTTGTTTTGAAAAATAAATGTTACCATTTTAAAATCTATGGAATTTTTAAATAGTTGGTTTGACACAATAACAATCCAAACACAAATAATGAACACAAAAAGAATTCAGCAGGTCAAACAGCATCTATGGAGGCAAAAGGAATAAGGTGATGTTTTGGGTTGAGACCTTGCATTGAGTTTGAGAGAGAAGAGGAAGGGTTGCTAGTAATTAGCAGTATGTAGGTGAGGGAGAGTGGGTTAGAGGCTGGTACTGACAGGTGGAACTAGATGGAGAAGGGAGAATAGGCAGACGGAACCAGGTGGGGGAGGAAGAGGGAAAGGTGAACAAAGGGAGAAGAAACCTAAATAGACGGGTGAGTGTGTGTGGGAGGGGAACACTGTGGGTGTGGGTTACTTGAAAATGGAAAATTCAATCTTCATTGTAAGGTCCCCAAGTGGAATATTAGATGTTGTTCCTCCAACTTGCATTTGGCCTCTCCATAGCGATGGAGAAGGCCAAGGACAGACATGTCAGTGTGGGAGTGGGAAGGAGAATTAAAGTGATATAGAGCCGAAATCTCAAGATGGCTGTTGCGGTCAGAGTGCAGGTCCGTTTTCGGGTGACCCACACCCCTGGAGTTCTCCTCCCATGTACTCTCATCTGTCCATCTAAGTTTCTTATCCCTTTGTTCAACTTTCTCATCCCCTCCCTCCCTCCAACCCCACCACCTCGTTCTATCTGCCCATCATCCCCCAACCCCATCGTCTGGTTCTCTCAATCACCTACCAGCCTCTCCCTTGTACTGCTATGTACTGGCAACCTTTCCTCTTCCTGAAGCAAGGTCTTGACCCAAACTGTCATCTTTTGCCTCCGCAGAAGCTGCTTGACTCACTGAATTCTTCTATCACTTGGGTTTTTGTTCCAGATTCCAGCATCTGCAGTCCCTTTTGTCTTAAGACATTAAGTTTGTTTTTCTGAGGCAGAGGATGTCAGGGTATTCTATAATTAGCAGTGTGATCTGGTGTGCTGTCAGAAAGCAAGTTACACCTCAGTCATCAAGGTGTGACATCTTCTGTGCTTTATACAGCAAGAAGTCATCAAATGAAGCTGAAATTCTCAAATTTACTGAATCTATATTGATTGCTTTGGAGAAGACTTCAAGCACAGTCGGAGAAGAAGGACATTACTGACAACTACTTTTCGGTTTCCGTCTTTAATTGCTTGTGTCCAACTTCTAGAAGCTGATGTTGGATTTCCTCCATTTTAGTGGTGACCACCAAAATCCTCACCTTTACATCATTTGCAAGCCACAGGCTAACAGCTCACATTTCAGTGAAACTGTTCACAATAATGTCTCAGACAGGTTTACACAAATAGGATAAGAATAGTTCTTGGCAAGGAAAGTAATGATTTGAGTTGGGTTGTGTGGGAAGGGAGGGAACAAAAGCACAGCTGAAGAGAGAGAGTAAGCCTTAGAAGGTGAGAAGGGAAGGTGTCAAGATAAAGTGATCCAGGCAGAGTTCAATGGCACAGAACAGTGAAGTGGAATGGATGAGAAACAGAAGGTACACCCAGGGACAATACTTTCCAAGTAGCAAGGGAAAGGTAAAGGCCAATACAATTTTTTCAGAGGCACAGCAAAATAACCCAGAGCAATGGCCTCAAGAATACTGGCTTTGAAAAGTAAGAGAAGGTAAAGAAAATGTTAATATATTTTACTTTAGTAAGTTTAATCTAAGTTAATAATCAAAGCCAGTAATTTTTAAATTAAATTCTTGCAAGCTGATTTTTTTTAGCTGAAGTTTGCAGGTTCAGACAAACAGGTAAATAAAAAACCTTGAATAAGAACCTCACATTGTAATTGTAATTGTGACCTTTTCAATTGAAGTCAATTAAGTTCAGCTGTATGGACTGCAGTGGTCTGAGTGGATATAACAGAGATGCGGAGAACCACAATGGATTTTTTTTTGGAGTGTAGTGGCTTCAGAGTGAGGGGTTTTGGTGTATGGAGTTGCTGAATCAGCATGTGTTTTCTGCTACTTTTAATTCACTGAAGTTAAGGTAGGAACTTCAGATTGTAGTATATTTGTGCTTGAGGCAGAATAAAGCCCTCAGTGGAATTAGTTACTCCCTTAATTTAGAGTACCAAGGTAATTCATGGGTCGCCCATGGCAGTAGGACATGGAGCTATTGAATGCTCCCTTTGTGATATGTGGGAAATTGTGGTCTGTGCTGAATTAGCTGGCTGCACCAGTTACTGCATTTGATTTCATGGACTCTGAGCTAATAAAAAGAAAAATCACTTGGTTTTACAGCTACCCTGTGGTCCTTCTGAGTAAGGCTGCTAATTTAATGTTTTATGATGGGACAACATCTACAAGAGGTTAGGTGAAAACATACTTTTAGCATAGAGGGCGAGGAATTTCTCATCCCTCTAGAATAAACTTATTACTACTAGCCCATTGTTTAACCCAATGGATCACCAAGTTGGCTATTAATTCTTTCCTTGTTCTTCCCTAACTCAATCTCTTCAAGTTTTGTCTGGGCTATGCATGTTTCTATGAAGTACAAGTATGGCATTAAGATTGGTGTGGTTGCTAGCCACTTGTGTTGTTAACTACTACCATGTTTCAGTTGAATGTTGACTGTCACAATAAATGAGATTTCCCCTGATGATCTTCTTCTTCCCCCATTCCTCATTTCTATTTCCCTTTCCTTGGAGCAGACTCGATGGGCCGAATGGCCTGCTTCTGCTCCCTTGTCTTGTGGTCTTGTGAATTCTCCATTGTACAGTAGAGGAAGCTGAAAACAGAAGTTTTTTTTTAAATATTATACTGCCAGTCTCCTCATACTGGTTTCAGATCATTTTGTAACAACCCAAATGGTGCTGAATTACTGGCCAAGTAGTGGCATCTGGCTCATATTCTTTGGAGACACTGGCTGTTAAACATGTTTGGAAGGTATACATCCCTATTAATTCAAGGAACAATCAATTAGACAAAATCATTACAATGTGGGTAGTGAAACACATTTGAAAAGAAGAGACAAGTCGAGTCAATGCATCTAATTAAGGGCTTAATATTGGAACATCACTCTACCTTCCTATTGTTTTGGTTTGGCTTTGCTGGTTTAACAGCCATCAGGCATTTACTTGAATGTAATAGACTGCAAAATTGCCACTCTAACTCAGTACTTATTGCATCTGCTCAACTTAATTCATTGTTCATCAGCCCTCCCAAATATCAGATGATTGTTTGTCTTCGCAGTCTAATGTAACAGCCACTGCCAGTCAAATAGTTTTTTGGAAGTTATGTGCAAGTTTTGGAAATCTAATTGTGCTAACTTTTGACAACAATGTCAAATATAACAGTAACTCTGAAATCTTTCATTTGTGATTTATAAGCATTTCACATAAGCCTTTGCATTGAGAAACTTGTTTATTATGAAAGTCTTTTTGCCCATTGGGTCTGTGCTAGTTCCCAATAAAGAAATCCCAACACTCCCATTCCCTCTTTCCTAAATTTCCCTGTGACCTTTCACACACCCATCAACTTCCCCTTGATTCCTTGTTGTTTACCTACACTAAGTGGTCAATTAACCTACCAAGCCCATGAATCTTTGGGCTATGGGGAAAAAAAACAGGAGTACCCTGTTAAATCCATGCTGTTAAAGGAAGGACAAGCAAATTCTGCACATCAGCATTGAACTTGGGGACGTGGAGCTGTGAGGCAGTGGCTCTACTAGCTGCACTACTGGTCAGTGGAAACGGAAACTGGATATTTTGGGGAATCACATCAGCTGATGTGGGAAGGCTACTCATCGACCAGAAAGCCACAAGATTAGGTTTTCCTGAGTTAACACTTTTCCATCACAACTGGAATCTAACTGCACCAACCCTACAGAAGCAAATCACAGTAGGTAGGCAAGGTAGTGTAGCGGTTAACATAACGCTATTACAGTGCCAGCAACCCAGTTTCAATTCCGGTCACTGTCTGTGAGGAGTTTGTACGTTCTCCCCGTGTCTGCATGGGTTTCCTCCAGGTGCTCCGGTTTCCTCCCGCATTCCAAGGACGTATGGGTTAGGAAGTTGTGAACATGCTATGTTGGTGCCGGAAGCCTGGCAACACTTGCGGGCTGCCCCAGAACACTCTACGTAAAAGATGCATTTCACTGTGTGTTTTAATTTACATGTGACTAATAAAGAAATCTTATTTTCTCTATCTTATCTTACAGTTAGCATAGAACAGTACAGCACAGGAACAGGCCCTTCATCTGATGATGGCTGTGCTGACCGCGATGTGGATCCAAACAAATCCCATCTGCCTGCACCCTGTCCATATCCCTCCATTCCCTGCCTGTTCATGTGTCTGTCTAAGTGCCTGTGATAAGTTGCCATTGTATCTGCTTCCTTCACCTCCCATGTAACCTTCCAGACAACTACCACTCTCTGTGTTTAAAAAAAAAAGCCTTGTCTCATAAATATCCTTAAAACTTTACCCCTCTCACCTTAAAGCTATGCCTTCTGTTATTTGACATTTCCACCCTGGGGAAAAAGAATCTGACCGCCTCCCCATAATTTCATTATATTTCTATCAGGTCTCCCCTCAGCCTCTGACGCTCCAGAGAAAACAACCCAAGTTTCTCCAACCTTTCCTTCTAGCTATGACTGTCTAGCGCTCCCATATCTGAATGGCATCCAGTGATTCCTGTCAAGACAGGTCTTCTTATGAAGCTATAAGATGTGGATGGTCTTTACTATTCTGCTGGATATCATCAGATCCACAGTCCAGTTGAAATTAATGGTTACTGAATGAATGGATTAATTGGCCAAAGTAAAGAGCAAAAGAAAATGAATGTACAATAAATATGAAAAGTTGAGCGTTTGTCCTATTAGGAGTTCCTGAACTATTAGGTTTGTGTCACTGACAGTTTGTGGTCAATGTTAGTTGAAAGGTTGTAATAGGAAAAAAAGTGGTGTTGTAACAGCTGGTCCTAGTGCCTTTGGGTTAGGGAGAAAAGGTTGATCAGTATTGCTATCTATTGCTATGTAGTGGCTCTCAAATGAAATGTAGGTATACCTTGATACAGGGTTGAGAAAAAGACGAGGTTGATCTGTGTTATGTTCCACTGTCGAACTGTGTGCCACTCATTGACATTCTGCCCATTTCAAAAAGGTATCAGAGAGCGATTAAATGAACTCTATCACTGAAGGAGTCAAAGTTTTCAAGAGGGAAAGGTAAAAAGGGAATTTGTAAAATCATAAAGATGTATGGCATTAACGTTAAGAGATTTAAGACTAAAATATCAAATCTGGCTAAACTTCAATCTGAAAAATGCATAAATATGGGACTCAACTTTTATTTTCATAAAATGCAAAGAAAATTGTGCTGTGCAGTTAAATATTGGTAAGTGCATTGGTAGAACAATTTAGTGTACATTTCTGGATGTTTAATAGCCATCAGGGAATTTAAACACTGGAATTGTCAACAGAACTTGCATTCTGATGCAAGCCTCTCTCTCTAATGATGACAAAGATAATGGACCACCAAAATATCTAGTGACATTTTTGACCTCACTTGTTGAGAAACTACAGTCGGTGGTTACTCAAAGAACCACCAGGTTTTATCAGTCCCACTTAAACTGAAACTTATCCATTTAAAGGGTTAAAGCACAAAATGAATTTCTTGTCCTCACTGAGACCTGTGCCACCCCATGACCTCAGATGTGAGCCTGCACTGCTCTGCCTATGGTCAAAGCCATGGGCACTTCTCAGCCTCCAAACCATCCCAGGATGCTGCAGCTAATCTCTGTCATGTTTCATAGTTTGCTGCTCACTACTGCATTAGAATAACCTTACCTTCATCATCATGTCAAAGGTGAAGATACTTGCACAGTGCTCAACTTCTTTTGTACCTGCTCAGTTATTGAACCAGCCTGTGCCCATCAGCAGGGCTAATAAATGGGGAAACAAGATGTCTACCCTTTTGGTGTAAGATAATAACCATTTTCATCAAAGGAAAGTTTTACCATCTGTCCTTAAAATTCAGTGGCTTTCCAATTGACAAATTCACCACTGTCCTAACCCTAACCAGCCATGTAAACCACTGGGTATCCTGCAGAAAGTGGCTCACCATCTGACGATCAAAACCATATCTATCATTCACAAGGCACAGTCAGGAGTGTGGTGAATTACCCTGCCCAGACCCAAATGAGTGGTGGTGCAACAACTGTCAAGAAACTCAACACCTTGCAAGTCAAGCAGCTCACTTGATTGGCACCCCATTCATCACCCTCAGTTCACTCCTTGCACCATTGATGACTAAAGTGTGTGGCATCTATGAAATGCACCAGAGTACTCACCCAGGATGCTGCAACAGTGTGTCTCAAATGTGTAACCAAATGTATAATGGCTGTGGAGAACTCTACAGGAAAATGTTGTGGAGAAAAAATATAACTGCACAATTTGTTAACAATTACTTACAACAGTGTGAACATAGCAAACAGATTTCTATTCTGTTTAAACATGAGGGATCTACCACCAAAGTGTCTATCCCACTTAGCCAATGACACATAGCTACATGCATTGCATGGCAAGTAAATGAAAATTAAAGTGGTTTTCTCATCAGTTGGGTGACAGCCACTGTTCAGACAATTAGGTTTTTGAAAAGTATTTAACATGGCAATAATTCTGCAATGGTTCAGTGTAACGACTGAGCAATCAATCATTTAAGAGGGCTGGGAACTTGCACCAGTATGGATTATAATAGGAATTCATCCCAGGAGAACTGTGCTCTTCGTGATTTTCGATGAGAGATGTATATTGACCAGGACACCAATGGGGACTTGCTGATTTTATTAGAACAGGTGTAATGGGATTTTTACACCCAACGCTTCCTTGGTACTGCAACGGAGCATCAATCTAGATTTTGTTAAAGATTTTTTTTGATGTAGTAAATAGAATACAATTGCATCGTAAAACATAATGTGAAGTACTTTCTGTGCTGCATCATTCCATTGAAAACCAATTGGGAGTCAAGTTGGCGTAATCTTAAATTTTAGAAACAACTGCCGATGATATTAATAATTTACAGGTCATCCTTAGCTAATGAATGGGTTCCGATTTTACAGACATGCATAAATCGGTTTTGTCCATAAGTCAGAAACTAACAGTATAAACCTCCACAGGATTGTAATGAACAGCATCCAATGCACAAAAAAAAGAAAGAATAATTAGTGAAATTGAGGAAAGTAGTTCTGCTGTTCATAAGGATGAACATATAAGATAAGATATCTTTATTAGTCACATGTACATCAAAACACACAGTGAAATGCATTTTTGTGTAGAGTGTTCTGGGGGCAGCCCACAAGTGTCGCCACGCTTCCGGTGCTAACATAGCATGCCCACAACTTCCTAACCCGTACGTCTTTGGAATGTGGGAGGAAACCCACGCAGACATAGGGAGAACATACAAACTCTTACAGACAGCAGCCGGAATTGAACCCGGGTCGCCGGCGCTGTAATAGCGTTACGCTAACAGCTACACTACCGTGCCTGCCCTCGGACTTTTGAATTGGAGCTCGGTCATATGTAGGGGTGTCCATAAGTCAGGTGCTTGTAACCCAGGGATGGCCTGTAATCTCGTAGAATGTTTCTCTATTCTTCATTGCCATATAATTGCATTTAACATAAACCTGTTAAAAATACTAAATGGTAAAAGAAAAAGTCAATGCAAGGGCTCCTATCAGAAAAACATTCTGAACAATTCTGCTGATTTGTTATCATCCAGTGTTACAATTCCCTTTTAAGAGAGATTGAATGTTTTCAATTACTTTTCTCCCCCTGTAGAGGAGCATCACTCTGAGGTCTTCACATCTGACAGGATGCTGCTCAGCCAATGCTTGCTTCTGAACTCCTCTGCAAACATCTGAGGGAAATCATGATGATTGGCATTTGAGGCAAGGCAACATCACAGCATAAGGCTGTATTTCATTAACCGCCATTCACTAACCAACACTAGGCCGTCCACTGTACACTTCGAGTGTCACTCAACAATTTAGAAAAGAACTGGGGTTTGTAAAAGAGGTCCATTTTTTATTGCTCTTTCCTTTTTACTCTGAAGTTGCTGGAGTATTTATGGAAACTTCTGGTATAACTTTGGCTGTTGAATTTACTATTTAATCAGCACCTTGTTAGATTTCTGAGGTGCTTGAAGTTATGTGGTTTAGATATTCAGTGCAACATTTTATCCCAATGGCACTAACTTGTATTTAGGCATGGTTCCATGAGGAATCCAGCGTCAACTTTTGTATCCTGTCTTAGTTTGTCTGGCCATGAGGGACTCAAAGGCTGAGCTCAATTCTGCAGAGCTTATTAGCTAAGGAGGGCAGACTAGGGTTGACAAGGGTTGTCTGTGACCCTGGCCATGACAGTTGCACGTGACCTCTAAAACACCTGCAAAATAGGGAAGTCCAAGCCATTTCCACCAATGATCACATTCACTCTTGACTCAATTAATGTATCAACCTGAAACAGCAGAAGAAAGCTGAACATCTGGTACCTTTTTTTTCACCTTCTGACTTCTGCCAAAAGGAGGCATTGGATCCATATGCTATTATTAGGTTGTATAATCAAAATAATTTTGCACAGGATTCTTATTTTTTCTTCCTCTCCCAAAAGCACAGCACAAAAGAATTAGCTACCATCTCCATGAAAAGAGTAGCCCCTTTAAAGTATATATATTGCAGCTTTAGCGATAGGTTAGTTTTTTTTTGGTGACTTCTGGTTTTTCTAACACCTAAACCCCATGAATGTTCATGTCTCTTCAGGGTAGGAAGCTGATGGGAAGCAACAGAACATTGTACAGCTTGATGACAGCAAGTTTGGGTGCTGCACCATTTTGCAAGTCAGTTCAGTCAGTCAGATGCTGGTGATGGATATTATGGAAGGAGAGATCTTGGTTTTCCTTGTAGGATATCAAGGACCATTCCTCCTTCACCTATAGACAAAACACACGGAAAATATTTAACCTTGCATTTTTGGACCACTTTCCACCACAATTCTTTATTGATTGATCAGGTGGAAACATTTGCGTTCGGTTTAGCAGGCTTATAAAACTTTCACTTCAGTCCTGATGACATCATTTGGACGTCTGACCTTGCAGACTTCAGCCTCCTACATTGTTCCACAAACCTCAATGTAAGCACCAGGAACAGCATCACATCTTCTGATTAGGTACATCAGATTTCTACACTCAACACTTTGGTTTGGCTGCACTTGGAGTATTGTGTGTAATTCTATTCGCCCCCATTACAGGAAGGATGTGTAGGCTTTGGAGAGGGTGCAGAAGAGGTTCACCAGGATCCTGCCTGAAGTGGACTGCATGAGCTATAAGGAAAGGTTGGACAAACTTGGGTTGTTTTCTCTGGAACATTGGAGGCTGAAGGAAGACCTGATAGGGTAGACGGTCAGAATCATTTTCCTGAGGTAGAAACGTTAAGTACTAGAGGACATACATTTAACGTGAGAGGGGGAATGTTCAAAGGAGATATGCAGGGCAGGTTTTTTAGACAGAGAGTGGTAGGTGCCTGATACAGGCTGCCGGGGGAGTGGTCAAAGCAGATACAATAGTGGGGTTTAAGAGGCTGTTAGACGCATGAATGTGTGGGGAATGGAGGGATATGGATCATGTACAGGCAGAAGAGAATTAGTTTAATTCGGCATTATGTTTGGTGCAGACATCATGGGCCAAAGGGCCTGTTCCTGTACTGTACTGTTCAATGTTCTATGTAATACTGAGCCCCACAATTTCAGGTAATGAGTACTTCTAGGTTCCTCTTCAGATTTCCACCTTGTACTTCACATATCTGTCAATTGGGGGAAAAAAAATTTTGAAGAAGTTAGACTGCATAACATTTTCAGAATGAGAGGTTATTTTCCTCACAATGGCTCAGAACTGAAGCCTGACATACAGTATTTTTCAGTGGGAGCATTTTGACTTTTGTACCAAGGACGTTTGATGACTTGAGATGCTGAGGAATGGATGGAGAATTTATTGCGATTATAATATTGATTATTTCAAGAAGAGTGGTTGGGCTAATTTGTTAGATATTCAGACATAATTGGAGAAGAAGTCAGCCATGAAATGTCTTAGACTCACACAATAAGACTAAAGCAGCTGATTCAATGGATTCACAACAACTTGGATTGTGCATGAGGAAAAATTCTTGATGTGTCTTTTGCTCAATGTTTTCTTACATCCTGTGGAAACGTGTCATACCTGTGGTGTAGGAGTTTTGCCAATTAAAAATAAAATAGAATAAGAACTTTTTTGGGGGAAAAAAAAACTGAATGGGGCCCATTCACTTCAAAACATGGGTGGAAACCTTGGATATACTTGGGATCCTGTTACTGAATGCAAGCTGAATTGAATGAGTGGAATTCCATGAGTTTAAGCCGCCTTAAACCTTGAACCAGACTAACTCCAATGATCTGCTATTCCGTGGTTTGGTAATCCCGATGGTTTGGCATTTGCCTCACCTAGAGGTAATTTTCCTTGAAACTCACCAGGGCCATTGGAAAATTTGTACTACTCTGTGACATCTTAAAACAAAAATGAGTTAAAAGTGTGTTAAATTATTAATAGCAACAATATCCAATAGTCCAAAATCTGCCAGTCATGCACCACTAAAATCCCAAACTTGCAGGAGCTTTACAACTAAAAATATTTTGAATTAAGGTCATTCTCCAAAGGATTTTGAAATTGAAATGTCTCAGTAAGTTAGTAAAAGAGCAAAGAGCAGTTGTATTTATCAGCCTTTGTCTTCTTAGCTTGGCTCACTCTCTTCTTGCTGTCTCAGCTGAGCTTGTATGTAAATGACCTGGTTTAGCAAGAGGATAGAAGACAGAATCAGCCAGAGTTCTCACTTCATGCAAAGAACGTACACGTGTCTGACTCGGATGAAGACAGCTTCTCTTGAGCTGGTTTTAACGTGACCCCACCGCAGATGCTTGAGATGAGATTGACTTTGTTCTCAGTCATTTTGATTGCTTCCAGTCGCTCTGCTCCATTGCACCGAAGCACTGAGAATCTTGCGTTTGGTGACAAGCAAATGAGTTTGAGAGGGAATCTGAGAAAGCAAAAGAAGGTTCAAAAGGGAAGCAATTTGTGACAATTTGCACCCATGTAGATATTTGCACTTAAAGTGGAAATTCTACCCTATGGCCAGACAGATGTAAAACATCCAGATATTCAATGCCTAAAGTTCCCCATGAATTGGGTGAGACCTCGGATTGACAGTATCCAGAAAAGAAACAGACACAAAGGGTGTGTGGTATTTCTTTCCGTACATATTTACGTCATTGACGTTCCCTATCCATTTGCAGATTATAAACTGAACCCATTGTATGAAAGGAGTGGAGTGGGGAAGAGTTATATTGCCGAGATAACAAGAACTGTCAGTGTGATGGATTCTCTAATAACACCGCTGCTGCAGCAAAAACATCCTTAATGCAACGGGCAATCGTTCTCTTGAAGTTACCCACTGGCCATAACTCTTTATTGTGAAGACCAACCGTCAAGACATCTGAAGAAATGGCAGGTGCATACATCGTTTTTAAAGAGCGGGAAGGTGGCAGGCAATGAGATCCGGGAATGATAAGAAATAAAGACACTTAATCCATAAACATCTCAACACCTTGACAGTTGCTGGATGCCTTGTTCTCTCTACAGCACCTTAGTTCAGCTAAATCATATCAGTCCTGTATAGACCAGCATTCTAAGTGACTCATTCTGTAATTCCAGGTGTCTCTGACAGGACTCTAACCATTTCTGGCACGTGTGCAGCTTTATTTCTGTAACAATTCCACTCTTCCCTCCTCCATCTGCCTATGACCCCTCCTCACCCAGATCCACCTATTGCTTGCCAGCTCTTCCCCTCATCTCATTATGCTGCCTATCTCCCCTCTACTCTATCAGTTCAGATAAAGGGTCTCCACCCTAAATGCCGACTGTCTATTTCCCTCCACAGATGCTGCCTGACCCACTGAGTTCCTCCAGCAGCTTTTTTCTGCACCTGCAGTCTCTCATGTCTACACCAGTATCGCAGTTGGAAAAGCAGATCAGGAGTCACAGTACCCGGCAGTTGTCTCAAAGTCATAATGTAGTTTTGAAAACTGGGCATTTTCTTTTAACTTAAAGCACAGGGCCTCTGCTTAATATGGGTGCTGATTTGATTTAAATTTGGCGCTTGGCCCGTGCATACATATTTGAGGGGCAACTCTTGTCATCCACCACATCAGTGAGGAAATCAATGCATTTGCAGCTGTTGCCTGCCAGATGTGTGAAGAGTAGGCGACGCAGATCATGAATTCAATTAATGGTGCAGGATTTATAGCACCACAGCTATCCGGGTAACTCTCTCCCAGCCTTGCGCAACATCCATCAGCAGGAAGAACACACCACCAGTGCATTTACAGGGGTCGAAGCTATCTCGCAGGTTAATTGTTGATTGATTTTTGTTGATTCTTGTTATGATTCTAAAATGCTTGCAGCTTCTAGAATTCTTTAAACTTGCTATAGAGAAGTACCAGAAGTCAAAAGGTTTGACTTTGTGTCTTTGGGCACAACTGACTTGCCATCAGACCTGATGCATCCCTTCTTGTTCCCCTTGCAAAGCAGCAGAACTCGGAGTGTGAGCAGTTGGCTCTCAGAGCTGGACTGATATCGTCACACTGGAGGCAGTCCAAAGGAGATTCACTGGGTGAATTGTCCAACCAAGAAAGGCTGAATAGATTGGGTCTGCATTCTTTGGAGTTCAGAAGAATGAGGGATGATCTTATTGAAACATATAAGGTCATAAGGAAGTGTGACAGGGTAGATTTTGAGATGCTTCCCCTAGTGGGAGAATCTCGAATGAGGGGACATAGCAACGAGATAAGGTGCCGGTCATTTCAAAGGTACATCGAAATTTCTTCTCACAGAGGCTGGTGAATCTATGGAATTCCCTGCCCCAGAGAGATGTGGAGGCCGGATCATTAGCAGTATTTAAAGTGGAGGTAGATAAGTTTTTGAAAAATCAGGGGATTGAGGGCTGTGGGGATCTGGCACAGATAAGAAGTTGAGGCCTAGGTTAGATCAGCCCTGACCATATTGAATGGTGGGGCAGGCTAGAGGGGCCGAGTGGCCTACTCCTGCACCTATTTTCATGTGTGTGTAAAGGAAGGGGAGGATTCTCAGCAGGACACCATCAGCCAAGGTATTAGAGAGCCATTCTTCCACATGAACCACAGCTGGTAAGGGCTGTGAGATACCCACATTGCACGAAGGATGTTGTCACCTGCTCCAGGCACAGCTGCAACCTCAGAGCAGGGTGGGGACTGCATTACCAGTTGATATCTAGGACACAATGTCACTGAACATTTAATCCACTGGGACCTTTCCCAGCTGGAGTGAGAGATATTTGTAAACTTGCAGTCTGACATCCACTGTGGTGTAATGGAGCTCAGAGACTCTTTCTACTCAAACAAACCTTTTTCCAGAGACTAGCAGGCAGAGCTACCAAGTAATCGTGAGGGAGATACAGGCACCTGTAAGGACCCAGGGTACTGTTGCATCCTGCTTTGTGAGTCTGGTATGTCAACGTTAGAAAAGGAATCTCATGCCCTCAGTGTTCTGCCACACACTGTGCCTCATTGCAGCCAGTGACTGGTATCCAGCCAGCAGCCATTCTGTGCCAGTCCACTATGGCATCTGAAATGTAGCGGCTACAACAAACCAAAGACCCAGTGACCAGGGCTATCTCATGGCATGATTGGTAACTCCAATGTGCAACCTGTGCGCACATGACCAACAAGCCCACAACAAGTGCCGCACAAACTACAACAGAACCACTGGCTTACTCAAACAATGGTTCCCCCACCCTGCCAGGACCATTCTGAAGGAGCCCTGTTGGAGTGAGCTTCAGCATTCACACTGCACAACCTCACCATGAGGACCCGCTCCTTGTTGCCACCTGCAGCGTGAGAGGAGAAGGGCAAAAGGAGACGGAGGACGAAGATTAAGATCTCCGTGAACATCTCCTAACAACGAACAGACCACTAGGTCCCTTTCACTGACAGTCCCACACTGCATCTTCCATGTGCTACAAACAATCTGCTGGAGGAACTCAGAGGGTCGAGCAGCAGCTGTGGCAGGAAAGGAATTGTCCACAATTCAGGTCGAAACCCTTCGCCAGGACTGTTTGTCGTTTGTGGCACCTTCCATGTTGTTATCACTGCACCCACATGGGCACAATGTGAACTGTACAAGCAGAAACAACATAGATGTTCCAAATGAAGTGCCTATAGCCAAGTATGCCTGACTGAGTCGGAATGGTAGCTGATCACCCTTGCACAATCCGTTAGTGCTTCATGTGCCTTTAGCTGCTTTTGTACTTGTGTGCAGTGTAACCCCATTGAATGAGCATGTGGAGGAACTTGCAGACAACCTTTCGGGGCAATTTTCAGCAGCTCTGGCATGGAGAAGCTGACCTTGGTCTGCATTGCCAATAACACATCAGCCGCTGTAACCAATGAGGTGTATGTTCCTTTCAGTCAGTCTGTCTGTCCAACTGAATGATTAAGACAAACTGCTTCAAGTTTAAAGAGTGGAACAGCCAGATTATCTGTGGTCCAACTGTGTGTATTCTCACTTTACCACAAGTTTTATAAGAGTTAGTTCACTTTTTCACTTTTCAGAAGGCATAAAGAGAAAGGTAGTAGCACATTGAAGAGTTATAGGGTGCATTGAGTGTGTTGTATGCTGCGAGCTGTATAAGTGTAGAGAGAATGGTTTTCTGAGTAGTTGGATAGAGAGAGAGAGAGAGAGATCGAGAGACCCTTAACTGTGTTGATGAGCAGAGGGATCTAGAGGTCCAAGTTCATAGCTCCCTGAAAGTGGCTGCACAGGTTGATAGGGTGGTAAAGAAGGCGTACGGCATGCTTGCCTTTATTAGTCGAGGCACTGAGTTCAAGAGGCAGGAAGTTATGCTGCAGCTTTATAAAACTGGTTGGACTGCATCTGGAGTATTGCATCCAATTCTGGTCGCCCCCATTGTAGGAAGGATGCGGAGGCTTTGGAGAGGGTGCAGAAGAGGTTTACCGGGATATTGCTTGGATTAGAAGGCATGTGCTAAAAGAAGTTGGAAAAATTTGGGTTGTTTTCTCTGGAGCGGCGAAGGCTGAGGGGAGATTTGATAGTAGTTTATAAGAATATGAGAGGCATCGATAGAGTAGACGGTATCTTTTTCCCAGGGTTGGAATGTCTAATACAAGAGGGCATCCATTTAAGGCGAGAGGGGGTACGTTCAAAGGAGATGTGTGGGGTAAGTGGTCGGTGTCTGGAACACGCTGCCAAGGGTGGCGATGGAGTCAAATACAATATGGGCATTCAAGAGGCTCTTAGATATGCACATGAATATGCAGAGAGTGGAGGGATATGGACATTGTGGAGGCAGAGGGATTAGTTTATTTGGGCATTTGATTACTAATTTAATTAGTTCAGCACAACGTGGGCCGAAGGTCCTGTTCCTGTACCGTACTGTTCTGTGTTCTATGCTCTAACAACAGAGGGTGAGAACCATGACCGGTTACAGTTAGAGGGTGCAGGAAAGCGGGAGCTGGCAAAGAGCAGAGAAAAATGAATGGGAAAAGAAATGCTTAATAAGAAAGTTATAGCAGGACAGCACTTGAAACAGAACATAAGGAAAGGATTCTATTCTGCAGTATCCTTGCGTTCCTTTCCGTAATGACATGTTCTTGGAAAGGTCAGTGCATAAAGATGTTCTGATGTGGGTTCTTTAACATAAAGAATCTTGGCTGACCAAAGTAGATCCAAACCATCCAACCTGTATGGAATGGACTAAAATCTTGACCTTCTGCAAATAGTGTTAATATCAATGAAGAAAGACTTACCAGAAGAAAGCCTTATGCTATTTACATTTTCCCAAAAAAAACAGGAAATGTCACACAAACATTTGTCATGCCCACAATCTCTGAAGAATTCTTGGGCCATGTAATTTATAAACGTATGAACCTTAAGCCTCCCTAGGGTGGCACGGTAGCATAGCGGTTAGCGCGACGCTATTACAGCGCCAGAGATCGGGGTTCGATTCCCGTCGCTGTCTGTAAGGAGTTTGTACATTCTCCTGTGTCTGCGTGGGTTTCCTCCAGGTGCTCCGGTTTCCTCCCACATTTCAAAGACGTACGGGTAGGTTAATTGGGGTTTAAAATGGGCGGCGTGGACTCATTGGGCCGGAAGGGCCTGTTACCATGCTGTAAATAAAATTTAAAAAAAATTCAGCTAATATGAATGTAACTCCCTATTAGATGCTGTATCAATAGTCTTGTCTCTATAACCTTCATGAAGGCACATTTTGAATTATTCTGCAAGACCCACAGTTTAATTTAGAATAGGGCAAGAATGAGAATTTAGATATATAATTCTCATTCTGCAGGATTTAAGTCCGTCTGATGTCATGCTTTATGACAGTCTTTCCATAATTTACTGCATTCTATTTACATCACACTTCATCAATATAGATCCTTAATCTGTCAGAAGCAGTTCTGCGTCTCGTCATTATAATGACATAATTCATCAGTTTGCACCAAGGAGCTTCCAAACACAATTTCACGCTGCACAGGGGAACTTTTCTCTCATTGTTCTACTCCTTAAGGAGAGAAAGCAAAGTTGTTACGAGGTCAAAAATGGTAATTTTTCTGATGGTGTATGTCCAGTGTTAGATAAGTTTATTTATAACAGAGGGTTGTGGATGTAAATGTCACCTGCACAGACAGGATAAAATTCTCCAAACACTCTTTCAAAAGGCAAGGAGGAGTTATTCCACCGAGACAGACCCTAATGCAAAGGAAAACCTTTTACACAGTGGACAATGTGAACTTGGTGTTTAAACGTCTTCACAATTAAATATTAAATTAGCTATTTCATTTTTTAATCATTTCCTTGACTTCAGTCATTTATCTTCATCTCCATCTGTTGCTGGGGTACAGTCTCCATGGTCACCAGATGCCCTCTGCTATCTCATCCCTGACATTCTATGCAGTGTGAAGCTTGTCATTGCAACATTCCATTTTTCATTTAATTTGCCATTCATTTCAACTGGCTAGATTGAATGGTTCCTCATTATAACATTGACCAAACAGGTAAACATAAATGTGTGCTTTCATGAGCAAATGCGTGAAAAGCCTGCGCCTAAAATTGTGTCAGCAGCTCGATGTTTCCATGCACTGTGTTCGAATTTAAGCTGATAGTCTATTGCTGTTTGTTTGAGGCATAGGTCATGTAAGTCACCTTTTTCAGCCTGGTTTTCCTATATTTACACAATGAGATAACTGAGTGCAGGGACATTTTAGACAGTGGTGGCTTGGTCGACATTCACTTCAAACAGTTTTGCATGTGTTCTGTGTTTGAATGTTGTGGGCCAGAAGTAGGGGAAGCTTTGTACCTATGTAAGTCAAAGAGAAGTGTGCTCGTCTAATCTGACACTATGGAGCTAAGGCTTGGGTTCCAACAGCTCAAATAGGAGCAGGAGTGGACCATCCACCCCTGTGAGCCTGCTCTCCCATCCAACAAGGTCTTGGCTGACCACCTATCTCAGTGCCCTATTTTTGCACTATCCCCATCAATGTCCAGAAATCTGTTATCTCTCTTCTGAATGAACTCGATGATGGAGCCTCCGTCACCGTCCAGGGTAGAAAATTCCAAAGATACACCACCCTCCGAGTGAAGAAGTTTCTCCTCATCTCCGTCCTAAATGGCCTTATTTTGAGACTGTTTACACTATTATTACTTAAGCTTAAAGGCAAAGGCCTAAAACTATAAACATGGATGAAATGAGCAGCCACTTGGACAAGTGCAAATGTATTAAAGGAATCCAGTGTGGAAAGTTATGCCTACCTTGCGACAGTCGCTTGGTGAAGCAGCACAGAGAGTAGATGAAAGAAATATGAATGAAGTGGTGTACATGGACTTCCAAAAGGCATTTGATAAGGGGCCATATGATCAGCTTGTTATCACCATGAAGGCCATGGAATTAAAGGAATAGCAGCAGCATGGATAGAAAATTGTGACAGGAAACTTGGAATGAAAATAAAAGTGTTAAGGATAGAAGCAAGTGTACAGTGGATCTCCCCAAGTTTGGTACCAGCTCCATTGTTTTCTTTGACATATATTAATGATTTGAGCATAAGTGTACAGACAGATTTCCAATTTTGCAGGTGATACAAAAGTCGGAGGCACAACAAACTGAGGAGAGCAACGGAGGGCAAGGAAAGTAGAAAGAATAGTGGATGGTAGATAAGTGGCGGGTGAAATTTAATGCTGGGAGACAAAAAATGTTTCATTTTGGTTAGAAGAATGCCCAAAGGCAAAATAAACTCAGAGGGGTAATTCTAAAACCAGTGCTTTCACATAAGATTATGAGAGGCATTGATAGGGTAAATAGTCAAAATCTTTTATCCCCATTGTAGGTTCCTTAATCACTGAGAGAAATATTGTCCCCCCCCACCCCCCCATCTTACCCAAACATTAATCAACCGTCAAAGGTTGGCTTGCTGCCGATCGCCTCCTGTTGCAGCGACATCTTTGGGGGTATCAAAGACAAGGGCTGTAGGTTTAAGGTGAGAGGAAGGAGTTTTAAAGGGGATCTAAGGGGAAAGTTTGGAGTGGTTGTTATCTGGAACGTGCTGCCAGAGGAGGTGCTGGAATTAGATACAATCACTCCATTCAAGAACAGTTTAGAGAGAAGCTTAACTCGGTAAAGCGTGGAAGGATACGGTCCTAATGCAGGCAGATAGGACTAGTGTAGATGGGGGAAAAGGTTCGGCATGAATGTGGTGGGCCGAAGGACCTGTTGCTGTGCCGTTGTGGTCTTACTGTTCATCTTTTTCTCGTGGTTGGACGACAACGCAGGAGGATAAAGGAATAGGATCACACAGATAGCACGTGGTGGAAGCAGTGCTGAGGTGTGTGTGTTCATTACTCATACAATGAAAGATCTTGCTGCAACAGGAGGCGATCGGCAGCAAGCCAACCTTTGACGGTTAGTTAATGTTTGGGTAAGATGGGGGGTGGGGGGGGCAGTATTTCTCTCAGTGATAAAGGTACCTACTGCTGCCCAGGTGAGCACAGGGCCAGAATATAGGGCCCCTGGTATCAGTATGGTTTCTCCAGGTTTCCTTGGCGATAAGTGGCTGATCGAAGCTCACCCTGACTCGAAGCTCACCCTGGTGAATTGCAGGATTGATGCACGCTGTAAATGGTCAGGGAAGCATTCAGGATGATGCACTTCAAGAGATCTCGTTCTAAAGTAAGTCATTTTGAACAATGTCACCAGTGCAGTATTGTGGAGGTCACCTCTCTGCCCATTTAGAGAGTCTGGTGTGTGTTTCCAGTCATCTGAGCTGACAAGATCATAACAGTGATGCATAGACTGAACAGAATATACTATTTAAAAAAAGTGTCACAACGTATCGGTATTAACAACGAAATGCCTCAGTTCCACGTAACTCGACAATGAATCTTTGCAGCAGGGCATTTGGAATATGAAAGGCTTTTTCTAAATTAAAATAATCAACAAATGGCAAGCAGAATAATTACATAGCAGGAGCCTGTGACCTACTCAAGTATAAATAACACTTCTTATGTAAACAGTGTTGAAATGCAGAAAGAGGCCAGTCATACTATTGTGCTTCTGCCAGTATTAGTATATCTTCTTTAGTACTCTTTCCCAGCAACCTCTCATCCTTTTCCCTTCAATATTAATCCAATTGCCTTTCAAATTGCTTAATAATCTTTGCCTCAATTGCCATTTGATAAATCGTTCCTTGTTCCAATCACCTTTTCTTCCCAAGAGCAGTAATCTTAATTTGCAGGGGAAGCTCCATTTTATCAATTTGCAAATGGAACTAATACCTTTTAATGTCTTTGATTTAATACTTTTTCAGTGAAGCTGCTATACACTTATTCATTTCCTGTTAACAGAAAACACATTTTAAAATATTCACTTGTACACAATTATTTTCTACACATTTTAATAAATTCTGATCTTCCATTTCCTTCCCGTAACACGTTTATTGACTCCTGCCTGTACGGTGTTAAAATACAATCCATGGAAATTCCCTACCGGGTCCATCTGATCAACCACCATCACCTCAGTGAAAAATCAGAAGAAATATGTTTGTTTCTATTCCAGATGTTAAAGCAATGCTATCAGCCACCATATGATTAAGGATCTAATGAAAAAATTCCTCTAAAAATTCCCAATCTTTCCCATGATATACAGGGTCCCTTGTAGGTTTGAACTACCCCACCCTTTGAACTAATACTGCAGGAATTTGTCCTCTACTACCCACCTTCCCCCTTTGTCTACAGTCTTATGTCAGCCCTACAATGGCTTTTAACCAATTTCTTAATCACAATTGAATTGCATTTTAAGTGGAAAAATATAATTTCAGTACTTCACACAGTTACAGTTTGGTTATACTTCAGTTCGGGAAAGAACAGTTTTCATACTCCCACCCCACCTTATTCCCTCGAATACTCCATCTTTATTTGTTTGCCAAAGTAGTCTCATTGAACTATTGAAAATCAATAACCTGCCAATGCTGGAAATCTGAAGTAAAAACAGCAAATATTGGAAACAATCACTAAATCAGGCAGCATTGAAGGAAAGAGAAACAAAGTTAATTTTTCAGGTTGAAGTCCCATCAGCTAATTTCTGTGCAATTAGTTGAAATTGCATGCCGTATTTGCTTAATTGAAACCTCTTTCTTGGGATTTAGAAACCTTGAATGATATTTATCTAATTTATTTCATTATGTTGCACTACATTCTACGTTCCCCATTTAATAATGTGTTTTCTGAAAACGTAAATGTCTAGAAATTCATCAGTAACACTTGCATGTTATTTTCTGCCTTCAAAATCTTTTCCTTTGGAAGTCATGGGAATGAATTTCCAAAGCACAGTGGAATGTGCTGATGGTATTTTATAGCACATTTAGCATTAGTGAACTCCTTGGTAAGAAACATGCCCTCCATATATGTTAAATGTACAATACGGTAATGTATACACATTGAACTTTGCTTCATTAATTCCATTCAATGCAATCTCAGAAGCAAATTTGAGAAGTAAAGTCAACGGTACAAAATCTGCTATATTGCACATTTTGCACATACAGCAGAGGGAGAATTTTATCCCAAGAGTATTAAATGTAAAAGGCAAAGTCAGAATTTGAGTGCATGCTTAACGTAGTCTGTGCTTTGAGGTTGTCACAGCACTGACTCATAGACATTTTAATTGCCTTGCTATTTACATCTCACTATCCTTTCAGCTGTCTCTTCAATTTATTAAATTCTACTAGATGAAAGCTCATCTGCTGAGTAAGGAATCATCTGCAGTCTTTTCTTACAGGAATGTATCTAACTGATGGCCATTTATTTTAACAAGTAAAGAAAACTGTGGCTTTGTTCCCACTGAGCTACAGACTACCGATTGGATTGCACAACCTTGATGACATCCAAGTCGAGTCAGTTTCATTCTATATCCATTTATCCTTCTTCATTTGAAATACTCAAGCTGTTGCTAAATTTCCTGCCATATCCAATGCGTACATCAAATGCCTGTGCAACATAAGGTATAACAGATTATACTGAAATATGCAAGCACCCATTCCATTTATTATCAGAATCTGTGGTGCAATTCCAAGATAGCAAGTTGTATCCCGCTTAATCTTATTGCATTCCATGTTGTTTAATTCAATGTTTTACATTCCATTTTGTGCTCTTGACCCGGACAATGCGTGACATCAGATGATTATCACACAAATACACAGCAATTCTTCCAACCTCCTCTTAGATGGAAGAAGCGTTGTTATTAAATTGTATTATCAATTACACTTAATTAGCATGTGAATGACCCCAGTATTGGAGTTAATCTCTTGATCCAAACTCATCCATTCTGCAACATCCTGACATATCCCTCCCACTTTTCTTTTTAATCCATTTATGGTTTGTTTACATTCTGGAACAGCTTCCAGTGAGATATGCTCGTCACACTGAATTGTAAGCACAAAGCTCAGAAACAAACTATTTAGTGAGGTGGTGTTTATGCTTCCAGACATGTTTCCTCCCCCTCTATTTACTCTATTTCACCCTCTCATATCCCTACGTTCTCCCTTATTTGAGTATCAAAATTCAATTGGACCAGCCACTTAAAATCTGGCTACTTGGACAGGTGACTTACTTCCAAAAAGGCACCCCAGTCTTTGCTCTATCTACAAGGAGCAGGACAGGAGCATGACAGAATACTTTCCATTTTGTTTGGACAGCTGCAGCTTCAACAACTCTTGAATTCAATGCCACCCTGGATAAAACTGCTTGCTTGATTAGCACCGACAAGGACAAGTGCGGTGGGCAGAGGGGAACGCCTCCATTTGCAAATTCCCCTACAAAAGCTGCACATAATCCTGATTTGGTAATATGTTGTCATTTCTTCATTATCACTGGGTCTAAATCCTAGAACTCCCTACGCAGCAGCACTGTGGGAGAACCTTCTGGAGCAGGACTGCAGCAGTTCAAGTTTGTGTTTCACCACCACCTTCTCAAGGACAGATAAATAAGATATTTATTAGTCGCATGTACATCGAAACACAGTGAAGTACATCTTTTTGCATTGCTAAGAATGTGCTGGGGCAGCCTGCAAGTGTCGCCACACTTCTGGCGCCAACATAGCATGCCCACAGCTCCTAACCCGTACGTCTTTGGAATGTGGGAGGAAACTGGAGCACCTGGAGGAAAACCACGCAGACACGGGGAGAACGTACAAACTCCTCACAGACAGCAGCGGGAATCGAATCCAGGCCATTGGCGCTGTACTAGCATTATGCTAACCGCTATGCTACTGTGCATAACTGCAGGTACTGTTAGTGATAGTTGATTTCAAAAATCGAGTCTTGTACTCCCTGACAAAGTTCTACATTCAAAGTCAAGTTTATTGTCATGTGCACATGTACCTGTGTGCACAGGTGCAATGAAAAACTTGCAGCAGCATCACAAGCACATAACATCATATAAGCAGCAATCACAAGGAAAACATAAATTAAACATTAATTGTACACAATGTTTACAAGAAAGAACACCATTAGAACAAAGAAAAACAAAGTCCATTTTAGTGCAAAGTGATTAAAGTGGTCATAGTGTTGCTAAACTGTAGCGTTTAGGGTTGTGCCGGTTGGTTCAAGAACCGAATGGTTGAAGGGTAGTGGTTGTTCTTGAACCTGTGGTGTGGAACTTCAGGCAAACCAGTCAGGATACTTTCAACAGTACATCTGTAGAAGTCTGTTAGAATGTACGGTGACAAGCTGAACCTCCTTAACCTCGTAAAAAAGTAAAGACGTTCATGTGCCTTCCTTGTGCTTGCATCTATGTGCTTTGTACATTGTCCTTTGTAACTTCTGAGCAAAATGCTAAATTATTTACATACATTGGTTGGTATCTGCTATTTTTTGGCGTTCTTCTGCCTTGTTCATATGGAAAGGAAATCTGCTTATCCTGAATAATTGTTAAGACTCACTATCGCTATAATTATTGACTACAGCTCTGCCTTCAATACAATAATCCCAAGCAAGCTTGTCACCAAACTGAGACCTAGGACTCAACACCTCCCTCTGTAACTGGATCCTTGACTTTCTAACCAACAGACCGCTATCAGTGAGGATAGGCAGCAATACCTCTGGCATGATTATTCTCAACACTGGTGCCCCACAAGGCTGCATCCTCAGCCCTCTACTCTACTCCCTATACACTCACGACTGAGGCCAGATTCTGCTCTAACTCCATCTACAAGTTTGCAGATGATACCACCGTTGTAGGCCATATCTCGAACAGCAATGAGTCGGAGTACAGGAAGGAAATAGAAAGCTTAGTTGCATGGTGTCATGACAACAACCTTTCCCTCAATGTCAACAAAACAAAAGAGCTAGTCATTGACTCCAGGAAAGGGGGTGGTGTACATGCACCTGTCTACATCAATGGTGCTGAGGTCGAGAGGGTTGAGAGCTTCAAGTTCCTGGGAGTGAACATCAACAACCTGTTCTGGTCAAATCATGTAGATGCCATGGCCAAGAAAGCTCACCAGCGCCTCTACTTCCTCAGGAGGCTAAAGAAATTTGGTTTGTTCCCTTTGACTCTCACCAACTTTTACCGATGCACCATTAGAAAGCATCCAATCTGGATGTATCACAGCTTGGTAAGGCAACTGCTCTGCCCAGGTCGGCAAGAAACTGCAGAGAGTTGTGGACACAGCCCAGTGCATCATGGACACCAGCCTCCCCTCCTTGGATTCTGTCTTTACCTCTTGTTGTCTTGGTGGAGCAGCCAGCATAATCATAGACCCCACTCACCCGGGTTATTCTCTCTTCTCCCCTCTCCCATCAGGCAGAAAATACAGGAGCCTGAGGGCACGTACCACCAGGCTCAAGGACAGCTTCTATCCTGCTGTTATAAGACTATTGAACGATGAGGTGGACTCTTATACAATGAGATGGAATCTTGACCTCACAATCTACCTTGTTATGACCTTGCACCTTATTGTCTACCTGCAATGCACTTCCCTGTAGCTGTGACACTACTCTGTATTCTGTTATTGTTTTTACCCTGTGCTCCCTCAATGCACTGAGTAATGAATTGACCTGTATGATCGGTGTGCAAGTTTTTCACTGTACCTCGGTACAAGCGACAATAATAAACCAATACCAATCAGATCACCCCCTTATCTCTCATAGATTCAACAGCTGAGTTATCAGTGGTGCTGAGTAACCCTTGGACACCATTGCTTCCCCCAGGACACACTTTGCATTGCCATCCTTTACTTCTCCCAGGGGTGGTCTCAGCTCTCAGAGGCTGGACACTGGTAATCCGCAGGTGGTTTCCTTGCCCATGTTGAAACTGATGCTGTGAGACTTAGAACATTGAACATTACAGCACAGTACAGGCCCTTCGGCCCACAACGTTGTGCCGACATTTTATCCTGCTCTAAGATCTATCTAATCCTTCCACATAGCTCCACATTTCTCTATCATTCATGTGTCTATCTAAGAGTTTCTTAAATGTTCCTAATGTATCTGCCTTCATGGGTCCCAGACTTCATGAGTCATTGCTGAGGACACCCCCAGGTCATTCATAGTTGTCATGGTAACAATTACTTTAAAAATCATCTCTTGGGAGCAGAAGGAAAAGATAGAAAAGGAGAGGTGTAGATCCATCCAGGGAGATGGATTGGTCTATACAATTCCAGGAATTGTTAATTTCAATATTACATCCCAATGTTACACATGAAGGATTTGACATGAAATCCTTTCATCCTCCATGGTACTGAGACACTGGTTTATTTTCATCTCCCAGGACTTGCTGCTAAACTTAAATGATTTTTGGGAAGCTCCTTTCTCTCCTTCTGTATATTGTAGGCATTTAAAAAAAAATCCTTTACAGCCACAAGCACTTGGGAGGTGTTGATGGGAATGTGGGGAGAGTAGAGTTTTGGGAAAATTAGTGGGGAATGGGATTGCTTTGTCGTTCGTATGGAATCAATGGCTGAAGTGTCATATGGAAATATGTAAATAATATGAAAATCAGCAAAAATATAGGCAAAGCTGATGCAACTCCCTTCCAGGTTCAATATAGAGTCATACAGCACGGAAACAGGCCCTTTGGACCAACTTGTCCATGCTGACCAAGATGCCCCATCCGAGCTAGTCTCATTTGTCAGCATTTGGCCCATAACCTTCTCAACATTTCCCATCCATGTACCTGTTCAACAGTCTTTTAAAAGTTGTTATTCTACCTGCCTCAACCACTTCCTCTGGCAGCTCGTTCCACATACGTACCACCCTTAAAAAAAAAGTTGCCCCTCAAATTTCTATTAAACCTTTCCCCTCTCACTTCCCTATAGTTCTTGATCCCCCAAACCTGGGAAAAAGACTGTGTGCATTTACCCTATCTCTGCCCCTCATGATTTTATACACCTCAATCAGATCACCTCTGAATTGACACCTAAGATACGTAGAACAGTTTCTTACAGCACCTTCCCATGCAACATCAGGAGATTCAACACCTGTCCGTACGCCTCTTCCTCTCCCACCATCCAAGGACCTAATCAGCCTTTCCAGGTATATCTTTTGTATTTCAATAATTTTCATGAAGTTCAACCACTGGCGATATATTGTCTCCGATAATCCTTCAATAAATGAGTCAAATCCATGGCAGTGCAAGAGGTGGTCTGTAGTGTTCCATTGCAGAGGTAGGGTTAGGGCTGTGCAGGTCAGTTCAAGAGCCTGACAGTTGTAGGGAAGTAGCTGTTCCTGAACCTGGTGGGGTGGGACTTCAGGCTTCTGTACCTCCTTGTTGTAAGAAAGGTTCTTTGAGGTCTCGAAGGGCAAGGACTCTGGACACAGTCTTTGGAGTTTAAAATGATTTATTCACAAAGACAAACATGGAGACAGAATGAACGGGAATGAATGCACACTTGCACGCACACACACAGAGGTGATCACAAACAATTCTAAGAACCATATTATGGAAAAGAAATGTCCTCGTTGAAGCATTGAGAAGCAAGTGGGCACCTGCTGAGCCCAATGAAGTGAAATACTTTGCTCAGATCTTGTATTTCAGGAATCTTAAAGAATCCTTTAGTTAAAGGCTATAAAGAGGTGATCTATAATTACTTCCTTCAACCCTCGGGGTAAGTGTTGCAGTACGGTACTTACATGGTGAATCAGATAACAAGTGCTGCTTCTGTTTCCCCGGCAATTAAGCGTGTTGTAGGAAGAGATAGCAGGTGCTTCCTCCCACTTCACTTACTCGCTTGGCAAGTTGAGAGGCTGTCACTGCATTGAATTTACATCACTTATTGCTCAGGGATTCGGAACATGGTGGAGATGTGGAAGTGTCGTGCTCGCCTGTTTTGTGACTGCAGGTCACTTGCCGATTGAGCCAGAAGATCCAACCAATGGTGAGCCGTCCACCTTTGAGGTAAGTACTAACTTACTTTGTGAGCTACCAAGCCAGCCAGATCCTTGGTGGCAAGTCAGCACATGGGTGGAGTTCTATCCTTAAGCAACTGGGGAGGCAAAATAAAGATTGAAAATTAAGTAATAAACACTTCAATCACTGAAGAAAATTTAGCCAACTTTTGTTCTTTATTCATTCTTCAGGATCTGAGCATTGCTGGCAGGGCAAGTGTTTATTACCCATCCTTAACTGCCCTTGAGGAAGTGGTGGTGAGCGTATTGAACTGCCACAGACCTTCTGATGAAGGTGCTCCCACAGTCTATTGGGGAGGGACTTCCAGGATTTAGACCCAGCAGTGAATAAAGAATGGTGATAAATATCTAAAGCAACACAAAAAATGATGGAGGAACTCCTCAGGTCAGGCAGCATCTATGGAGGGAAATGGAGAGTCGATGTCTCAGGTCGAGACCCTTTGCCGAAGCCAGGATAGTGTGCGATTTAGAGGAGATTCTCCAGGTGGTGGTGTTCTTGCATCCTGCTGCCCTCGCCCTTGGGTAGGTGATGCCCTGTGTTTGATTCTCCAGAGTATTTTGTAAACACATAATCAGTGGTGCAATGTTGGTGGAGAGAATCAATGTTTAGGTTGATTTATGAGGTGCTAATCAAAGGGGCTGTGTTGTCCTCTGTAATGTCAAATTTTTTTTGAGAGTTTTTGGAGCCACACTCATCCAGGCAAGTAGGTAGTTTTTTCGTTTACCAACTCCTGACTTGTGCCTTGTTGATATGGAAAGGCTTCAGAGGTGTCAGGAGGTGAATCACCTGTTGCAAGCTACGCAGCCTCTGACCTACTCTTGTTACTTGACTCAGTTGTGACCTACCCCTGGACGTCGATGACAAGGTACTCAGCAATGTTTTCTTCTCTTTTTTCCTTCTTTTTCTTTTTTTCTTCTTTTAGCTCATGGAGCAGACTTTCTCCCCCATTTCTAATCTCTTTTTTCTTTGTCTTTTTCTCTTTCTTTTCTTTGGAGCAGACTCGATGGGCCGAACGACCTACTTCTGCTCCCTTGTCTTGTGATCTTGTGATCATTGAATATTAAGAATCCTTGTTGAAGATGGTGGGGAAAGTTGTAGAACAGAGGGACCTAGGAGTACAAGTACATGGTTCCCTGAAAGTGGAGTCGCAAGTAGACGGGGTGGTGAAAAAGGCTTTTGGTACACTGGCCTTCATCAGTCAGGGCACTGAGTATAGAATTTGGGATGTTATTTTGCAGTTGTACAAGACATTGGTGAGGCTGCATTTGGAATATTGTGCTCCGTTTTGGTCACCCTGCTAGAGGAAAGATGCCATTAAGCTTGAATGACTGCAGAAGAGATTTACAAGGATGTTGCCAGGACTCGAGGGACTGAATTATGGAGGGAGGTTGAGCAAGTTGGGATTCTTTTCATTGGAGCATTGGAAAATGAAGAGTGATCTTATAGAGGTGTCTAAAATTATGAGGGACGTAGATGGGGTGAAAACATACAGTCTTTTTCCCAGGGTTGGGGGATCAAGAACTAGAGGGCATAAGTTTAAGGTGAGAAGGGAGAGATTTAATAGGAACCTGAGGGGCAACTTTTTCACCCAGATGTTAGTCAGTATATGGAATGAGCTGCCAGAGGTTGAGGCAGGTACATTTACAACATTTAAAAGGTTCTTGGACAGGTACATGGATGGAGGTTTAAGAGGGATAGGGGCCGAAAGCAGGCAAATGGGACAAGCTTAGGTGGAAATCTTGGTCGGCATGGACCATTTGGGTCAAAGAGCCTGTGTCCATGTTCCATGATCATTTCCTGACACTTGTCAGCCCATGCCAATAAGATAATGAAGCCTTGCTCAATTTATCCAAAAAAATGTAAGTTTATCTAAGATGTATCTTTCTACTTCATAGCTGTTCCTCTGAATTTGAAAAACTGTTCCAATACCCGACCTCAGCGTATGTAGGTTCAATTGACCGAGTTCCCCATTAAGTTTTAGAGAATTGCTGCATCTAACCACCGTGTCACTGGCCATCCTCAGGAGTCCAGTGTCAAGGTGTGGCTTGGAAGATGCTGTCTAAGTTTAAGGTGCTATACTTGCAGGGGGAATGTGGAACTTGATGACTCTTACACAGAGAAATGCCAACACTTCCTGATAATCTCCAGCCCATTAACCTGAGAAGGATCTGCAAAGATCTCCCGTTGACCTGGTGAGGGAGCACAATCCTAAGGGAGACTCTGTGATCTTCAGCTTTAATCCCTGATGTCAGGGTAGCTATCTGATGACATTGGCTCAGCAGTTGCATGATGCAATTGACTATAATGTCCTGGGGTTGGGAAAGAGAGACAAAATAATCAGAGCTTCCTCTCATGATTGGTCTGTAGTGACTCCTACAAGAAATGCTGCACATTGCATGTTGTGCAGTGACAGAGTCGGGCTCCACTGTGATCCCTCAGCTCGTGTGTAGGAGATGGGCATCTATCTGGGAGACTTGGGCTGATTGGCTACCCATCATTGGAACATCAGATGCCTCCAGAGCAGGCAAGGTATTTGGTGGGACAAATTCAGCACATCCCAAAGTTTTCTCTGAATATTCTTCATTACAATAATTCACATTAAAAAATGTTCTCACGTGAAATGTTATTAGTATGAGTGATTGATGCACAAAAGTGTGACGAGGATCTGGAAGTTCTGAGCATTATGTATGATTGCCTTTTCTCCATATCTGGCCACACTCTGCTGTGGAGACTGTTGTGTCAGAGCCACAGAGCAACACAAGGGGAATACAAACACAAGGAACCCATTTCTTCAGTGCTCTGTAAATAGAAATGTATTTTATTCTGCTTTGCATTTTGTGATTACAGCAGGCTTTGGGCTGAATTGCTGAATGAGGAATTTGACCGGACTCTGCAGGTTGTAAAAATGTGCTTGTATAGTTGATGCTTTAGTCAGAGTCCTGGAGAGGTACAACAGTGAACCTGGACTTTTAGCCCACCGAGTGTGTGCTGACCACCAATCACCCATTTGCACCGATCTGACATTAATCCCACTTTATTCTCCCTGCTTTTTCATCAGCTGCTGCCAGATCCTACCACTCACTTGCACACTAGGGGCAATTTACAGCAGCCAGTTAACCTACCAACCCACACGCCTTTGGGATGTGGGAGACAACCAGAACATCTGGAGGAAACCCACACAGTCACAGGGAGAACGTGCAAACTCCACACACAACTCCAGGTCAGGACTGAGCTCGGGTTTCTGATGCTGCGGGGTAGCAACCCCACTAGCTGTGCCTCTGCATAGAATGCATTACATCAAAAGAGACCTTAAAGCCTGTTGTCAGCAGAAATTAACCAATGGGACTTGGGATCCTGTCTCACATTGACCTATGTTAATCCAACATGCACTCCCTTCCAAAATTCCAGCTGGACAAACCCTACCCAAGTAGGTTCACTGACATGTAGCGGTTAGCATAATGCTATTATAGCGCCAGCGACCCGGGTTCAATTCCACTGCTGTCTGTAAGGAATTTGTACATTCTCCCTGTGACTGCGTGGGTTTCCTCCAGGTGCTCCTGTTTCCTCCTACATTCCAAAAGACGTACGGGTTAGGAAGTTGTAGGCATGCTATGTTGGCTCCGGAAGCATGGCGACACTTGCGGGCTGCCCCCAGCACGTTCTCAGACTGTGTTGGTCGTTTATGCAAAAAGATGCATTTCACTGTGTATTTCATGTATGTGTGACTAATAATTAAATATTAAAGCATATTAGATGCCTCCTCTTTCAAGACCCCAGCTAAAGATACCAAACCCTTCCCTCACCCAGAAATTATATGACCTAACTCATTGGTCACTCCCAACTTGAAACTTGCCTGACAACTGATTACCCCAAACTTAACACCACATGTCCACCCTCCACACTCTCCACTCACCAATCGCATGCTATGCCTAGCACTTCCCTCCACCTCACCAGAGTTAGAGATCACAGGAGCAGCCTCAAATGCTTCCCCACACAATCACACTGGTAGGCGGCACGCTACACATCGACAGATTAATCTGCCTGTGTGGGCATTCTCCAATGAATTTCTAGCGCCTAAAGGAAACTCAGGTCCCAACAATTGAAGATTTGTACCAATGAGTTGGCTTAAGGGACCAAATGTCGTTTTGAAAATTTACCAAAGATACAAAATGAGGTGGGATTGCCAGTAGTGAGCAAGATGTAAAGAGACTTCATGAAGATATAGAAAAGTTGAAAGATTGATTAAGAACATGATGGGTGCAATGTAATGTGAAAAAATAAGAAGTTATTCACTTTGGTGTACAAAACAGAAAAGCAGAGTATAATTTGAATCGTGACTGATCAGGTAGTGATGACAGTCAAAGGAACCAAGATGTCCTTGTATATACAGTAGATCATTGAAATCTAACATGCAGGTACATGAACCAATTAGGAAGGTATACGGTACATTGACTTTCACTGAGCAGAGGAGTAAATACATCCCACTGTAACTGTATAGTGCATTGGTGAAACCGCACCTGTAGTATTGTCCACTGTTTTGGTCTGCTTATCTAAAATAAAGATGTACTTTCCATAGGTGGATTGCAGCAAAGATTCACAAACAGGTTCCATGGATAACACGTTTGCTACAAAGGGCTGTGGACTCCTTGAGTTTATTCAAAGCAGATGGCACATGAATGAGAGGAAAATGCAGGGATATGGGCATTCTGTAGGTAGGAGGGATTAGCTATGTCAGCACAACACTGTGGGCCGAAGGGCCTGTTCTGTGCTGTACTGTTCTATGTTCTATCAATAGATTTCCAGATAGTGAAGAAATCAAAGATTATGGGGATTGTGCTGAAAAATGCCACTGAGGTGGCTGTGGTCTTGATGAATGCAGAGCAGGCATGAAGCACTGGGAAGTCTACTCCTCCTGCTTCTTATGTTCTGATGTTCAAACATCTTTTCCTCCCAGTGCCATTTTGGACAATATGTAAATGCAGTGCGAGTTTCCATGGCAACTAGGAATGTTAAAACCTTTTGTAAAAGAAAGTATTACATGCTCCACAGTGTGCCTACATAAAAGTTCATTTGCATTTTAGCTGATGGATGTAAACTGGTGAAGTCATCCCCAAGTCTGACATGTTTGAGTGGTATTTTAGTTCAGCGGGCCAATGAGGGCAGAGTAGGAATGAGAAGAACGTGGTTAATGGGTGTGAACATCAGGTACAGAACGCTGCTCTATCACCAGTTCTGATCCACTGTCTTATCTGATTTCCCAGATTCTGCCCTTGTCCTTTATCATATAAAATTGAATATATTTAAGGCCAAGATAGAATGTAAACATGAAGATACAAAGATACCAAGTGACAGATACTCATTGGTGTTTATTGCTAACCCATTGCCCTGTGCTCTTAATTGGAATAAATAATAGAAGTGTCATATTGGTTCAATACTGTCACATGTACCGAGATACAGTGAAAAGCTTTTGTCTTGTGTGCCATCCAGGCAGAGCATTCCATACATAAGTACATCAAGGTAGTACAAAAGGAAAAGAGTGCAAAAATACAGTGTTGTAGCTGTAAAGAAAGTGCAGTGCAGGTAGAAAAATAAAGTGCAAGGGCCACGATGAAGTAAAATTTAAGATCTTTTTAAGATATCTTTCTTTGTCGCATGTACATCGAAACACACAGTGAAATGCATCTTTTGCGCAGAGTGTTCTGGGGGCAGCCCGCAAGTGTCGCCACGCTTCCGGCGCCAACATAGCATGCCCGCAACTTCCTAACCCGTACGTCTTTGGAATGTGGGAGGAAACCGGAGCACCCGGAGGAAACCCACGCAGACACGGGGAGAACGTACAAACTCCTTACAGACAGCGGCCGGAATTGAACCTGGGTCACTGGCGCTGTAATAACGTTACGCTAACTGCTACACTACCTCATCCTTTAGCATATGGGAGGGTTGTTCGCCAATCTGATAACAGTGGGGTAGAAGTTGTCCTTGAACCTGGTGGTACGTGGTCTCAAACATTTGTATCTTCTGCCCGACGGGAGAGGGGAGAAGAGAAAATGATTGGGGTGGGAAGCATCCTTGATTAAGTATTGACCAAAGAGGGATTTTTACCCCAAAGAACAATTCAATGTATAAATTTAAGAATTTGTGATTATAAGGAAGGGGAGAGGGTGTCATTTGTAGCAATTGGTGTTGTGCCCAGGATCAAATCTGCCATGATCAGATTTGAGTGGCTGCATGACCAACTCGTTCACCTATGTTCTTCCTTCATCTCCATCACAGTCCCCGGTACTGGAACATTTCATTTGAGGCTATTTCACAGTCCATTTATTTTATTAAAGAATGTCTGCTTCAGCAGGGATGACCAGTGCATGCATGGGCCAATGTGGTGTCCACAGCATGTTTGGGCACCCTGCATCCAGCACACCTTACACATAGAGGACATAGAATAAAGTTCACAGATGTCAAAACTGCAAGGTACATCCAGGATCATGTTCAGTGAGTAGATTCACAGAGAGATACAGCATGGAAATAGGCCCTTCAACCCATCATGCTGACTGTCAACTGTCCATTTACATTAAATCCTACATTAATCTCATCAATTCAACCACTCACCTACACACCAGGGGCAATTTACAGTGGACAACTAGCCTACCAACCAGCATGTCTTTGGGATGTGGGAGGAAACTTGCGCAATCACAGGGAGAACCTGCAAACTCCACACAGACAGCACCTGAGGTCAAGATTGAACCTGGTTGTCTGGCGCTGTGAGGCAGCGGCTCGACCAGCTGTGCCACTGTGCTGCCCTGACAGTCTATTGTGTAGTGCAACAGTTATATGTGCCCTCCAATGGAGTTTTTAGACTATTATGTCTTTAAATACTGCTCAACTTATTCCCAACCTGTTGGTACCTGTAAGGAAACAGTGGTTGAAGTATGAGCCATCAGATTGTCAAGTAATGTTCTCACTGAATGTCAGCAGTGGATTTAAGTAACAATCAACTCTTTGACGATCCCCTAAGTGCCCATTTGCGGTGCAAGTTTCAACCCCATAGCCACACTTTTACTGTGGTTTCTTTCTGGGTGTCTGGAAAGAATATAAATCCTTTATGGAAACGAGATTTCACAAATCCTCTCCCAGTGATGCAAATTTACTTTATATAAAAAGGCTAATTTTGACTGAACCACTTTTGTTGGTCATCCTTTTTTTTAAACTTGCATACTCAAAGAAGTGCAAGTTAAGTGCTATGAAATATGGAAATATATGCAAATAAAGGTCTGCAGAAATGGACAAGCTCTTTTGGAACATTCCTGATGCATGCTTTAAATGTACATCCAGAAATTATTTGCACAGAACCCATCATTTAGCAATAAGCAAAAAAAAAACAAACTGCTGGAGGAACTCTTGTGTGTTTCCATCAATTATCACGTTGCAGAAAGCGTACTTCAGTGTTTGAAGGCGGGAACATTGAAACCTGGAACTGGCTAATGAGACAGTCGTGATATTTTGGCAAATGATGGAAGTGGCTGGGAGCTGGGAACACCTCCACAACTGGGATTTTAAGACTTGTTTAAAAAAAAGAGGAAAATTAAGTTCAGTAAAAGTGTGAAATCAATTTGCGTAAATTCTGTACAGCTGTATAGTGTATCACTTTAGCGAGAAACACTTTTTTCCTAGGTGGATGTAAAAGATGGCTTTAGTGTAAAAGAGAGCAAGGGAGTTCCTCAAGGTGTCCTTGGAAATATTTATCTTGCAACCAATATCACTGGGACAGAAATGTATGGATTATCTGGCAATGGTCACGTTGTCATTGATCAGAATTTCCAGTGCACAGATTGCTGACAGTTTTCCTACATTTCAGTGGTACTTTGCCAGCTGATATGTTTTGGGAAGAAGTGAATCTTTAATTGGCACTACATACAGGCACATTTGTTTCCTATTAAAGTTAAATGATCCATAATCCCAATGATGAATCTCGACTAACACTTCTACAGAAACATAAACAACTTAGAACAACTTAGTATCACGAGAGAGCTACAAACCATTCTGAGATGGTCACAAGTGAATGGGAGAGAAATCACAATTTCATTTGTGAGTCTTCCATGGAATGTTTACGGTAATTTGCTGAGACAAGTATGTACTTACTCTTAGACGTGTTTAAGTTGTTTTGTTGATTCATTTAATGAATGTTCTTTAAAGATGTTCCTCAGGAACCTTCTGAGTCAACTATTTTGGATGCATGCCAATTGTCAAAAAACTGAGCTTGGGTAGATTTTAACTCTGTGTAAATGGTACAGGCAGGGTAGGAAGAACTTAAAGCAAAGTGACAGGATATGACACAGCCTATGAAGCGCGCGGGCGATTTAAAAGTCGAAGGTTCGCCTTCAAGTTTTCTTTCCAGCGACGAGAGAGCGGAGATTGCCGGAAAATAACGAGGTTTTTTTTTCTCTTTCTAGCGTTCGGGACAGCGGCGAGTGACTGCGCAGGCGCGTGACGTCACCCGGAAGCGCGCGGGCGATTTAAAAAGCAGACGAGCATATCTAGCGGGCAGCGTCGGAGCGGGCAGCTGAGTGTGAGGGAGCAGAGTGGGTTGGGCTTTGGCTCAACGGGCTTCGGCGAGAGCGGGTAAGAGGCGAGATTATAGAGAGGGGTGAGTTATTAGTTTAGTTTAGTGTTGAGCTCAGTGATATTCAGCAGTATGCATCTGGGATTAGTATTGTGCTTGGAGTGTCAGATGTGGGGCCCCTGGGAGACGACCAGACTCCCTGATAACTACATCTGCGCAAAGTGCACCGAGATGCGGCTCCTCAAGGAACGGATTGAGAGTCTGGAGCAGCAGCTGGATGACCTTCGGTTGGTTAGGGAGAGCGAGCAGGAGATAGACAGGAGTTATAAAGATTATGTAGACAGCACCTCAGTGGCAGTCCCCCTCAAAAACCGATATCTCATTTTAGATTTGGTTGGAGAGGATGACTTCATAGAGGAAGACCTCAGCAGCCAGGACCTTGGCACCGTGTCTGATACTGTGGTCCAGCAGAGGAAGAGACATGCAGTGGTCCAGCAGAGGAAGAGACATGCAGTGGTTATTGGGGATTCGATAGTAAGGGGTACGGATAGCAGATTCTGCGATAGCGATAATGAGTCTCGGATGGTGTGTTGCCTCCCTGGTGCCAGGGTACGGGATATCACAGACCGTGTCGAGAATATTCTGAGGGGGGAGGGTGAGCAGCCAGAAATCTTGGTACATGTAGGTACCAATGATGTAGGTAGGAAAAGAGAAGAGGTCCTGAAGGAGGAATACAAGGCATTAGGGAGAAGGTTGAAAAGTAGGACCTCAAGGGTAGTAATCTCAGGACTACTACCCGTGTCGCGTATCAATGACAGGAAGAATAGAAAGCTCTGGCAGTTAAATGCGTGGCTGAGTGACTGGTGCAAGGGGCAGGGCTTCAGATTCTTGGATACCTGGGACCTTTTTTGGGGGAGGCAAGACCTATTTGCTAAGGATGGGTTGCATCTAAACTCCAAAGGGTCCAATATCCTGGCGGGAATGTTTAATTTAGTTGTAGGGGAGGGTTTAAACTGATCTGGCAGGGGGATGGTAACCAGGATGCTAGGTTACAAGATGCTAAGGTGAGGGAGAAAGTGTATAGAAACGAATCCATTGAGGATGGCAAGAATGACAGGCAGGTGATAAGTCAGGATAATTTACTGAATAATAGAAGTACAACAAATCCGGATGTTAGGATACAGAATGTTAGGATCGGGGATGAGGATGTTCGGATACCGAATGTTAGGATAGGGGATGAGGTCTACACGAACATGTCTAAGATAGTAGGTAGCGAAGATAGTAAGAAGGATGGACAGGTAGAAAGTCAGGATAATCTGCTGATCAATAGAGGTACAATAAAATCAATAGCAGATACCAGTCTAAACATACTATATTTAAATGCACGTAGCATCAGGAATAAAGTAGATGACCTAGTGGCACAACTACAGGTTAATAAATATGACATCGTTGCAATCACTGAGTCGTGGCTTCATGATGGATGTGATTGGGAACTGAATGTCAAGGGGTATACAGTATATAGGAAGGATAGGAGGGTAGGCAGAGGGGGAGGTGTGGCCATGATGGTTAGTAGCGATATAAAATCAATAGAAAGGAAGGACATTGGGTCAGAGGAGGTGGAATCCTTATGGGTGGAGCTGAGAAATAGCAAGGGTAAAAGAACAATAATAGCAGTCATATATAGGCCCCCGAACAGCAGTCAGGAAGTGGACCATAAGTTGCAGATTGAGATAGAAAAAGCATGTCAGAGTGACAATGTGAAGATAATTATGGGGGATTTTAACATGAAGGTGGACTGGGAAATGCAGCAAGGTGGTAGTACTCAGGAGAGTGAGTTTGTGGAATGTCTAAGGGATGTTTTTCTGGAGCAACTTATTGAGGAGCCCACCAGGGGATCGGCTGTTTTGGATTGGGTGCTGTGTAGTGAACCCGAGGTGATTAGGGAACTAAAGGTAAAGGAACCACTGGGAACAAGTGATCACAATATGATTGAGTTTAGTTTCAAGTTTGAGAAGGAGAAGCTGATAACTGGTGTATCGATATTTCAGTGGAATAAGGGAAATTACAAAGGTATGAGAGATGAGTTGGCCCAAATTGATTGGAGGAGTAAGTTAGCTGGAGGGACGGCAGAGGAAAAATGGAAGAAATTTCTACAGGAAATAAGGACAATGCAGGACAGATATATTCCAAGAAAAAAGAAGGTTTTGAATGGAAAAAAGGCACAGATGTGGATAACGAGGGAGGTGAAGGATAAAATAAAAGCAAAAGGGGCGGCGTACAAAGTAGCAAAAATTAGTGGGAAAACAGAAGATTGGAACGATTTTAAAAATCTGCAGAGAGAAACTAAGAAGGTCATTAGGAAAGCAAAGATGAGTTACGAAAGGAAGCTGGCGGACAACATTCGGAAGGATTCTAAGAGTTTTTTTAAATACATAAGGAATAAAAGAGAGACACGGGTTGACATAGGACCAATTGATAACGGTGCAGGAGGTATTATAATGGATGATAGTGAGATGGCAAGGGAATTGAATGAATATTTTGCATCGGTCTTCACCGTGGAGGACATAAGCAATGTGCCCATTAGTCAGGAGTCTCACGAATTGGAGCTGAGTTCAATTGAGATTAATAGGGAGAAGGTGCTTGGAAAACTAAAGGGGCTTAAGGCTGATAAGTCTCCCGGACCGGATGAGGTGCATCCCCGGGTTCTGAAGGAGGTGGCTGTGGAGATAGCGGAGGCGTTGGCGATTATTTTTCAGGAATCGATAGATTCTGGCATGGTTCCGGAGGACTGGAGGGTAGCGAATGTAGTTCCGTTATATAAGAAAGGTGGGAGGCAGCACAAAGGCAATTACAGACCTATTAGTCTGACGTCAGTGGTGGGAAAATTATTGGAGTCTATCCTCAAGGAGGAGGTTACCGAATACCTAGAGGCGCAAGGCAAGATAGGACCTAGTCAACATGGTTTTGTGAAGGGGAGGTCCTGTCTGACCAACCTATTGGAGTTTTTTGAAGAAATCACAGGTAGGGTGGATAAGGGAGAGGCGGTAGATGTTGTGTATTTAGACTTTCAAAAGGCCTTTGATAAGGTGCCTCACAAGAGACTGATTAATAAGATGAGAGGTCATGGAATTATGGGCAGGGTAGCAAAATGGGTGGAGAATTGGCTGGTTGGCAGGAAGCAAAGGGTGGAAATAAAAGGATCTCGTTCTGGTTGGTTACCGGTTACTAGTGGTGTGCCGCAAGGGTCGGTGTTGGGGCCTCTCCTTTTTACCTTGTTCATCAATGATTTGGATGATGGAATAAATGGTTGTGTGGCTAAGTTTGCGGATGACACCAAGATAAGTGGAGGAGTAGGGAGCATAGAGGAAATAGAAAGAATGCAGAGGGACCTAGACAGTTTAGGAGAATGGGCAAGAAAATGGCAGATGAGATTCAATGTTGAGAAATGTGCAGTTGTACACTTTGGAAGTAGAAATAAGCGGGTAGATTATTATCTAGAAGGAGAGAAGATTGATAGTGCGGTAGTACAAAGGGACTTGGGGGTACTTATACAAGATACCTTAAAAGTTAACCACCAGGTTGGATCGGTGGTTAAGAAAGCGAATGCTATGTTGGCATTCATCTCGAGAGGTATAGTGTATAAAAGTAAGGAAGTGTTGATGAGGCTCTACGGGGCGCTAGTGAGGCCTCATTTGGAATACTGTGCGCAGTTTTGGGCCCCGCATCTTAGGAAGGATGTGCTGACGTTGGAGAGGGTTCAGAGGAGATTTACGAGAATGATTCCAGGAATGAAAGGGCTTAAGTACGATGAGCGTTTGTCGGCTCTTGGACTGTACTCGCTGGAGTACAGAAGGATGAGAGGGGACCTCGTAGCGACATTTAAAATGTTGACAGGTAAGGATAGAGTAGATGTGGCTAGGCTGTTTCCCTTGGTGGGCGTGTCCAGGACCAGAGGGCACAATCTTAGAATTAGAGGGTACAGTTTCAAGACAGAGATGAGGAGAAGTTTCTTTACCCAGAGGGTGGTGAAATTGTGGAACTCCTTGCCACGCACAGCAGTGGAGGCCAGATCAGTGGGGGTGTTCAAGGAGGAGATAGACAGATATCTAAATAGTCAGGGTATCAAGGGATATGGGGATAAGGCTGGCAAATGGGATTAGAATAGTTTTTTTTTTCTCTCTCTTTTTTTCCCACCCCATTTCTTTTTCCCTTTTCCTTGGAGCAGACTCGATGGGCCGAATGGCCTGCTTCTGCTCCCTTATCTTGTGATCTTGTGATCTTCAAACTGCAACTGTTGAGTGGGTAGCTGAGGTATGGGGAAGACAGCAAGACCTCTTCTGGAAAGGGCTTTAACTTTTGGTCAAAAAATTTCAATGTAATGGTGTCATCTGTGTCATGATGACATTAAGTGGTGATGGCAAACTTAAGCCAGAAGGTTAATGGTCAAGGGGACAAATGCTATAAACAGTGCATAGGGTTGGAAAGTAAATTAATTTGAAAATGGATATAAAGTGGTGCAGATGGTAGGGTTGCTGCCTCACAGTTCCAGTGACCCGAGTTCAATCCTGATCTCAGGTGCTGTCTGTTCAGAGTTTGTACGTTCTCCCCTTGTGTGGGTTTCCTCCAGATGCTCCAGTTTCCTCCCACTTCCCAGAGATGTGTGGGTTGATAGGTTAACTGGCCACTGCAAATTGCCCTACAGTGTAGATGAGTGGTAGAATCTGGGGTGAGTTAGTGGGCATGGGGGGAGAATAAAATAGGATTTGTATAAATGAGTTCTTGATGGTTGTCATGCACTCAGTGGTCCAAAGGCCTTGTTTTCACACTGTATGACTCTATTAGTCTATGACATAAGGTCAATGAGATGTCTCATGTCATAGAGTCATACAGCATGAAAACAGGCCTTTCGGCCCATCGATTCCAAGCCAACTATCAAGAACCCATTTATACGAATAGTTGTGACAGGATGCCAGGTAATTAGAACATTTAACTAATGTTTCTTTACTCTCTGAGGGATGCTGTGGGAACATCTGTGTTTCCGTGCATAGAGGGGTGAGCTCTCAGCATAATACTTCATCAAAAAGAATCCCTTCCGACATTGTGGGACTCTGCACAGAAAAATTCAGGGTGATCAGAACAAGTCAACATGGTAATGGGAAAGGGAAGTCATGCTTGACCAATTGATTGGAGTTCTTTGAAGAACTAACATGTACTGTGAATGAAGGGGAATCAATAGATGCTCTACACTTAGATTTCCATAAGGCATTTGATTAGATGCTCCATTAAAGATTATTGTGTAAAATGAAGGCTTGTGATATAGGAGGTAACATGTTGACTTGGATGAAATATTGGCTGGCCAACGGGAAACCGAATTGGCAGAAATGGATAATTCTTCTGGCTGGCAAGATAACACACACGTGGTGTGCCACCGGAATCAGTGCTGGGGCCCCAACATTTTGCAATTTGCATAAATGACTTGGATGAAGGCAACATGAGGAGGCGACAAAAGATAGTTTGGGTAAATGTGTGAAGATCTGTTAAATGGAGTGTAATGTGGGAAAATGTGAGAATGTCCATCTTGGCAGGAAAATAAAGCAAAACGTATCATCCAAATGGTGAGGGATTGCAGAGCTCTGAGGTACAGAGGGATCTGGTACTCTGGTACATCATTCACAAAATAAAGTGCGGTAAGTAATTAGGAATGTTAACAGAATGTTATTGTTTATTGTTGGAGGAATTGCATATAATGGCTGGGAGGTTATGCCTCAGTTATTAGGACATTAATGAGACCACATGTGGAGTGCGTGTAAAGTATTGGTCTCCTTAGTTGATGAACAATGTTAGTGCATTGCTAGTCCAGTAAATCTCTGAACTGATGCCGTAGGAATCGGCAAGTGAGGAAAAGTCAGACACTCTTAGCTTGTATCTGCTGAAGTTTCGAAGAGTGATGATTGAAACTTATAGGATCCTGAGGAATCTTGATAGGGTGAATGTGGAAAAGACGTTTCCTTTTGCGTGAGAATGTAGAAATAGGGGTCGGGGTCACAAGAGACTGCTGATGCTGTAATCTGGAGCAAATCAACAAACTACTGGAGGACCAGACAGCGTCTATGGAGGCAAAGGGAAAGTCGACATTTCGGGCTGAGGCTCTGCATCAGGACTCAATCTTGATGCAGAGTCTCGACCCAAAACATTTATCATCCTTTTGCCTCTATGGAAATAGGGATTACTACTTAAAAATTAAATGATGAGGCAAGTTTTTTTTTCCCCCTGTTAGGGAGCGTTGGAACTCATTTCCTCAAAGGGCAGTGGAAGCAGAATTTAATTGCAGAAGTAGATTGATATTTTTATGTATGAACATTGTTCACTATGTCGCAAGAAACATTTCAAGGGCAGGACTGAAGCATTATATTTCAAGGAAGCAGGTGAAAAGGTACTCTGGGTAGGAAGGAATGTGTTGAAGTTGCAATCAGATCAACCATGATCTTATAATCTTATTAAATGGCGGGGAAAGGTCAGGGGACTGAGTGATCTTCTCCTGTTCACGATTTATATGTTCAATGTCCTCCACTGTCAGTCAAGAATATGGTCCCCGCATCCCTGGAGTATGACCACCACCCAATCTATTGACTTAGAGGAATGCTGCTGTGAAAGAAATGTTGCACAGAGAGTGGGGAGGATGGAGGCAGAGACTTTGACAAAATTTAAGAAGAATTTAGATCAGCACTTGAAACATCATGGCATAAAAGGTTACAGCTTGAGTGCTGTAAAATGGGACTAGTGTAAGTAGGTATGTGATAACCAACACAGAAACAGTGGACTGAATGGTCCATCTCCATACTGCTGACCAATGACGCTGCTCGATGCTCGCCTGTTTCTCGTCGGGCCAGATTGAAATCAAGCACAACTCGTGCTGTGAGTTCCCGAGGCAAATTTCTGAAATGGAGGCAAATAGAAATGTTTTTTTTCCTGCCCCTGACTCCATCCAACGTGCATTCTGAGTCACATCACAGTGGAATAAACAGTTCCAAAAAAATGAAGTTTGGGCCATTAGTCCACTTCTGAGCAAATTAAAACAGAATTCCGTTTGATGATGCTTCAGTCCTGCCCAATAATCTGCTTCCTTGAAATATTTCTTGCAACATAGTAAACAACGTTTATACATAAAAAAGCAAATTTTGTGTTTTATGGCTTTGAACTTTCCACTGCAGTGACAGTTGACATTTAGGAGAATGATCATTTGTTCCCCAGCTGCTTCTCCACATTAGAACTTCCGCAAACCTCTGAGCATCAGTTCCTACACAGTCTGTTCATAATGAGCTTGAAGTGTCTCTGATCATGAAATAACACTGTCTCCGCAGCCCATGGTTCTTAGTTTACACTTGGCACTCAGCAGGTTTGACAAGGTTCGTCAGACCTTAAATCTGAATTCATTTTCTCCTTCACTTCCTTAGCTGTTACTCATATTCCATTTCATGATTTATTTTTCTTAATTTTCTCTCCTAACTTTTTTTAAAGTTGGTTTCAGGTCCATTGTGTGCTTATGGAGACCACAGGAGATTACTTATTCCTTATTGGCTGTTGATAGAACTGGGGATCTTTCAGAATTATTGGAGTCAGTCCCGTACTTGAAACTGGAACCATTTGTGCCTGCTCTGTTTATGTAAATCGTACAAGAAAACCATTCTGTGCCATCATTCCCTTTGGAAGTAAAAAAAAATTGGACCTCGTATTCCTGGGCACAATTCTCCTTCATGCAGTTTACACTTTATGGATGTTGCTTGCACACTCATTGATGTCATCAATGTGAATGGTGTTCATTTTAATCGTAGAAATACTGTACAACCTACGACCTTTGTTCATAACTCCCAGTGAAACAGTGTAGAGGCAGGCATGGTAGTTTAGCGGTTAGCACAACACTTTACAGAGCCAGTAACCCGGGTTCAAACCCAGCCACTGTCTGTAAGGAGCTTGTACGTTCTCCCCGTGTTTGCGTGGGTTTCCTCCGGGTGCTCCGGTTTCCTCCCACATTCCAAAGACGTATGGGTTAGGAGGTTGTGGGCATGCTACGTTGGCGCTGGAAACGTGGCAACACTTGCGGGCTGCCCCCAGAACACTCTATGCAAAAGATGCATCTCACTGTGTGTTTCGATGTACGGGTAACTAGTAAAGATATTTATCTTAAAGAAAGTTAGCAAGGTTACATGAACTAAGTGCTCCCTTATGAATCAATGTGACACTCCCTGCATCTGTTTTCAATGTTCAGTGTATTGTTACATCACTAGGTCTCATTGCTTGTTGTAAAATTTCGGAATTATGCAAGCACTTCATTATTACCATGTATACGGTTAACTCTGTGAGCTTCACGTGAGCAAGGAATTTCATTGCACCCTGGTGGAGATGGCAATAAATTAAACCAACTAACTAAGTAGCACGGATATGCTGCAGTCTCGGCCTGAATGAAGAGCCTGTGTCTTGCAGTGATGTGGGATCATTCATGGCACAGGATTCTATTTACGAGGGTTCCGGGGCACGGGAGTGGTAGTGGAGCAACCGTGCACACTGAAGACATGGCTTACCGTTTCCCTGTGTTCTTGCTTACCACCATGGCAGCCGTGCATGCTGCTGCCCTCTAACCGCCATGAAGAGAGGTCTTTCTTCTGTGACCAGTTTCTCATGATTACTGAGGGATGACCAGATTTATGAGGGGACTGGATGAGGCAGATAGTGAGAATCTTTTTCCCATGGTGGATGTGTCTAAAACAAGAGGGCATATGTTCGATGTGAAAGGTGGGAGATTTGGAAAGGATCTGAAGGGTGTATTTTTCTGGAATGCACTGCTTGAGGAAGGGATAGAGGCAGAGACTGTCACAACATTTAAGAAGCATCTAGACAAGCACTTGAATTTCCAAGGCATAGAAGCCCATGGATCTAATGTGGTTAAGTGGGATTAGGGTAGATGGGTACAACAATCAGCATGGACATAGTGGGCGGGAGGGTTGCATGATGACTCTGTTCTGCCATTGGGAACTGTGTCAGTCACTTTTCAACACAACTGTCAGGAAGAAAGCCACCCTAAAAAAGTACCATGTACTACCTCAATGCACGGTGTAATGAATTGATCTGTATGAATGGTGTGCGGGACAAGCTTTTCACTGTACCTCGGTACAAGTGACAATAATAAACCAATACCAATACATTTTCCCAGTCTGACAACTCCTTGACTGGATATTTGCACTACACACAGCATCAGTTTAGCACACTAGTTAAGAGTGAAAACCAGTTTCTAAGCTTCGTTGAGTATTTACAAATCAACGCAAGTCTACTTACAAAATGCCCTAGCGCAAGAAATCACTTGTCAGTCTCAACCAAGATCAGTTCAACAGAATGAACGGATTTAACTGGTCTATTAAGGCTTGCAAGGCTTAATGTTGCATTCAAAGGGGACTTTTATTCCAGACAACTGGGGAAGGTAGGTGCAAATCTTCAAAAAGAAGGAATTAATTTAATGAATGTCATAGGCTGAATTGTTAACCTGATGGAGTTCTGATTAACATTATAATATGAAGTACATTGATTTATTCATGACATAAGCAAAGCAATACAAATGCATTTTAAATAAACATGAGTTACTGCTAATATACTGCAGAATTAATAGAGAAAAGAAAACAAATTGCAGAAGATGCTGCTGAGGAAGGTATTTGCATTATTCATGACACAAGGAAGGCATTTGAATGTTGATGAAGTCTCTTTGTGAATGTGCTTTCAATTATGAACTACATGTCAGTAAGTTCATACTCGTAAGTGTTCCAAAGTCTGGGCAGCAATTACTCATTTAATTTATTTATGATTAGACATTTTTCCTCAGTTTAACTTGAAACCCTCTTTGTGAATGAAGTTACAATGTACACTTACACTTCATGGCAGAAGAAACTCCAATGATACTAATTAAATTTTTTCCACATCAATTCTGCTGAACTCATTCAACGTTATCCTCATGTAGGATCTGGGAGGAATCAAGTTTGCCTATCTATTGAAAACCTAGGTGAAGGGCAAAGTTTAGACACCAGTAGCAACAACAGCCTTCATTCATGTAACATCTGTATTGCAGTAAAACAGTGCAAGTTGCTTCATGGAAATATAAATTGGCAGAATCTGAAGGAGCAGACTTGAGAAAACCAAAGAGTAAAAAGGCAAAGCAAGTAGTTATAATTCGAGGTTGAATTTTATAAACACACAAGAGATTCTGCAGATGCTGGAATCTGGAGCAACAGACAAAATGCTGGAGGAACTCAGCTGGTCAGGCAGCATCTGTGAAGGGAAATGGAGAGTTGATGATTTGGGTCGAGACTCTTCATACGTGGTGAATTAAAGACACCTTAAAAGACATGTTAAAAGCATGTTTTCAGTTGAAGGCACATGGTTAAGGTCTAGACTGAAACATTGACTGTCCATTTCTCTCCACAAACGCTGCCTGACCTGCTCAGTTCCTCCAGCAACTTATTTGTTGCTGTTGGATTTTATGAGACTATTTAGTAAGGGGAATGGTGAGATAGGTAGGCCATTCACCCCATTGATTCTATTGCCAAGGAAATGGGAAGTTTTAAAGTAATTCTCAATGCGATAAATAATGAATGGGAAAGAAACAGAAGATTTTGGCAGAAAGGAACGACTCATTATCAGATAGTATATTTTTTTGGAACTTCGGACTGAAGGGAGAAACATTCTGAAAAGAAAGGACCAGATCCCTTTTAAAAATTCATCAATCCATTACAATATACAAATTACTTTCTGTATCATTGCTCTGAATACAGGGAAAGGTGATAGTCTTGGGAACAGAAATGGTCAGTAAAGCTAACAAGTCTATTGATTTCCATTCGCAGAGGTGTCTAAAACAGTAGGCCATAAGTTTAAGGTTTAGAGGAACCTGAGGAAGAACTGTTTTCACCCATAGGATAGTTGGAATCTGGAATGCACTGCCTGACCAGTAGTAGACAGAGGTACCCTCTTAACATAGAAGGCTATAAGGCAAATACTGGTAAATGGTATTAGTATTGTTAGATGCTTGAAGGTCCTGCATGGATGTGGTGGAATGAAGAGCCCATTTCTCTACTGTGTGACTCTATGATTCTAAATGACCTTTGGAGGAACTTGACACTGGTTAAACCCAAGAGATGTTTTGCTATGATTGGGTACTGACCATGGCAGGGGTTTCATCATGGATTAGTCAAGAAATGATAACTAGATGTGTATATTTCGGCAATGAATTCCTCACCTCTGATGTATGATCTTAGATTTGGATAATAAAAGTCACATGAATTATGATTAGGGTATAATGCTCACTGAATGAGTTGTCGTTTTTAAGTCATCCTGGAATTCCGTATCTGGTTGGCTTCCTTGCTCATGCTAGAATAAACTGGTGAACAAGGGAATTTGAGTTTTGACTGATTACTCTGTGGGTGTGGAGGTGGATTACCTCACACCCCAGAGTGGTTTTATCAGGATGATACTGAATTTGAGCAATTACATTTTGAGGAGAGATTACACAAACTAGAGTTCTATTCCCTGGAACCTAAAAAAATTATGTGGTGATTTGATGAAAGTATTCATGATATTAAGGGAAACTGTTGCCATTGGTGAAAACTATTTCCTCTGTTGGAGAGGTGGTGATTAGTGCTTGTCTAAAAACTTGAACCAGGACTTTCAAGGGTCAAGTTAAGAGACACTTCCACATACAGTGGACGGTGGAAATTTGATCGTCGTTTCTACAAATGCCATTCGATACAAAGGCAATTGTTAATTTTAAACCTTAGAATGATAGACCTTTGTTAATTAAATGTATTAAGGAGACAGGGAAGAAGTGGGTCTATGGCGTAAGGTTTCAGATCATCCATGATATTAAGAAATGGACTGAAGGGAACCAGAGTGATCCTGAAATGGCACATTTAAGTATCACAATAATCTTAATCTTTTGTTAGTCATCCAGTTAATAAAAAAGCTGAATGGTATCACAAGATCACAAGATCACAAGACAAGGGAGCAGAAGCAGGCCATTCGGCCCATCGAGTCTGCTCCAAGGAAAAGGGAAAAAGAAATGGGGTGGGGAAAAAAAAAACTATTCTAATCCCATTTTCCAGCCTTATCCCCATATCCCTTGATACCCTGACTATTTAGATATCTGTCTATCTCCTCCTTGAACACCCCCACTGATCTGGCCTCCACTGCTGTGCATGGCAAGGAGTTCCACAATTTCACCACCCTCTGGGTAAAGAAATTTCTCCTCATCTCTGTCTTGAAACTGTACCCTCTAATTCTAAGATTGTGCCCTCTGGTCCTGGACTCGCCCACCAAGGGAAACAGCCTAGCCACATCTACTCTATCCTTACCTGTCAACATTTTAAATGTCGCTACGAGGTCCCCTCTCATCCTTCTGTACTCCAGTGAGTACAGTCCAAGAGCCGACAAACACTCATCATACTTAAGCCCTTTCATTCCCGGAATCATTCTCGTAAATCTCCTCTGAACCCTCTCCAACGTCAGCACATCCTTCCTAAGATGTGGGGCCCAAAACTGCGCACAGTATTCCAAACGAGGCCTCACTAGTGCCCCGTAGAGCCTCATCAACACTTCCTTACTTTTATACACTATACCTCTCGAGATGAATGCCAACATAGCATTCGCTTTCTTAACCACCGATCCAACCTGGTATCCTGTACGAGTACCCCCAAGTCCCTTTGTACTACCGTACTATCAATCTTCTCGAGATGAATGCCAACATAGCATTCGCTTTCTTAACCACCGATCCAACCTGGTATCCTGTACGAGTACCCCCAAGTCCCTTTGTACTACCGTACTATCAATCTTCTCGAGATGAATGCCAACATAGCATTCGCTTTCTTAACCACCGATCCAACCTGGTATCCTGTACGAGTACCCCCAAGTCCCTTTGTACTACCGTACTATCAATCTTCTCGAGATGAATGCCAACATAGCATTCGCTTTCTTAACCACCGATCCAACCTGGTATCCTGTACGAGTACCCCCAAGTCCCTTTGTACTACCGCACTATCAATCTTCTCGAGATGAATGCCAACATAGCATTCGCTTTCTTAACCACCGATCCAACCTGGTATCCTGTACGAGTACCCCCAAGTCCCTTTGTACTACCGTACTATCAATCTTCTCGAGATGAATGTCAACATAGCATTCGCTTTCTTAACCACCGATCCAACCTGGTATCCTGTACGAGTACCCCCAAGTCCCTTTGTACTACCGCACTATCAATCTTCTCTCCTTCTAGATAATAATCTACCCTCTTATTTCTGCTTCCAAAGTGTACAACTGCACATTTCTCAACATTGAATCTCATCTGCCATTTCCTTGCCCATTCTCCCAAACTGTCTAGGTCCCTCTGCATCCTTTCTATTTCCTCTATGCTCCCTACTCCTCCACTTATCTTGGTTTATTTTAAAATATTTTATAACCATTCAAATATTTAACTTGTGCCATGAGTTCAGTAATGGTAATACTACAAGAATATAAGAAATGGAAGTAGGTGCAAACCACTTGATTCCTATTGCCTGTCCTGTCATTCATTATGTTCATGGCTGATCCTTTATCTCAGCATCACGTTCACGTTCTATCACTTCCCAAGCCTTTTGATGCCCTTAATTCCTGAAAATATATTGATTGCTGTATTGAGTATACTGATCGGCGGAGCCAACGTAACCATCTTGGACAGGGAATTCCAATAACTCGTTACTGAGTGGAGAAATTTTACCTCATCTCTCCTCTGAAAGTTGACCCTTTGTTATGAGATCATAGCCCCCGTGCAGATACCCCAGCCAGGTGAATGATCATCTGTGCATCTACGCCGTCAAGCCCTGTGTGAATTTTATATGATCTGATAAGATGACCTCTTTATTCTTCTTAACTCTGGAGGGCATAGGCTTAGTCTGCTTAATGTCTCTCCACATGGACAAATATCTCCATCCCATTGTGGCTTTTCCTCAATTGCTAGTATATCCTTCCTGAGATAAGGAGACTAGATCTATACATGATATTCCACGTGGTGTTCCACCAGGATGCTACTCAATTGCAGTAAGATGTCTTTACACTTCCTGCTATTAAGGCCAACATACCATTTACCTTCCCAATTGCTTACTGTACGTGCATGTAAACTTTTAGAGGTTCATGTACTCAGGTCCCTCTGAAATCCCATCCTTCTCAATCTCCCATGATTTAAAAAAAACTTTCTTTTTATTTTTTTCTGTCAAATACCTGAGCCCGTGTTTTTCAAGTGCCATCTCTTTGTCCATTCACTTAGCCATGGTACAGAGAGTCAACGTAAGACATTTTTGAGTAACATTTAATGTACAATAACATCTCAAATGATTCACAGGAGAGTAATCATAAGAATATTCAACCACAGAAGAGAGTAGGTTATCAAAGACTCAGCCGTCCTCTGGTATTAGAAAAAAAGCCTTGATGGAGAGGGAGTGAGGAGGCAGAAGGATCCCAATTAAGGATCTGCAGAGTCTGAGGTTTAGGCAGCAGAAAACACAATTTCCAGTGGTAGAAGGGTTGGGAGAGGAAGTGCAAGGGGCTAGAGTAACACAAACTGAAAGGAAGCCATTGGGAGGTTGGAAATAAGGATGCAAACTGGAGAATTAGAATTGTAAATTTTGGGCATGAAGAGGTTAGGAAACAGTGCAGATGAATAAACATTGTAGCAGTGGAATGGTGGCATTAGGTGAAGGACTGAGTAAAGCTGGCACCAGAGTTCTGAATGAGTTGCCAGATACAATTGTTGACTATTATAATAGCCAAGTCTCGAACCAACAAAAGACACGGATTAAGTAGCAACTGGGCTTAAGTAGAAACACTACTGTCTGATGTGATAGGGGTGGATAAAGGGAGGCGTTGTGCTAGATTGGAGAGGGTTCAGCACTAGAGTAGCTCAGTAATGTGTCAAGGTTGCGAATCCTGGTGTATCTAAGTGGTAGCCAAAAAGAACACTGCATTCAGTTGCAGGTGTCCATTGCTTCTGGGAAGGCCTAAGGTTAGCCTTTTGTCCTTCCAATTGTTTACTGGACCTTGCTGTTCATCCAAGATTAAACATCAAGGTTATGGCGGCATCTGAGGAGAGAGAAGCAGATGTAAGATTTCAGGTTGAAGACCCTCCATTTTGTCAAAGGATTTTTGACCTGAAATGTTAAGCCTGTTTCTCTTTCCACAGATGCTGACTGATCTGCTGAGTGTTTTCAGCGTTTGTTTTTATTTCAGATTTAAAGTTTTTTGATTTTCATAAATATTGGGGTTGGCAATTATGTGCTCCTTCACCCATATTGTGTGTAGTTCTGGTCACCACACTATAAGAAGGATATGACTGCACTGGAGAGGGTACAGGGGAGATTGACCAGGATGTTGCCTTGGATGGGGCACGTTGGTTACGAGGAGAGACTGGATAGGCTGGGTTTGCTTTCCTTGGAGCAGAGGAGGCTGGTGGGGAACTAGAGATGTACGCAGACGTGATAATTAGTGAGAAACTGTCCCCCTGGCAGAGGAGTGAGTATAAGACCGGAGGGCTTAAGTTTAAGATGAGGAGTAAGTGGTTTAGAGGGGATCTGAAGAAGAATTCCTTTCACCCAGAGCACTGTTGGAATCTGGGATGCACTACCTGAGGGGATGGTAGAGGCAGGTACTCTCATGATATTTAGGAGGCAAATGGACAAACACTTTATTCGCCAAGGCTGTGGATTAAGTGCTGGTAAGTGGGATTAGTATAGATGGGTTCTTGATGGTCATCACGGATATGGTGGGCCTAAAGGCCTGTTTCTATGCTGTATAGCCCTATGACTCTCTAGGTTTCCTGTCTTCAGCTCTTCCCTTTCCTTCACTCTGATCTTGGCCAAACAAATATTAGGACAAGGGATTTCCTTAGATTTGTTCCTAGGCGTATGATTGGAAATAGAAGAAGGGACTCTGAAGATGATGTTTTGTCATTATAATGATGAAATCGTAATATGTTAAAACTCCTCAGTTGTTATCAAATTTAAAGCTGGGAACTGGGTTGCTAACATAGCAATGGTAGCTGTGTGGAGTTTACTGCTGAGCACACAAAGAATGATCTTGCTATCCGGCTATTTTGTATTTGGTCGTTGACATTTTAAGATAGCTAGCTGGGCAACTGTCATTTGAAATTTAATTGACTAATGATTTTTTTAATTATCTTGACGACTGTCTTTGATTCTGAATGGAACAATAAATAATCTTTTATGAAATGAATCCATGGATCACACCATTTCTTAAATGGTGATTCTAGCTCTTATGATAATATAAGTCAGTCAAACATTTTAACGTAGATTGAGAGTCAGCAGTTAAGTGTCTTGTTCTGGCAAATCTTTTTTGGAGAAATGGAGGGGAGTTGGAAGAGCCATCTTTTCACAGCATATGATGATGAGACAATGTGTTGACATGATTTGTATTGTTGCTGAATGGATTTCTAAAAAATGTGCTTATTACGTTTTCATGAATGCACTGCCTTTTATTAAAATAATGTGATGGAAAGGGCGCAGTATTTTGTAATAAGTAAGCAGCAGTTAATTCCTTGGCTTTCACCCATAATAAACATGCTCTGGTGGTTAATTAAGGATGTCAAGCAATAAGTTCTGAGACTATAAATGTACTGAAAATTGATTGACCCAAATCCTAGCTTCCTCATCTTTAACACTGGACAAGAGTGAGGCATTTCTTGTGCTTTTACACAAGTCATTGTAGGCCAACATGCAGGTGAGGCAAGTAATTAAGAAAGCATGTTAGCTGTTATTATAAGAGGATCTATATGCAGGAGTGAAGATAGCTTATTGTAAGCTTATTGTAATTGCATAGGGCCTTGGGGAGAACACACCTGGAATAATGTGTACAGTTTTGGCCTCCTTATCAAAGGAAAGATGTACTTGCTACAGTAGGAGCACAGTAAGGATTCACTAAACTAACTACAGGGATGGTGGTTTTGCCATATGAGGAGAGGTTGAGTAGCCTTAGACAATATTCTCCAGACTTCAGAAGAACAAGAGGAGATCTCATTGACGCATAAAAAATCTTAAAGGATTCGACAGACTGGGTGCAGGAAGGATGTTTCCTGTAAGGAGAACCAGGAGGCACAGTTTGACAGTAAGGGTCGGCTGTTTAGGACTGATATAAGGAGAAATTTCTGTACTCGAGGGCTGGTCCACCTTTGGAATTCTCTATCTTGGAGGCTATGCTGTTGTGTTCACTCAAAGCAGAGATCAATAGATTTCTGGGTATTAAGGGATTTGTGGACAGTGCTGGAAGATGGTGGGAGGTAGAAGATCGGCTATGATATTGACAATTGTCAGAGCAAGCACGAAGGCGCAGGACTCGGCCCTACAGCCCTATTTCTTACCTACTCTGAGATTTACAATAAATCCGAGCATTCGCAGTGAAACGCACACCCCATGAATGAATAAAATGACGTCAACTTTGGGAAATTTGACATGTACACAAATAAGTGGAATAATCAGAGAATGGAATTGCTTGGCTGAAACACTTTTCATTTCTCTTTCAAATGATGAGTTTTTTTTTGTTCCCATCATTTTCTCGCTGATTATTAGCAATCAAGCTTATGGAACAATTGTACAAAGGATTTAGCAAGATTATGTTCAATTCTCAAGTAGAATTAAGAATGTATATTTTGCTGAGAATAAATTTCGATGGCATTGGACCATCTTGTTTTGGTGCAGTAAATGCTCATCTTCTGCATTTTTTTTGTGGTTTCATGAATTTGTGGTTGAAATCCATCAGTCCGGTATCCCTGGTGAGGTTACTCCATGGCAGCAGCACAGCAGCAGAAGAAATGCGAGGTGCATCCAACATCACTGCGTAAGGCTTCAAATGTGTGACATTTCTGAACGAGATGGTGAAAAGCACAACCTCTGCCCACCCAGACATGCTGCCTGTAGTATAGTGTTAAATACCCCATTAACTACCTGAGGTTGGTGCCTCTACCTTAAGAAAGGCAGCAGAGATAAACCAGGTAGTCTCAGTGGTAGTGAAGTTATTGGAGGAATTTCTGTGGGACAGGATTATAGCCATCGAGTTATACAGGAAGGAAACAAGCCCTTCGTCTCAGCTCATCCATTCCAACCAAGATGCCTATCTAAGTAGTCCCATTTACCTGCATGTGGCCCATATCTTTCTAACCCTTTCCTGTCCATGGACTGGTCTAAATGACTTCTCAACATTGTAATTGTACCTGTCTCTACCACTTCCTCTGGCAGCTCATTCCATATACCCACCGCCCTTTGTGTGAAAAACAAGCCCCTCAGGTCCCCTTTAAATCTTTCCCCTCACACCTTAAGCCTATGCCCTCTAGTTTTAGACTCCTCTACCCTGGGGAAAAGACTGTGACTATTTACCCTTTTTTATGCCCCTTATGATTTTATAAACCTCCATAAGGTCACCCTTTAGCTTCTTTCGCTCCAGGGGAAACAGTCCCAGCCCATCCAATCCCTCCTTGTAACTCAAGCCTTCCAGTCCCGGCAACATTCCTGTGAATCTTTTCGGCATCCTCTCTAGCTTAATTATATCCTTCCTTGATTCTACACTTGGAAAGGTTAGGAATTAATCAAAGATAGAATGTTTTGTGAGGGGATATCCTGTTCAATCAATTTGAATGAAATTTTCAAAAAGGTAGCAAAATATATTGATGAGGGCAGTGCATTTGATGTCATCTATATCGACTTCTGTAAGGTCTTTGATAAAGTCCCACATGGGAGACTGGTCAAAAGTTAGAGCCTATGGGATCTTGAGTAACTTGGCAAAATGGATCCAAAATTGTGTTGGCAAAAGAGGAAGCAGAGGGTAATGCTGGAGGGTTGTTTCTGCAATTGGAAACTTGCGTCTAGTGGTGTGTTACAGGGATTGGTGCTGGGACCCTGACTGTTTGTTATATACATGAGCAATTAGTATGTGATTATAGGAGGTATAATTAGTAGGTTTGCAGATCAGATAAAAATTGGTGGTGTTGCTAGTGAGGAGCAAAGTCATAGGCTATAGGATGATATTGATCAGTTGATAAGACGAGTAGAGCAATAGCAGGTCGAATTTAACCCCATTAAGTGGGCAGGCAGGACAGTGCAGTGGTTAGCGTAATGCTATTACAGCGCCAGCGACCCGGGTTCAATTCCGGCCGCTGTCTGTAAGGAATTTGTATGTTCTCCCCGTGACTACATGGGTTTCCTCCGGGTGCTCCAGTTTCCTCCCACATTCCAAAGATGTACGGGTTGGGAAGTTGTGGGCATGTTATGTTGGCGCCAGAAGCGTGGCGACACTTGCGGGCTGCCCCCCAGAATACTCTACGCAAACGATAATTTCACTGTGTGCTTTGATGTACATGTGACTAATAAAGATATCTTAAAAAAATATCTTTGGGAGGACTAATGAGGGCAGGACAGACACAATGAATGGTGCCAAGTCAGACAGTTGGGATTGTGTTAAAAGATCAGGGGTTTGTTCCACTGACTGCATGATGGTGACTTCCCATTCTGACACTCAGACAAAATTTACAGTAAGGTCATAGAGAAATCTAAAGAAATTGTCTGCAAAATGTGATCAGCCTTCCAGCTTTGTAAGTGGTTCCCAAAGGAGTTCCTTCCAGCCGGCGATGCACGAATCATCACTGCTAAACATGCTGATAGAGTATTTTGACCATTATGATGTGGGATTGAATTCATGTCCACATAAGCTAAACATTGGTATTGGTTTATTATTGTCACTTGTACCGAGGGACAGTGAAAAACTTGTCTCGCATACCGATTGTACAGGTCAATTCATTACACAGTGCATTGAGGTAGTACAGGGCAAAAACAATAACAGAATACAGAGTAAAGTGTCACAGCTACAGGGAAGTGCATTGCAGGTGGACAATAAGGTGCAAGGTCATAACAAGGTAGATTGTGAGGTCAAGATTCCGTCTCATCGTATAAGAGTCCACCTCATCGTTCAATAATCTTATAACAGCAGGATAGAAACTGTCCTTGAGCCTGGTGGTATGTGCCCTCAGGCTCCTGTATCTTCTGCCTGATGGGAGAGGGGAGAAGAGAGAATGACCCTGGTGGGTGCGATCTTTGATTAAGCTGGCTGCTTCACCAATGCAGCAAGAGGTATAGACAGAGTCCATGGAGGAGAGGCTGGTTTCCGTGATGTGCTGGGCTGTGTCCACAACTCTCTGCAGTTTCTTGTAGTCCCGGGCAGAGCAGCTGCCATACTAAGCCATGATGCATCCAGATCAGATGCTTTCTATGGTGCATTGATAAAAGTTGGTGAGTGTCAAACAGGACATGCCAAATTTCTTTTCAGTCTCAGTACAGTGATGATACGTTTAAAAGAAGAGATGTTCATTCCTTAAGGGTTCAGAGATATAGAGCTTACAAACTAAGTAGGTCCATGTCTGTGAAAGGTATCTCAGTCAATGGATGGACAGGCAGCCAAGTGTAAAATGCTGCCCTATTTCCTGCTCTCTTCCACTGTCCCCCCACCATTTCCTACAGCACAATGGTGAGGCTCCTGACACCACCCCAGCCAGCATCACTTAATTCGGAAAATGACTTGTGATGACATTTAAAGCCTTTCTAGTCTTTTGGGGTCAGTACTTTGCACAGTGTACATGTAAAACGAACTGCTAGCTGAGGTTCAACCACTTCTCGCGTCCATTACTTATACCATAGTCGAGAAGTAAAATACTTCAGATGCTGGAAATCTGAAATAAAAACAAAAATTGCCAGACATATTCACAAGGTCAGGCAGGAGCTGCAGAGCAAGAAATATTGTCGATGACCTTCCATCAAAATTGGAAAATGAGAAAAAGCGAGCCGCAGGGAGAGGAAGGACTGGATAAAGTGGAGATCAAGATTGTCCAAGTAATAAATGCTGTTAATCTGTCTCGAAGGAGATGAATGAGGAACACAGATCAGATACCGTCTGCAGAGGGAGAAAAACAGTTAATGTGGGTGAACAGTTCAGTTCTGATGAAGATTCCATCATTCTCATTTGCTTTGTGTAGCCGGTGTGTTCTGTATCTCTGCTCCAGAAGGTTTTTTCTCTCTCCAGAGCCCCCATTTATCTTCCCCTGTTTACACTCTGTCAGACAGATCAGCTCTCTGCACCTTAAAACACACTTGTTTTGACTCTTTTCCAGTACCAGTGAAAGGTCACTGACCTGAGATGTCAACTCAATTTCTCTCTCCACAGCTGCAGATGGGCCTGTTTTCTGCCTCCAGCATCTTCTGTGTAATTACATACAGAAATAGTCTCTGTACAACATGGAGCTGTGGGCAACGCTGATGTCTAGGGAGTTGGTCTTTTTCCTCCATCAGACTGTATTCATTCTGCTGAGGGAGAATGTAGCGAAGGAATCTAAAGATGTTGATAGAGACATTTAAGTGTTGAACAACCCTGGGCATCGTCTCTTTATATTAGTGGCAAAAGCAAAATACTACAGATGCTGGAAATATGAAAAAAGGAATTGCAGGAAATATACGGCAAATCGGGTGGCATCCGTCAAAGTAGTATCTAATGCAGGGTTTTGGCCCAAAATGTCGACAGTTCCCTTTCTCGCCCAGATGTTCTCGACCTGCTGAATTGCTCCAGATTCCGGCATCCGCAGTCTCTCTGTCTCTGTGCAGTATCTTTCAGCAGATGTTGCGAGACCCACTGCATATTGGTTGAATTTAGCATTCTGATCATTTTACAGTCACACTCTTTAATTATGTTTACCTTTGAAGAGTGTAAATGTTGAAAAGCAAACATGGTAAAAGTTGAATCAGAATCAGATTTATTATCACCGACATATGTCATGAAATTTGTTGTTTTGCGGTAGCAGTACAGTGCAAGACATAAAGACATAAAAGTTACTATAAGTTTCAAAAATAAATAAATAGTGCAAAAGAGGAATAACAAGATAGTGTTCATGGACCGTTCTGCAATCTGATGACGGAGGGGAAGAAGCTGTTCCTGAAACATTGAGTGTGGGTCTTCAGGCTCCTGTACCACCTCGCCAGTGGTAGTAACGTGAAGAGGGCATGTTCCGGATGGTGAGGGTCCTTAATGGTGGACGCTGCCTTCTTGAGGCACCGCCTCTTGAAGATGTCCTCGATGGCGGGGAGGGTTGTGCCTGTGATGGAGCCGGCTGAGTCTACAACCCTCTGCAGCCTCTTTCGATCCTGCACATTAGAGCCTCCATACCAGGCGGTGATGCAACCAGTCAGAATGCTCTCCACCGTACATCTGTAGAAATTTCCAAGAGTCTTTGGTGACATACCAAACCTCCTCAAACTCCTAATGAAGTAGAGCTGCTGGCGTGCCTTCCTCGTAATTGCATCAATGTGTTGGGCCAAAGATGAAATGATAAAGGAGATTTTACATACAGACATACAAACTAGGAGCAGGAATATGCTACTTGGCTCCTCAAGACTGCTCTGTTATTTAATAAATCATGGTTGATTGATTGTAATCTAAACTCTGTCCTCCCCTATACCCCCAACTACTTGATACCCCCTTGTTTAAGAATGTATCCACCCTTGCCTTACAAATATTCAAAGAGCACATCTGAAAGCACTGGATACAGCAAAGTCTGCAGAACCCGAAAATATCCCGGCAATAGTACTGAACATCTTCACTGCAGAACAGTATACTTACAACAGCAACATGTACCCAACAGTATGGAAAGATTGTCCAGTTATGTCATGTTCATAAAAAGCAAGACAAATCAAAATCAGTCTACTTTCAATCAGTAGCAAACTGAAGGAAGACACATACTCACCAATAACCTACTCACTGATGCCAGGTTGGGTTTTTCCAGGATGACTTGGCTCCACACCTAATCACAGTCTTGGTTTAAATGCAGAGCCAAGACTTGAATTCTCAAAGCGAGGAGAGTGTGACTGCCCTTAACATCAAGGCAGCATTTGACCACGTTTGACATCAAAGAGCCCTGGTGAAACTGAAATCAATGGGTATCAAAAGGAAAACGCCCCAGTATTGTGCAATGAGAAATGGTTAATAATAATAATCTAGTAGTTAAGGGGCCTTGAAGTATATATTATAATTTCCCGCTTATTTCAAGTTGAAAGTGATTTAGTTCAATATGAATTTGTTTCAAATCTAAATTAAGCAAACCATGAGTCTATGAAGTCTGAGTTGGTTATGGAAAACAATCAATTGCCAACATTAAAAGAATTAATACATAGTTTCCAATAAATAAACTTCCTTTCACTCTTGGTTGGCAAGAGAAGTTAAAGACAGTGTTGAATCAAATGATTCTAATGTCGTTAAAAATAGCAGTGGGAATTTGGAAAATCCCAAAATCCAGTAAAGGGGAACAGGGGCATTAATAGGGAATAGGAATGTTGAATATGAAAGATATCTAACAACAAATGTCAAACCAAATTAAAAGCTTCTCTAGATATATAAAAAGGAAAAAGATTGGCAATACTTAATGAGACGGGAAAGGTTATATTCAGGAATAAAGAAATAGCAAAGAAATTAAGCAAATATTTTCTGCTGGTGTTCAGAGGGGCATTGGCATTCATGTGCACAAATCAGTGAAAGTTGATGTACATTGAAATAAACAGTATGGAAGGGAAATGGTATGTTGGCCTTTATTGCAGAACAAGAGTAAAGATGTTTTATTGCAATAAGACTTTTCTCTCTAAACATCTCTGCCTCTCCAGCCCACTCTCTCTCAAAATTCAAATACCAAGTTATCAGAAAAAATAACCAGCAATAATCTTATTTGTCAAACACATACTAGAGTAATAGGACTTTTTTCCCTGGAGAGAAGGAAGCTGATGGGTGACCTTATAGAGAGTTATAAAATTATGAGGGCATAGACAGGGTAGAAAGTTATAGTTCTTTTTTCCCAGGGCAGGGGAGTCTAAAACTAGAGAAATAAAGGACTGCAGATGCTGGAATCTAGGTGAAAAACATGATGGAGGAACTCAGCAGGCCAGGCAGCATCCATGGAGAAAAGCAGGTGGTCAACGTTTCGGCTCAGGAACTTTCTTCTGGACTGAAGACAGGAAAAGGGGAAGCCCAATATACAGGAGGGAAAAGCAGAGCAGTGATAAGTGGACAAAAGAGGGGAGGTGGAGTGGGCACAAGGTGGTGATAGGTAGATGCAGGTGAGAGACAGTGATAGGCAGGTGTGGGGGAGGAGCGGAGAGCAGATCCACCGGGGGATGGGTCAAAGGTAAAGAGAGAAAGGAATAAAAGGGTAGAAAAAAAGAGAGCAAGGCATAGTTGCCTAACTAGATGGCATAGGTTAAGGTGAGAGGAGAAAGATTTAAAGGGCACCTGAGGGGCAGGCGATAATATTGCAGTTAGTGTAACGCTTTACAGCGCCAGCAACCTGGGTTCAATTCCGGCCACTGTCTGTAAGGAGTTTGTACGTTCTCCTCGTGTCTGCGTGGGTTTCCTCCGGGTGCTCTGGTTTCCTCCCACATTCCAAAGACGTACGGGTCAGGAAGTTGTGGGCATGCTATGTTGACGCCGGAAGCGTGGCGACACCTGCGGGCTGCCCCCAGAACACTCTACACAAAAGATGTATTTCACTGTGTGTTTCGATGTACATGTGACTCTCTCTCTCTCTCTCTCTCTCCCCCTCCCCCTCCCCCTCCCCCCTCCCCCTCCCCCTCCCCCTCCCCCTCCCCCTCTCCCTCCCCCTCTCCCTCTCCCTCTCCCTCTCTCTCTCTCTCTCACTCCCTCTCTCCCTCTCTCATAAGTTTTTCACACAGAGGGTGGTGGGTATATGGAACGAGCTATCAGAGGAGGTGGTAGAGACAGGTACAATTACCATGCTTAAAAAAAACATTTGGACAGGTACTTGAATAGAAAAGATTTAGAGGGATATAGCCAAATTCAGGAAAATGGGATTAGTTTAAATATTCACCTTGGCTGGCAGAGATGAGTTGGGCCGAAGGGCCTGTTTCCATGCTGTTTCACTCTATGAATCTATAAAGGATGCGGAATACTGGGAGCGAGACACAAAGAAGTGAAGCGGAGCACACTCATCCCAAATTGGCAACCTGAACTGCAATTGCATTATTCAAATATCTGTACATAAAATAAATAGAAAACAAAATGGACTGAGTCGTGCACTCTGGTATGGGTTTGACAAATAAGATTATTGTTGATTATTTTTTCTGATAACTTGGTATTTGAATTTTGAGGGAGAGTGGGCTGGAGAGGCAGAGATGTTTAGAGAGAAAATTCTGGAGCTGTGAGTGTTGGCAGCTGAAAGCATAACTGGTGATGTTTAAAATCGGGAAGACACAAGAGGCTAGAATTGGAGAACTACAAAGATCTAAAAACAGCCCAGAGTAGAATGCCGAGAAATAGAGAGTGAAGCTATGAGTTAATTATAAAGTAGTAAGAGAATTTTAATGTTGAGATGTTACTGAGCCAGGAGGCTTTATTGGTTAAAGGGTGCACAATTGCCATTTAGCATTCCAAATAACGGTGAAATCCAGTTTTAAGTGTAAATTGTCTATCTGCAGTTGAACACCTGTTGGTAAGAGCTTCCTTTGTTATTCAGCTATTGATCATATTTCTGAATAGTGTGGCATAATGTCAATGTTTTGCATGATAAGACCCTCATGAAGCACTTTGAGATGTTTTAAGAGGTGCTATATAATTGTGTCATGTTATTTAAACTCCTGCAATTACCTTCACAATAGAGTGGATGTCTCCTCCAACCTCTGACACAATATTTCTCCCCTGCTCTTTGCAGTTACTTCATCTACATGTGAATTGTTAGTCCCCTGTTATATCACACTGAACATTATGGACAAACACATCCATCCCTCTTTGTATTCTAGTGGAAATCCCCAAGTATCATTTTGAAGCAGGATTCCCCACTAATTGATATTTCCTCCCTCGTGTGCAGATTTTTATTTATTTATTTTATTTTATTTATTTACAGTTTGGTAACAGGCCCTTCCGGCCCAACGAGTCCGCGCCGCCCTTTTTTTTAAAAAACCCATATTAACCTACCTGTACGTTGTTAGAATGTGGGAGGAAACCAGAGCACCCGGAGGAAACCCACGCAGACACGGGGAGAACGTACAACCTCCTTACAGACAGCGGCGGGAATCGAACCCCGATCGCTGACACTGTAATAGCGTCGCGCTAACTGCTACGCTACCGTGCTAATTTCTCCCCTTTGTTTCCCAACTAAGTAACGTGCAATAGGAATGAAATCCAGACCACAGATGGACAGAATTAGAGAAGACTTCTGATTGCATCGAATTATGTCTTTGGACAGGTCTTTTGGAGGGAAAAGTTGGAAAGCTTGGGGAGAGCTAAAAAGGAACAGGAAATCATAAGTTAATCACTAAGTTTCCTGTAGCTATGTATGCAAAATTAGATGTGCAATGTTTATACTAAGGGCTGGTAAATGAGGTCCGAAGGGAACAATATTAATCTACAGCCTGCACTGATTACATCTTATCACTCAACTCTTTAGTATGCAAGGCAGTAATTAAGCTATCAATGTCTGACAACATGCTCATAGTTGTCTAAATGTAATTCACTAATGGTTATACTGCTGCACTGTTGAGTCTTGTTTTCAGTCAAGGCTTGTCACAAGAATCCACAGAGGGATAAGCAGCTTGCGTTTCCCTTGAAGATATTTTTTGTTGCAGTACAGGTTTATAATTTCAAGTTTGCCAAAGGTTTCAAGCAGCTGACCAACGGCACAGACATGGCTGGAGCAGGCACCTTGTAAGGTGTTCACACACATTAGACTATAAATATCTTCTCTTCGTTGCTGCAGGAAATGTGTTCGCTAATGATACCTTGTGTATTTTACACACCGTCACTGCATTGACCAACTCCAGGCCTTTACTTAGAACAGATCCCTACATCCTTCAGAGACTGTTGTCTCTCAGTTATAACTGGAGCACAGAATAACAGTGCACTCTGATTACTTTTGGGCATTACTTAATTTAATAACTATATCTCTCTTCAAAGATCAAACCAATGCCTGACGAAAGACTATATGTTTGACGTCACTCTTTGCTTTCTCAGATCAGTGCTGTATCAACCAATTTTACCTGACCAGTTGTGGTTCTACCTGGGTGGTTAGTGACATTGCCCTGCATCTATTGGATGCTCAGAGGGTCCATCATCAACTCCCATTGGTTCCTTCACTATTTACCAATTAAAGTCAATGCAGAATACATTACCTGTGCCCTCATCAATATATTTTGTTCCTTCTCAAAAAATCTCAGTCAAATTATTCTGATAGGACCTCCCATAAACATGCTGACCATCTCTGATCAACCCTTGCCCTTTCCAAGTACAAATTAATCCACTCCCTCAGAATAACTTCCCTGTCTCTGATGTTAGACCAACTGGCCTGTTAGTATATGGCTTATCTCTGCTGCCTTTCTTGAATAAAGTACAACATGTAGTGTCCTCTACACATCTGGTACCTCAGCTGTGGCCAGGGAAGATCTAAAAATCTCTGCCTTGGGATTTTCCTGTAATATCCTCTCTTGCCTCCCCCAAGCAGCCTGGGAGACATCTCAACAGGCCCTGGGGATTTACCCTACTATATGGTTGCTGAGCCATCTAATATATCCTGGTCTTTAATCTTACCATGCTCTAGAATATCCCCATCTGAAACCTGCAATCACTTTCTCCTTAGTGAATACGAATGAGAAGTATTCATTTAAGAACTGACCCGTGTCTTTGCCTCCACACACAGATTGCCCCTTTGGTCCATTACAGACTCTACACTCTCCCTGGTTACCCTCCTACTCTTAATATGCTTACAGAATGTCTTGCAAGTTTCCTACCAGTGATAATTTGTGATCCATCTTTAACCTCCTAATTTCTTTTTCAAGCACACACCCCTACGCTCTGTATACCCCTGAAGATCCTCCCCCATATTCAGTACTCTATACCTGTATAATAAACCAATTTACTATGTGCTTTATTTATTCACCTTATCAAACCCCAGATCTCAAGTTCTTGGGTTCCCTGGACTTGCGGTCCTTACCATTCTCCCTTAGGAAAACCACTGGACCCTGAACTCTCACTATTTCATTTTGAAAAGACTGCCACTTCCTGAATGTAGGTTTATCTGCAAGTTAAGGACAAATAATGAAGCTATAAGTCTAGAACTTGCGAGAGTAAATTGGGATAACATTTTTGAAGGGAAATGTACTATGGGGATGTGGTCGTTGTTCAGGGATCTCTTGCAGGATGTTAGGGATAAATTTGTCCCGGTGAGGCAAAGAAAGAATGGCAGGGTGAAGGAACCGTGGGTGACAAGAGAGGTGGAACAACTAGTTAGGAGGAAGAAGGCAGCATACATAAGGTGTAGGCTGCAAGGATCAGATAGGGCTCATGAGGAATATAGGGTAGCAAGGAAGGAACTTAAGAAGGGGCTGAGGAGAGCAAGAAGGGGACATGAAAAGGCCTTGGCGAGTAGGGTTAAGGAAAATCCCAAGGCTTTTTTCACTTATGTGAAGAGCAGAAGGATGACGAGAGTAACGGTAGGACCGATTAGAGACAAAGGTGGGAAGATGTGCCTGGAAGCTGTGGAAGTGGGTGAGGTTCTCGATGAATACTTCTTTTCAGTATTCTCCAAGGAGAGGGGCCTTGATGATGCTGAGGACAGTGTTGGTAAGGTTAGTGTTCTAGAGCATGTAGATATCAAGAGAGAGGATGTGTTGGAGCTATTAGAAAATATTAGGACAGATAAGTCCCCGGGGCCTGACGGAATATTTCCCAGGCTGCTCTGCGAGGCGAGGGAGGAGATTGCTGAACCATTGGCTAGGATCTCTGAGTCCTCGTTGTCCATGGGAATGGTACCGGAGGATTGGAGGGTGGCAAATGTTGTCCCCTTATTCAAAAAAGGTAGTAGGGATAGTCCAGGGAATTACAGACCAGTGAGCTTTACATCTGTGGTGAGCAAGCTGTTGGAAAGGATTCCTAGAGATAGGATCTATGAGCATTTAGAGAATCATGGACTGATTAGGGACAGCCAGCATGACTTTGTGAAGGGAAGATCATGTCTCACAAGCCTGATAGGATCCTTTGAGGAGGTGACCAGACAGATTGACGAGGATTCTGCATGGATTCTAGTAAGGCGTTTGACAAGGTTCCAAATAGTAGGCTTCTTCAGAAAGTCAGAGGGCATGAGATCCAGGGAGGTTTGGCCGTGTGGATTCAGAATTGGCTTGCCTGTAGAAAGCAGAGGGTTGTGGTGGAGGGAGTGCATTCGGATTGGAGAGCTGTGACTAGCAGTGTCCCACAAGGACCAGTTCTGGGACCTCTACTTTTTGTAATATTTATTAATGACTTGGATGAGGGGGTAGAAGGGTGGGTCAGCAAGTTTGCAGACGACACAAAGGTTGGTGGTGTTGTGGATAGTGTGGAGGACTGTCGAGGATTGCAGAGGGATATTGATAGGATGCAGAGCTGGGCTGAGAAGTGGCAGATGGAGTTTAATCCGGAGAAGTGTGAGGTGGTACACTTTGGAAGGACTAAATCCAAGGTGGAGTACAAGGTTAATGGCAGGATTCTGGGTAGTGTGGAGGAGCAGAGGGATCTGGGGGTTCATATCCACAGATCACTGAAAGTTGCCTCTCAGGTGGATATGGTAGTTAAGAAAGCTTATGGGATGTTAGCTTTCATAACTCATGAGATTGAGTTTAAGAGCCACGAGGTAATGATGCAGCTCTATAAAACTTGGTTAGACCACACTTAGAGTACTGTGTCCAGTTCTGGTCGCCTCATTATAGGAAGGATGTGGAAGCATTGGAAAGGGTGCAGAGGAGATTTACCAGGATGCTGCCTGGTTTGGAGAGTATGCATTATGAGGAGAGACGAAGGGAGCTAGGGCTTTACTCTTTGGAGAGAAGGAGTATGAGGATAGACGAAGGGAGCTAGGGCTTTACTCTTTGGAGAGAAGGAGGATGAGGGGAGACATGATAGAGGTGTACAAAATATTAAGAGGAATAGATAGAGTAGACAGCCAGCACCTCTTTCCCAGGGCACCAATGCTCAATACAAGAGGGCATGGCTTTAAAGTAATGGATGTGAAGTTCAAGGGAGATGTCAGGGGGAGGTTTTTTACCCAGAGAGTGGTTGGTGCATGGAATGCGCTGCCTGGGTTAGTGGTGGAGGGAGGTACGTTGGTCAAATTCAAGAGATTGTTAGATAAGCATATGGAGGAATTTAAAATAGGGGGATATGTGGGAGGAAGGTGGTAGATAGTCTTAGGAGTGGTTTGAAGGTCGGCACAACATGGTGGCCGAAGGGCCTGTATTGTGCTGTACTGTTCTATGTTCTATGGTTCTAAGTTTTTGCTCCCAGCCTACTTTTGCCAGGTCCAGTCTCATGTCACTGAAATTCACCTTCCTCCAATTGAGGACCTTAGGGCTGGAAGTGTGGTGACACTTGCGGGCTGCCCACAGAACACTCTACGCAAAAGATGCATTTCACTGTGTGTTTCAATGTACATGTGACTAATAATGATCTTAATCTTTCATTCACAGACCACACTTATCTCTTCCCATAACTACCTTGAATCTTAAAGTTATGGTCACTATCCCCAAAATGCTTGACCACAGGCACTACCTTCCTGGCTTTGTTGCCTAAGATTAGGTCTAGTACTGCCCCATCTCTGGTCGGACTGTCTGGTTCAAAAAAACTTTCTGGGATGCGTTTAAAAAAAATCCATCTCAAGGCCTTTTACACTAAGATGATCCCAGTTAATTGTACTATAACCCTATTACTCTTAGATCCCTCTGTGATTTGCCTGCATATCTACCCTTCTATCTCCTGCTGACTGTTGTGACACAGTATTACATTGATTGCGTCTTTAATCAATATTGCAACACCTGAGATCGCTGAATTCCAAATCCGCTGTGCAAACCCATGCTATGGTTTTCTGCCTCTTTATTATCCACTCAAACTGCTCTAGACCAGACAGCAGGACTTAATTGACCTCATTTGAAATGGTCCCAATTATAATTACATAGGGAGGTCCCCACTCAGGGTTCCTTGTTTACTTGCTCCGTTGAAGCTGCATCATGTTGTGTGGCACTACAATCGTGCTAAATGGGATAGACTCCTAACAGATCTGGCGGCTCAAAAATGAGGGACTGTCGAACACCAGCCACACCGGAAATGTATGTCCCCATCTGCAACCTTATGACTCAGGGTATCCCTACACACTAGGGGCAATTTACAGCGGCAAATTACCCTACCAACCCCCATGTCCTTGGGATGTGGGAAGAAAATGGAGTCCATGCAGTCAAATGGAGTCCATGCAGTCACAAGGCCACAGAGATCCCACTAACTAACGTGCAAACTCCACACAGACAGCACCAGAGGTCAGGATTGTACCCAGAGCTGAGAAGCAGTGATTCTACTAGCTGTGCTACTGTACTACAGCATCCCTTCACTGGAAGGAATGTAGCAATTCAAGGTGACCACCTTTCCAAAGGTCACGAGGATGGGCAATAAACATTGCCATTGCCAACAATATCGGTCTCCTATTAATGAATAAAAGAAGAGAAATGAGTTATTTTTTTCTCACATGTCAGGATCAGAATACTGATCAGAGCATACTTAAGCATTTAGTTACCACTCACCATTCTCGTTAGCTATTCTTCCCATGTATTTTAACTTCCACCTTACTATTTCCCATGCTGAGAAATCCAAATGGAAATTCTTTCCTGTATGTACAAATGTGACCTCAGATGACTTCCTCTGAGACCACCTTTAGCCCATAGGTAGACTGAAGATTGGACCTAGCATGTGGAATCTTTTGATGCAAGTATATATCCACCAGTACTGATCAGTGATTTGAATCATTCACCAAACTGCACTTCAAAATATATTTATATTCATAATTGATAACAGAGTGGCTGACTGGTATTTAGAAGGCTTGTTGTTGTCAATGATGACCTGCTTTTGCCTCTAATGTGTGGATTTAAGGCCAGCACACTCAATTGGATGGAAGCATCTCCTTGGCAGTATGAGTTGCACTTAGTATAAGTGTGAGTATGTTTGATCTTGTTGGTAATGAAGATGGAATCACAACACAAAACACAGGGAAGGTCTGATACCAAGGAAGATAAGAATGCCACTCCGATACAGGAAGTGTTGCATCTCTAGGCTGAGACTTAATGGAACATAATAAATTCCTCAAAACTAACATCCATTGTGATTTTAAATTTACAAGAAAAGAAAATCACCACCACTTGGAGAAATATGGATGCTATCACTGTGACCCTAACAAAGATATCTGTGTGTCAATTTCAAAAGATTTCATGTGCTCCAATCTTATATATTATTTTTATATAATTCATAGATTTGGTTTATTATTGTCACATGTACCGAGGTACAGTGAAAGACTTTTTTTGCATGCCATCCATACGGATCATTTCATTACAACAGTGCATTGAGGTGTAGTACAAGGGAAAACAATAACAGAATGCAGAATAAAGTGTTACAATATAGAGAAAGAGCAGTGCAGGCAGACAATAAGGTGCGAGGCCTTGATGAGGTAGATTGAGAGGTCAAGAGTCCATTTTATCATACTAAGGGACTGTTCAATCGTCTCATAACAGTGGGATTGAAGCTGTCCCTGAGCCTGGTGGTACGTGCTCTCAGGCTTTTGTAACTTCTGCCCGATGAAAGGGGGGTGGGGGGCGAAGAAAGAATGTCCGCATCTTTGATTATGTTGGCTGGTTTACCAAGGCAGTGAGAAGTGTAGACGGAGTCCGTGGAGGGGAGGCTGGTTTCCGTGATGTGCTGAGCTGTGATGAGCTTCGGCCAGATGAAGCCTAAATCGTGTAATGACGACTTGGTTCATACGTCCGAGAATTCAGATGTCTGCTGATTGGTTTTAAACAGTGCAATTCATCTGAAAATAAAAAATAAAATCAAAAATGTTAGCTGCCGAGTGCAGTTTTGCTCTGTTGCCTTCTGAGTCATAGACTTAGGCATTAAACCCCATTCCAGGATGCAAACACACAGTCAGGGCTGCTCACTACTGATAGTGCCATCAGGTGCAGTACTTATCTGAGGCTCCATGATGCTATTTAAAGGGGAGGAGGTAATTTGTCATGGATGTCATTCCTCCCCCAACTAATGCCACCAAGTAGCAGATTTATTATTTGATTGCTGTTGCTGTATGCAGATCAGCTGCAGCATTTCACCCATAAAAGAAAGTGAACACAATATCATTCAAAGAAACACTTTGCATTCTTTCTGAGAAATGTGGTAAGGGCCTTCCAAAACTGGATTTCCTTGGGATTATTGTTTGCCTACAGACAATAATACCAATGAACTCTTTACCAGGTTTTTCAGTCAAAAAGGTTAAAGTCCTTGCAGGATTTGGAGTTTCCCTGCTGGTTTCTTTTCCCAATTGAACTTATAACCTGAGTAACTTTTTCAAAAAAATACCCCACAGGATTTTAAGCAATTTTGATTAATCATTGCCTCCTACCTTTCATCTGTTTTGTTAGTGTGGAGTCCAGAATTAAGGGGAGAGGACCTGAACTATTCTTTGTCTTCCGTATAAATGCCCCAAGAGAGGCATGATCAGTACAGACCAGGTCAAGTGCACAGTCATAGTCACATGTGATGTCTTTCTGAGGAAGATATAAGAATATAAGGGCAAGTTATGTCTTTTATTGGAAGGCACTGCAGAATAAGCAACAAAAATGTCATCTATCAAGCAACCTGAGTTCTAAAAACTTCCTCAACCCTAAGTCATATGGACTGTTATAGAAAATAATGAACTCCCAGAGGAGTAGTTGGAAACTATCATATTTCATTTGCTGTTGTCTCTCATTGGCAGTCTATTTAATTGTCAGTACCAGTATCTCAAAATGTGCTGCTCATTAAATGAAGTCAACCTAGCAATGTGTTTCTTGGCTAGTGCAGTAATATGCTCCATGACTGCAGTGAAGGTATCCAGATTACTCAGTATTGTGTCTCTGTCCACATACGCAAAACTCTTTCTACTCGCAGTGTACTTTAAGCATAGATGCAAACCCTTACATTTTCCCGTTTCCTCTTCTTCCTACCTGAAGCATCCAGTTCGTGCTGAGACAGAGCTTCACTTATGAAAGCAGCTTCTGATTACTCGCCCATATTGCCTTGAGAGTAAGCAGGCTGTTTGACCACAAGAGACTCCGGGATAAGTAGAATGTAGCCATGGATTAAAAAGGCCACATTCAATCCTGTTTTGGCTCATCCATCCACACATACAGACAAGATCACACCTGGGCTGCTCTTGATTTTGTGCATTGTGTAAACAAGGTAATAGCAGGTCAGTAGCCTGTTTTGTATCTTTCCCACTGTTTCATTTACATTGGATCCATAATACCAGGCTGCCCAGTTCCCCTGCTGCACAAAGTCAAGATTGGCTCCTCGCACTGCAGTGGAATTTGTTGGGCAGTGGCAGGACATCTGGCACTCCCTCCCAAATAGCCTTGGAGCACATTCAAGCCAGCTGGAGCACCTCCACCAGCAACCAGCTGTTTATCCAAGATTTAATTTAGAATCTCATTCATCCTCATATCTGAGGACCTCAGCAATGAGTGCATTCTGAAGTAGGCCATCTCAGAAACACAGTTTTGTTCCTGTTTATAGATTTACAGGGATATACACGAACATGGAAACACTAATGATTGGAAGAAGGCCAATCCCCAAAACTTCACTGCCCTCAATTCCCATCCTGCCCAAAGCTAGAGGTTCCAGCATTACAATCAGTCAAACAAACCTAAAAGTATTCCATTGATTGGATATTACTTTGGGAACTTCTGAAAGGGAATGGAACGTTTTATTTGATTTTGTGGGAAAGGCAAAAATGGATGTTTGAAGCAGAATAGTACTGCAGGTAGTTCAGCTGTCTCACAGCTCCTGCAACCAAGGTTCAATCCTCATCTCTGCTACAGTCAATGTGGACTTTGTACATTCGCCCTGTGACCGTGTGGTTTCCCCGGCTTCTCTGTCTTCATTCCCACATCCAAAAGTCATGCAGAATGTTGGGGTAATTCACAGTAAAAGGTTACAGGAAAAGAACTGGGATAACAGGATTGATAGGATTGCTTTGAGAGATGGCTGAAATCCAGTTAGCCGAATGGTCTCCTTCCACGTAATAAGGTAATATGAAAAAAAGGTTTTTGCTTTCCTCTTTGGCTTTCTTTTGTATTCAAAACTGGTCCAGAGAGATAGAAGATTATAAGGAGTATGAGATTTTGGGAGGGGGTGAAGTGTGGGAGTTAAAGGTGAGTGCTCGTGTGGAAAATAAATAATGCCCGCTTCTTTCCTCAGCAGATGAATATTAATACTTTTCTCAGGAATCAAGAGATTTATGATCCAAACAAAATGAAATGTTTTAATTTTTCTGTCACTGTGCGAGTATCTTGGACTCACTCTGATGTGAGAGCTGTTTTGATGTTAAACTGAGGAGATCGAAGGTGTGCGGCATTCTTTTGACAAAGGTGGTTAATTACGGCAAATCCCGTTGACAACTTGACTGGCAGAAAACCTTGCCAGTTATTGTGAAGACTTTGTAATATTTAAGATAGTTCCAGATACAGGAGCACATCCATTCTGTGACCTTGCTTCTGACAAGCAATGCTTTTGTCACTTCCAGTTGTCAACATCTCTCTCACTTGTTCTCTCTGTCTCATCCCACTGTACCATTTCCTGTCTCTCAGTTACAGTATGTCTGTAGTTACAGCTGCTGTGAACTGTAGCCCTTGCCACTACGAGGCTCCAAACACTAGGCTCCAAACACAGAGTCATCTTCTTTGGATTCCTTCCTACGGGGGAGTCTGCCTTCACAAAGATGAATTTCCAACCACCCACCTGGAGATAAACGCATTTAGAATCAGCTGATCATTACAGAACCTGACGGAAACTCAATCCTTTGAAATGATTGATAATGGAAATTGGACAGTGTTTGTTCTCAGCAGACTTTAATTAGTGGCAATTTCACACCATATGACAAATTGAAAACTTATCCTAGAAAATGCTCTCATCACTGGAAGCAGTGAGAGAAATAGAGTTAACATTTCGGGGCAATAACACCTTGCCAGATCCTGGTAAGAGAGAAATTTTACTGTGGTCAAAAAGGCAAGTTAAAGTGGTGCTGCGGAGTGAGGCCAGTCCCAGTTTGTTCCACCCCAGTAAAATACTACTGTGTATAAAGCCCATTCTGTGCAGTTGGACAGGCCTCGAATACATTGTGCAGACAAAGGCCTTTCCTTAAGTAGAATTTAATCATCTACAGTTCCATTTTACTCTGATTTTGCTCTTATAATATCCCAGCACTTAAAAGCCAACCTAACTATAGCCCATTGACTAATTGCCTGTTCTAAGACTTTACAGAATCTGTGTGGTTACCAATTTAAGTAAAGAGAATGAAATCTCACCAGGAAATCTCAAAGCAGAATAACTGTGTTCTACTAATCTCATGGTTATGGAGGTAAAGGGATACAGCACAGTAACAAGCCCTTTGGTCCACTGACTCTGTGCTGATCATCAACGACCCATTTTTACACCAGTCTCGTCTAACCCATTTTACTTTCCCCACATTCCCATCATTTCTCCCCCCCCCCCCCCCAAATTCTACCACTCACCTATACACTAGGAGCTGTTTACAGTGACAGTTTACAGCCAATCCGCATATTTTGATCAGTAAGTTTGAACATAACACTAAATTAGGAGGTGTTGTTGATGGTGAAGAAAGCTATCGTAGATTACAGGGGGATCTTGATCAGTTAGGGAAGTGGGCCGAGGAGTGGCAAATGGATTTCAATACAGATAAGTGTGAGGTAATGCAATTTGGGAAGTCAAACCAGTGTAGGACTTGTACTATGAGTGGCAGGGCACTAGGGAGTGTAATGGAACAGAGAGGACCAGGAGTACAAGTGCATAGTTCATTGAAAGTGGCGTCACAGGTAGACAGGGTGGTGAAAAACACACTTAGC